>NC_141552.1:21422500-21725000 GCF_021556685.1 Rattus norvegicus
GTGTGTGTGTGTGTTCATCCATGAATTCACTATAAACTTTTATCAAATGACCCAGAAGACCGTGGAGAAACCTGTCAATGTGCATGCAGAATTATGTTACTACTGTTCCATGGCACCTTGCAGGGAACACTGAAATAGTGGGCTGCTTTAATAGAGCCTAAAACCAGGCTATGCATGGTTTTCGGTGAGATTGTGATGTGCAACACCACAACACAGATCAGCAGAAGCTTCATTTATTCCATGCTGCTGTTACCAAGTGAGGCAAAGCTTCATCCCATAGAGAGTCTGTAGGATCTGATCAAGGGCAATAAACTCAGGGTTGAAATCAAGCCTTTAGAAACAAAGAGAAAAATACAAAGTCAAGGAAAGCAGGAGCTGTGTTTTCTTCCTCTTTTTTTTTTTTTTTGAGAAGATCCACAAGAGAGACAACCCCTTCCTCTAACTAACAATGCAGAAGAGAGACAATACATAAATTAAAAATCAGAAATGAAATGAGGGACATAACAATAGACACCGAGCAAATTCCAAAATCATTAGTTCTTACTCCCGAGGACTTTACGCCAGAAAACTGGAATATTTCTTCGATATTGTTGATTTTGTAGACAGATAACAATTACCAAAGTTAAATCCAGATCTGGGAAGGTATTTGAATAATACCCCTAAGAAAATAGATACACTCATTAAAGGTTACATACATTATATATTATATTGCTTTCTTTTTGCACGATTAAACCCCTTTGAGGACATTTAGGTATGTTATAGAAAGTGTTACTTTTAAAACAAAAGAACAAAGAAAGAAATTGTGGAGTCACTGAGATACACTTCCCAGACAGGATCAAGGAAAGACGGCTGAGAGATGCAAGCAGGGGCTGGAATGCTGCCCTTGAGAAGAAAATGTTTTCTCACTTTACCTCACACTATGTTGTACTGTGTCCTATGTTTGTGGATGCGGCTCTCATGCTCTCTGGCTTATGACAAGTGTATTGTGATACTAGGAAGAAGGGTGGTTTGCTATACAGATATTTTAAGAAGAAGCCTTTGCTTAGCCTTACTTCTTTGCCTAGTCTTGCCTCAGTCGTTCCTGGTATCATGGGAATAACGATCTTATTATATCTTGCCAAAAGGGAAAGTGAGGTAATGCATATTCATGCCTATATAAGGGTTAATAAACTTGCAGCTGCATGCAGTTGCATCTGCCTTTGCTCTGCATCCCCTGTGTCCTGGTTATTTGTGACCGTACCTGGGCCCCCAACGCACTAGATATTGACAAGCATCACCCTTTTCAGTGTTAGGTATATATTTTTTTGAAATCTATGATGTGGAGGCGTATTACAGCAACGATATGAAATAGCAGGCTAGCATGTATGAAAATTGCTGTGTTTAAGCTAGGTGTGGGGACAAGTCCTCAAAAGGAGCTGTTAAGATGGGAAACAAATAATGCGTTTGTTGCTGGAATTGAGTTGCCTCAGCTGTGTTGCTCTGCCTGCTCAGTGTCCATTCAACCTCACTCTGTTTCTACAGAGGAACTCAATGTTTGCCCCAGCCGCCTGTGAGCTGTGATATGGGCAGAGAAAGGCCAGGACACAGTGCTGGTTTTCCACTACTCAGTTATGCTGAAATTTCCACTACTGTACCTGTATACACAAGTACAGTGTGGTCAGTTATTATAGATATTTGTCATTTCTTACAGAGGGCAACTATGATTGACTACACCCAATTATACAAAAAACAAAACTCAGGAAACCTGGCCCTTGGCAGCAATGAATCAAGAAATATCTAGGATGGTGGGGCATGAATTCTGCCAAGCAATGAACTCAGATAGGTGGGGTTGTGAGGAAGATGGATGGTTGAATAGCCCAATAGATTCATGTCGTATCATCTTGATTTAATCTAAGGACAAAGAAGTGCAGTATCTCTGATGGCTTTCTTCTAACCCATTGAAAGGTTCACTGGGGTTTGACCTCAGTTCTTCATTCTTCCTGCTGGGGCAGCAACACTCAGGGAAGCTTGAGATTGCCATAGGCACAGTATTAGGCTAGAAATGCTGAGTAGGTGATACTAAGTTGTTCAGATGGTGATACCCATTTCATTTGTTCTTAACGTGAACCTAAGGAAAGACAGATCAAGGTCCTTAGAATACAAAGATCATTTCCAGTTTTTTTCTACCTTTCCTGAATGAAAGACTGGTTGGCAAAGAATGGTAAAAATTCAAGAATTGGTAGATGATGCTTTGAATGGAGGGTGGGTTTCTGTGCTGGTTTTAGACAGGTTCTCAATTACCCCATTTGTTCTCTAAGTTGCTCGTCCTGTTCACTTTGAGCTCAAATAAAGCTGCTTCCACTTTCCAACAGGTAGTCTTACAAAGGGGCCTCCAAGGACTGTGAGGACAGCATTAGCCAATGAGAATTGAGGTGTGTAACCCACAACTATAGCTTTATCTGAAAGACCCTCAGACAGAGGAGACTCTCACACCAGTCCTTAGGACAATCACCACCCCATGAACACACAGGACTCAGTCTTGATGTAAAAACAAGAGGTTTACTTTGGGATACCATGCACTGGGGCTCGACACGGTCCTCACGCAGGAGGGATGTGAGGAGCCTCGAACAACAGAAATGTACAGCTTAAACAGTCATTTACGATCACACAGTTTCATTAGCTCAGCTATTTCGGTGCCAAGGATAACTAGGCAGATGTTTCTCGTCCTGGGATAAGGCCGTAACCACATCAATGTAGCTATTTCAGTAGGAAGGACATCTGACTTGATATATGTTTTCTTATCCTGGGGTTCCCAGGACAAGGACCAAGGATATCTGTCTTGGCAGGTGTTTCTCTTCTAGAGTTCCCAGGACAAGGTATAGCTATGTCGGCCTATAGCACAGCTGCATTCAGTACCAAGGATATCTCACTTCTATAGTGGTCAGTCAGCTTCCCAGAGATGTTTCCTGTCTTGTAATTGCCCTGCAGTAAATATGTTCTATACCCTCCGTTCTTATGGTCGGGCAGCTTCCTAGAGAGTGGGTGGGAATGTGCTTTCTGTACTTTCTGGTCTATTGTCTAACGTCTAGGGGCTAAGCGAGGACCAGCTTAAAAGATTCTCATTTTTAAGAAATGGCTGTACTGATATCAAACGGGGATCTTTCATATCCACTTTCTTCCAAGTCTACCAGCCATCTCAGATTGTTGCTGTAATATGCCTGACAATCAAGGACACAGAAAAATAACTTGATACACAGCAAGGACATGGCAATCATATCCTGTGTCGTTATGTATGTTCTGGATGAGGTTGGTTAAAATGACAATATTGCACAAAGCTTTATATAGGACCCATCAAATTAAGGGTCACTATGCACTGTCATAGCTAAAATGGCCTGGTCAGAAGTGACCACTGGATCACTCTTCTGTAACTTCACATCAGAGGCTTGTGCTTTTTGTGTTTTTTATTTTTGTGGTTTTTTTCTTATTTATTTATTTATTTATTTATTTATTGCTTTATATGTTGTCAGGAAGATAGTTCAAGTCATGGATCTGCCCCCAAAATCTGAGCTTTGCCACTAATACTGTAAACAGTATTAGTGTATGCATTCAATAAAATAACTGTTTTTTTTTAATACGACAGATGCTTTTGTGTTTTGTGGGGTGATCCATGAAACAGGAGTGAAGATGCTTGTTTCTTACTCTGTCCACTGAGTTATGTCTCTAGGCTTGTCCTACTCCTTTGGCTGCATCACCCCAACATCTGCTGACTATTTTATTTTTCAGATGAAATCACACGTTATAGCTTAGAGAGGCCTGTAAGCAATCCTGCTTTGGTAACTTAAGTGCAAAGAGGAGAGCCCCACACTCAGCCTGAGGGTGCATTCACTGGTGGATCCAATATTTCAGTTTCCTCTCCTAACAGATAACCCTATTGTTGCCAGGACCATAATGAATGCAATTCTTTCTCCTAAGGAATCTGGTGGCAACTGTCAAATGTTAAGCACAAAGCTTCAGGTTGTACCTATAACACACACCCACATCGCAACCTACCCGACAGGCTATTTTTGGGTGTGATTTCATGCACCTGCACATGATGACACAGGAGACCTCTTTGGCTACTTATAGGAACTGGTGTGATTTCTCAGTAATCTTTAATGGGTAATATTGCTGACTGAGGAGAATTTGAGGTAGGATGAAACATTTCTGTGCAGGGATTGGGGAGGAAGCACTCACTTAGATACATAGCAATGACTTAGGTTTTTCCAATCAAGCCTAGAGCCAAATTTGGCTTTGGAAGCATGTGGTGCTCAGTGGCTATGCCACAGGGAAGTCCCCTGAAAAGGGTCCATCAGCTTTTGCTCAGTACAGGGAGAACATTAGCAGGGAGGCAAAGTCTGTTATCCATGACATCAGCCGTCCCTTCGTGGACATTCTATTGTCTCCTAGAGAGAGAGACCTTGGAATCCCTGTGATGTCACCAGTATCGTTGTGACAACCAATTCCCTACTTTTTCTCTTAGTGTCCAAAGGATATATCCACAGACATGTTTGCCCGTCTTTGTAGGCGCTTTGGGAGAGTTGATATTGATAGAGAAGAGTCTAGAGTGAAGCAAATGAAACCTAAAGGTAATGATGGACACAGGACATGGGGAATGTGGAGTAAGTTCTGGGCAGTGTATGTTGAGCTTCCTGTCAGGGGTGTGTGTGGGGGTCTTCCGCTGACCTTTTTAGTAATGGGCCACAACCACTGGAACATCTCCACAGATATTGAATTCCATGATTATCACAATTCCTGAAAGTCAAGGTTTTCACATCATTAGTTTCTCCATAACCACATGGAGGATATGGCAATGCCTATGCTATTATTGGGTGAACTTCTAGTCTTTACTTTTACAGTGCATTCGGTATGTTAAATTGATATAATAACACCATAAGTAGTCATGGAGGGTATAACTTTTCTGAATTAAACAGGGCATCAATGTACTTCACTTTCATTGCTTCTTTAAATTCAGTGACTATCTGACAGTAGTCAGAGGGAGAGAATTGTGCTCCTGGCCATGACCTTATATTCTTAGAACTCCTCTGACTACCTCTGGCTGACGGGGCCAATCTTACCTTCATACAAGAGGTTCTGTGTGGCAGATATTTTTCTACAGTAGCCAAACTATATGGGGCAGGTAGAGAGAGAGCCTGTAACCTACTGGCACTTCTGGGGCATTTGTCATTTCAGTAGGGGGAATTAATAAGTCTGTTGACCATGTCCTCCCCCTACATGACTTTTTAATGCAAAGTTATTGGACGAGAGTAACAGTGTAGGATATCTGAGTATCCCTGATCAATCAAGTCATTGTGGATGCTGAATTGATGATCTGACTTCTGAAACCAGAGGGGTGAGGGTCCTGAAACCAGGTTGTAGCCTGCGTACCTGATAATAATCCTGGAGAAGGCATCTCTCTGGTACTTGTAAGCCTGTGTGGGCGGGCATAGGGAACACCTGGCTGCTTATATCTCTTGGTCTCTATATAGTAGTGGGGGAACTGTGATCCACTTAGGACGCCTCTTACGCAGACCAAACTCCTTGCAGTGACACTGGCTTCCAAGCATGTTCTCCTGTTTGGACCTCACTGTGGTCTGTGTATGCTCTATGCATTTGCCCCATGCGGGTTCACTTTTGTTCTTCTACCTACAGAGGCCTGCAGACAGACGTCATCCCCTGAAAATGTCCGAAACAAGGTGCAGGCCAACGAGGAAGAGGAGAGGCTGAAAAGAGAACTGGAGCTAACTACCAAGGAGAGAAATGAGCTGACAGAACGCCTCCTTTATGTGACAGGTGGATCCATGAGCAAGAGGTAGCATTGCTCCAAACAAACGACCTTGTTCTAAACCTCATCTCCCATAGAGAGGAGATTCAGAACCTGACCCTTACTGAGGAGTGAGTTTGGAAATGGACTCTCTGATTCTGCCTGTTGAAAATCTGAACTTGTGATCTGAGTGAAGAATTCAGGGATAAAGTCACTGGAGCATGAGTTCCCAGTGTACAATTGGAAATCCCTTGACAGGTGGCAGCTTTGCAAGGTTCTAGGTGCTGTGAGTTTGTGGAGAGTGTTTGTACTTGCTAGGAAGGTGACTGAACGCTATCATCTCATGGCAGCACCCTTAGGTAACAGGTCCCACATTGTTGATCATCATGCTTAACTAGAAGGCCTGAGGCTCAGGCCTGTTCCTTCTTGTCTGTGTGCCTTAAACACTGAGACAGTAATGGTGCATACATTTCTACTGATTCTCATTGTGCTCTTTCCATATTTGTCTCTCTTTCTCATTCTCTGAGTCTGTTTACTTTTCTTTTCTTGTGGGTGTGTCCCAGTTTGTGTGTCTGTGTGTGCACAGGTCTGCATGCATATGCACAACTTTTATATGTTTCTATGTCCCTGCACACTTGGAATTTAGGGGTCTGTTTTTTGAACTCAGGATATACCTGTATAATAGTTTCATGGAGGTGTAAGTGCTTTATTTTGGAAGCCCCACTTTCAACAATACAGTTCTTTGCCTGTATGGTCACATTTGTCTATACATTTGTATGCCTTGGGGAGATTATAAGTTTGTGGCAATATCTGGTCTCATCTCCAGAATTATGTGTACTGTCTGCCTCTAGAATATTAGTTATTCGGCTTGTAGCATTCCACTTGTCAAAACAGGAAAAATGAAATCAGAGGTTTCTGGGTGTGTGTGTGTGTGTGTGTGTGTGTGTGTGTGTGTGTGTTTGTGTGTGTGTGTGTGTGTGTGTGTGTGTGTGTGTGTGTGTGTGGTTGGGTAAGCTCTGTGGCCTAGGCTCTTGACAGCATAACAGGTTTGAATGCAGATCCAGCCCTCCTGATTGAAAAAAGTGAGCCAGGGAACCCTTTATCTGGGTGCTTAGCTTCTGTTGTCCTGGGCACACAATTCCAAGTTTCTGAATCTGAAGAAGATCCAAATATGTAGAATTCAGAAAGTGTCCTTCCAGGGCTGGGGTAGTACAGGACACAGCCTGAGTTCATATAATCCTAAACCTCGATGTTCATTGGGTTCTATCTTCCTGGGGCCAGCCCCTACTTCAGGCCAATTCCATTTTATGAAAACTTGAAGATAAAGGAGAAAGAGGTCATGTCATTACTGCACAACTTAGACACAAAGAACATTGAACATCGTGAGAAATTTCAGGAGCTCAAGAAGGAGATTAACTTCTATCAGTAAGTACTGGTCAGAAGGGCCCATCACTTGTGGAATGGCCATTGCTGCCTCTCTTTGTTCTGGACCGGAGGGTCTGCAGCTCTGGGCCCATCTCTTCTGCTGTTTAAATATCACTGTGCCGTGGGTCTTTTGGACTCAGTTTCAGTTCCATAAGAGACTGTGACTTCTCAGCACAGTGTCTATGCATCTTTAGAAGGCTCTGGATAGAACTACACTGATTCAGGCATCAGAGTGTTATTAGGCCAACCTGTGGCTCTGGGGTCATACCAGGTTTAACAAAGCTCAATGTGTGGACCACATGGTTTGCATGACCTCCCTTGGTTCTACTGTCCTCTTGTGGTTGTTTACTGCCTACGAATTGATGCTGTCCCAATGCATAGGGCTCTCATGGGTAGTTGTAGATCCCTTGTTCTTTTGGACAGACATGGACTCTTATTGGTGCTTGGGTCACAGAAACAATTTATTCTTCCCTGGATTGGCCGTTTGCTGTTTGTGCAGCAGCCTTACATGTATGGAGATGTATTCTATGAAGTCTTTATGGGTATCTGGGTCCTGGTGGAGTTTGTGGGATTTGGCAGTTGGAATGGGAGGAAGAGGCTTCAGGATCTTACTATGCAGAGTGTGTTTCCAGCAACCTGCACAGCCGGCTCCTGATGGACCAGGCATGTATGAAGAAGAAGTTGGTCACATTGAAGCAGGAGAGCAAGGAGTTACAGCGATACTTGTTTGAGTTGAACCCGAATGATGAAGACGAACAGGAGAAGGCCAGCAACCTCCAGACCCAGCAAAATGTGGTAGGAACAAGCAGCTGAGTCAGATTAACAATGTCTGATACCATTTGCCTATTGGATACATCTTTGCTTCCCCTATCACCTTTCTAATCTCCCCACACCCAGTCAGTCACCCACCTCATGTGATAGAGTTATTCATTGCTCTGTCTATGCACAAGTATTCTGGGATGTTAACCACTCTTCAGAAACTGAATTATGGGCAATTATACTTCTCTGCCCTTTTTGAAACTGCAATCCAGAAATGGTGACAGAGGAATAACATATCACATGACTGCATCTCCCTATCACAGATTGGATGCTATGAAGAGTTTTGAACGAGTTCTTGGTCGCGTGACAAAGGTCATACAGGGGTCATGTGATGTTTGGAAGCACCTTGTAGGGATAAGAACCAAGTGCAAATGGCGAATGAGTCCTGGTCATTGGCTTTGATCTCAGTATCATGTGGCCTTCTCCTTTCTTCCTGCACCCCAATTAGGTCTCTCCCCATTTCCCCATTCTTGGTTTGCACTGGTAGAGTCTGAGGAGCAGCTTGTTCTCCCACAGTACTGTGAGGGTTGCTGGTGATGTTCCCAGCCTGCAGAGATATCAGCAATGATTTCAGTGAAAAGATCAGTGCTGTCTGTCCAATGCAGCTGTGGGGACAGAAGGCAGCAACTTGACAGCTGGTATGCGTGTCCCCACCAAATCAGTGTCTTAATAGCTGCCTTCTCCTCCCAGGTCTCAGAAACTGCAGGAGACATGGCATAGGACGGATCCCAGGAAGACAGCCCCCTGAGGAATGAGTTTCTCTCTCAGGAGTTCCCTGTGACGACAATCCTCACAGTCAAAACTTTTTGGGGGAATATTCTTCTTCTCAGATAATTTCCTCAATGTATAGAGACCCTAAATTTATGTATCCGTATGCCAGCCTGTCTCATTGAGGTATTTCTCCTTTCTCATACCGACAACACCATTTGAGAGACATCTGAGGGGACTGCCTTGACATCTCACGTCCTAGAGGAGAAACAGCACTACAACTGTGTTTCTAAATGTTCATATAGAAAATGCTGTTAAGAAATGTTTTTGGTTATGATTTTCATTGAAGTTTTCTTTTTGTTATTTCATAGTTATATATTCTTGTTACTGTTTTTCATTTTTTATACCATTTTAGTTGTTCATTTTATGCCTGTTTTTTGTAAATTGTATTCCTTATGAATAAAAATTGATTTGTAACTCTTGACTCTTAAGACCATCTTATTCAAGGGTCCTTTCCCCTCCTGTAGACTTAGAACTGACAGCTGGATATGGATCTTTGCATGATCCAGTGAATTGAAAGCCACCAAGGGGTACACAGGGTGATAGTGTCTTTTGTGTGGATAATGTGACTTATTTTATGGACACACACTTTATGATGTAATCACTGACATACTGTATCCATGCTGTCATGTGTTCTGCTCATCCTAGTCTATATCAGTCTACAACACACATTCATTATTGACTGTGTGCACCAGATATTGAGTAACACACACTCATGCCTGTAGAGCTGCAGAAAAAATGACAACTTTCACAAAGGAATATAGAATAATCCTAATCGAGAACCATGTGCCTCAGTTTTTCTTCCAATACAGCATTAGTATTAAACCACAAAGATAATGACTATCAACGTCATTTTGGGAAATAGGTTTTTATAGGTGCTGTTTCACTTGATCGTTCATATGCTGTGTTTTTTATTGTTGCTGATTATATTTATTTTTATCATTTAACTCAATGGATCTTTTTTTTTCAAATGTATGTCTGGGCCACTCCTGAGTGCATTTCCCTCATGATCCAAAAGAGGGAATAGCATTCCCCATTGTAGATGATTGTTAGGGACCATGTGGTTCTTCTGAGAGAGCAGCAGATGCTCTAACCTGGGAGTCATCACCACAGCTCCTGTAGGTAGCTTTTGTCCTTCCAGGGCATGTGCTGTACTAGGTGGACACGATCACCTCCCATTTAGGAGAGAGATCTCAGGAGATGTGTATGTACAGGTGGTTGAGCAGTGCCTGCTCAATGTGGTAGGCTGCTAGGCAACCAACTGAACCCCAGCCCTGCTCCACCTGCATTCTTCGAGGCAGAGTTTCTATAGCCCAGGATGGTCTAGAATGCATCATCTACCTATGTCTATTTTCCACTAATGCTAGGATGAGGAGCATATGTCCTCCACACCCTTCTTTCCAAACAATGAACATGCTCATGGTCTGGTTATCACATGGCCATGAGGGAGGTAAATAACACTCAGCCAAAACAGAGGCGCATTCCACAGTCACACAGACAGCCTGGACAGATCTGACACGATCAGCACCAGGTTTGACTGCCACTACTTGAAGCAAGGTCCTCCAGTGTTAGGACAACCATTCAAACAGCAAAGAATGAACCTGTTCCCAGCATCCGAGGAGTGGGAGACCCAGAAACCCATGTTTCAATGTGGCCATTTGGAAAATGGAAGAGGGGAGGCAGGGAAGCAGCCAGAACTGGACACAGTTGCAGGGACCCAGGCAAAGAGGGAATATTGGGGCAGAGTCCATGAGATGTCAGTAGGCAACAGGCCAGCTGGGACTAGTGTGGGTACAGGGCTTCTAGTGTGGGTATGAGAGGAGCAAAAGTAGCAATGGTCAGATTCTGATGCAGCATAAATATTGGAAGGAGCTTAGACCGTCTCAGTGTCGTATAGGGACATTATAGACACTGATGGGCAGTGTGGGGATTGCAGGGTCCCTTATAGTGGTCTCTGCAGGTGTCAGGACTCTGTCAGACCTATGACTATCAGGCAGGCTCTGAGCGCAAGTGAGAGTCACGGGACAGGCCCTGTGTACAGCCTGGTTTGGGGACATTTCCAGGTGCCCCATGGACTGCAAAATAAAGGCAAAGGACACAGGGAAGCCAGCAGTTCCCATGCACAGGACATAAATACTTGTAGACCTTTCTAGAATTTCCATAGACCATCTGTCACTAGTCCTCACTATAGAAGGCACCAGCATTCTGCCCTCTACTTCAATTGGTGAGACAGCTAGTCTAACTCCAGCAGTAAGGCCTCAGGGAAGACAGTAAGAACTCACAGGTGACCTCTTTTACTATTGAAACAGGCTCTTCCTATGGAGCCCAGAGTGACTGTAGGGTCCTAATTCTCCTGCCTCACAGTGACTGTAAATTCAAATCTACCTTCAAGAGCAATTGATTAATAGCACAGGGGGGAAGATCAGATTAAGGCTATCTAAAGGCCCCAGGGTGGTAGGATTACCAGGGTCCTAGTAAGTTTCTCCAGCCTTAATTACAACCTGAGTCAGTCCTGCTGTATGGGATATCACCTGCTGCCCAGTGATATCACAACTTGGAATTCTTTGTCAAATATAAGCTGTTATGGGAATGAAGTAGCCACACAATAAACACTGGTCTGGATACTCCTAGGTCAAGAATCCCCTGTTGGAAATGCCTTGGACCGCACCATTTTACATTCTGGATCCTTCTGGCTTTTTAGCAGATTTATAAATACAAAAAAGAAAAATGGGCATAGTAATTTAAGCCTGTGAGCCCAGTCATGGGAAACTGAGTCAGGGTGATGGAAGACTGTAAGTTCCAGGGCAACCTGTGTTTCTAGAAAAAAAAAAGGCATGGTGAAGATTCCACTCAAGTAGAAACCAAAAGGCTTTCACATGGGGCCTGCATTCCACTGGTCAGCACTCCCATCGTCACAGCCACAGGGAGACACTGGGGAATTTTTCCCACTGTCTCGCTTTGGGATGCAGTCCACCCCATGATTCTATGTGAGGAATGCCCCAAAGGTTGCATCATGTGAGGGACCTAGATAGTTCCAGGATTGGGAGAATTCAGGAGTTTATTATTAGGGATGATCTACAGCTTTGGCAAAGCTTTTCCCTCCACATGGCAGCCCCAGGTTTGGCCCCAACAGTAAAAATAAAATCCCCCCCAAAATAATGCCAACAAAATATCACGAAGCCTAAATGTCTGACCAGTCTCCTCAAAAGTGCACAGGAACCTGACTCCACATTTAGGACCCACTATGGCCTCTGTGACCTGTGAGAAGGGATCTAATATGGGAATTAGTACAGTATGACTTATCCTTATGGATATCTTTGGTGACAATCACCACCTGACCCCTGAAAACCCATCTACCTGGGAGGCTCAGCACTCATGTCACCAAAAAAGCCCAGATCCTAGGGCCAGCATGGGCAGGAGGTGAAGAAAGTTTGTCCCTCGTGAACATCAGTTGCTGCTCCTGGCCTGACTCTATCCTCAGGAGACAATGTTGCCCCAGAAAGTGTGGGTGTCAATGGCTATTCCCAGGCCAAGGCTGGGATACTGCTGGTCATCCCCGCAGTGACACCTCACCCTTGCATTGTGTGGTCATCCCCGCAGTGACACCTCACCCCTGCAGTGTGTGGTCATCCCCGCAGTGACACCTCACCCCTGCAGTGTGTGGTCATCCCTGCAGTGACACCTCACCACTGCAGTGTGTGGTCATCCCTGCAGTGACATCTCACCCCTGCAGTGTGTGGTCATCCCCACAGTGACATCTCACCCCTGCAGTGTGTGGTCATCCCTGCAGTGATACCTCACCCCTGCAGTGTGTGGTCATCCCTGCAGTGACACCTCACCCCTGCAGTGTGTGGTCATCCCCGCAGTGACACCTCACCCCTGCATTGTGTGGTCATCCCCGCAGTGACACCTCACCCCTGCAGTGTGTGGTCATCCCCGCAGTGACACCTCACCCCTGCAGTGTGTGGTCATCCCTGCAGTGACACCTCACCACTGCATTGTGTGGTCATCCCCGCAGTGACACCTCACCCCTGCAGTGTGTGGTCATCCCCGCAGTGACACCTCACCCCTGCAGTGTGTGGTCATCCCTGCAGTGACACCTCACCCCTGCAGTGTGTGGTCATCCCTGCAGTGACATCTCACCCCTGCAGTGTGTGGTCATCCCCACAGTGACATCTCACCCCTGCAGTGTGTGGTCATCCCTGCAGTGATACCTCACCCCTGCAGTGTGTGGTCATCCCTGCAGTGACACCTCACCCCTGCAGTGTGTGGTCATCCCCGCAGTGACACCTCACCCCTGCACTGTGTGGTCATCCCTGCAGTGACTCCTCACCCCTGCAGTGTGTGGTCATCCCTGCAGTGACTCCTCACCCCTGCACTGTGTGGTCATCCCTGCAGTGATGCCTCACCCCTACAGTGCAGACCTTTGGGCCTGTGGCCTTCAGGATCCGGATTATCTGTTAAACTCAGTTCGTAATCAGAATGTTTTGTGTTCAGCCTCTGCCTGGACTGTACTCCAAGAAGAGTTCAAGGTTTTCTGTGGCAACATCTAGCGATCAAGCCTGAGCAAAAGGATTCTCACATCACCCTGCAGGCAGATTCCCATAGTCATTTCTAGTCCATTTAAGCTGCTGCTGAAGATGCCTTGAAGGCATAGCCACAGCGACCCTGTGTGTTCAGAGGTGATGTTTTCCTTCAGGAACCTGATGCTGAGTCTTCTAACCCAGCAGGCGGTCCCTGCATCAGGCTGGAGTCTTGAGTTTCTGTGTTGTCCTGATACCACCTGCTGTGTTCTCCTGGGGCAGAATGGATCTCAGAAGGTCTGGGCCAGTCTCACTGGTTGAGGATTCTTGCAAGGCCTCATCTCCAATTCCTGAGGGAAGGTGTAGGGTAGGAGAATGCCTGGATTTGAAATTCAATGTTTTCAGATTTCAGGATTGGATGAGGGGTACTCAGCATGTGCATGTGTCCATGTCTCTGTATGCATGCACATGCAGGCCAGGGATGGACACCAGCAAACTTCCTCAGTCACCCTACCCCTCTCACACAAAGGAGCTCTCACACAGAAGCTGTGGCTCACAGATGAGGTTGCTCAGGGTTAGAGTCCCAGAGATTCTTCTGCTGTGCTTCAAAACTTTGAGAGAGAGAGAGAGAGAGAGAGAGAGAGAGAGAGAGAGAGAGAGAGAGAGAGATTCTACCAGCTTGTACAACCATGCATGCACATATGGATGCCAGAGGGAAATATCCGGTGTCTTCCTTTTCGAACAGGGTCCTAATCAACTATCAGGTCTCTATATCTTAATATCTAGAAGGGGTCCCAGCATGAGCATAGCCAGGGCATACACATGCTTGGCTGTCAGTCAGGCAAGAGGCAGAGATCTTGTTCTATTTTTCATGGTTAATGCTCTTAGCACCCTTGAGGGCCTGGCGGAAAGCTGCCTGGAGACTGCTGGATCTGATGCTGGCCTAGACAGCCAGGGCTATTGATGATGGATGTCCAAAGTGGCCCTCATTCTTGGCAAACTTCTCTTTTCTAGTCTAAATGTGCTTGGGTGTTTAATGCAAGGACTGGGTTGTAGTTTTCCTGTTCTATCCTGCTGCCCCCTTGTTTTCTTCAGCGGGTCACCTGCCCTAGTGAGGAAAGAGAAGTGTGTGAGCCACAGCACCACCCTCCCATGCTTCTGCTTGCTGATCTGTGGTATCTGTTGATGTAGAACCGTTCCTGTGGCAGTCCTGTTGATGTTTGTGAGTTTTGAGGATTTACGCCAGTGTAGTAATGTGCATAGTCACCCTGGAAAACCCCACAGGAAGTTGGTCCCCAGGTTTCAGCACACAGAAGCACAGGCCATAAGAGATGCCCAGGTGTTGAAGGAGGTCCAGTAGATGTGCTGTTAGTTTCCTGTGTCTGATGCATGATTGTCCCTTGCTTAATAAAATGTATACACAAAACTCTTTAAGTGTCCCACTGACCTCTGAGAAAGAACATCAGTGGGAAGATGGCTTTGAACTCTTAACTCCCTGTTCCTTTCCTCATAACAGGTTTCTGTAGCAACCAAAGGAGAGAAGCCACCTGAGGGAAGGAAGTCCAAGACAGTGCCTAGGAGCAGAAGTAGGGTCTGGCTGTAGAGGGGACAAGTGGCTGGGTATAGGGACTCTAGGATCAGAAAAGAGGTTGCCTGGCATCTCCCACAGCAACGAAGACAGTCACGCATAGTCATGCTCAAAGGCCAGTCTGATCCAGACTGTCCCTCATTTCCCAGGCGATTATAGATGGTGTCAGGTAGCAGTTGAAAACTGGCCATCAGGGCATGATTCAAGTGTTTATTAAGGTATCATGGCATCAAGGGTATATGAGGGAATAGCCATATGTACACAGAACGACTTGCAGATCCAGAGAGCAGGGAGGGAATAGTCAGGAGCTCCTGCTTGCTGCTGCCTTAGGGGTTCTACAGAAATCCCAGTGGCACTTGGGAAGTGGAGGCAATATCAATTAGGGATTGTGGCCACATGGGGAGATTGAGACCAGCCATGTGCTGTGGCATCAGAACACTGACCAGCGATGACAAAATGAAACATAAAACACTGGTTGCTCAGCTTTGATACTGCTGACTGCTGACGTGGCCAGGGGCCATCCGGTTCACCAAAGGCTCAGCCAACAGTTGTCTCTCCACTCAATAAAAGTCAAAGAGTGGCCCAGCTCCAAAACCAAATGTGTGCCCACATTGCAATGGCTCCGGTACTGTTTCACCTCAGCTGCGGAGATCTCAGGATCCATGAGTGTCCAGCACGCACACACCCAAAAGAGACAGTCTTAGGGGTCTTAGGCAGCACTGAGGGTGGTGAGCCTCGGCCTCACGGCTCAACGGCCCTGACCTTGGCATTGTTTGGGCAGAAGAGAGCAAAGTGCTGGGGACAGACAACCTGCAGTCTACCATGCTGGAAGGGCATGACTAACACTGATTGATCACATCCATGTGACTACTGAAGCTTTTCCTGCTCTCTGTAGTGGTGACCTTACAGAAACCATGCACACCCGGTTTAGACTGTATTAAAGTAGCCACCATTTCAGGGTTCCCTGCAAGGTGCCATGGGACAGTAGTAGCATGAGTCTGCATGTATCTCGACAGTTTTCACTAGGGACTACACACACACACACACACACACACACACACACACAAACACACACATACACACACACTTACTGACATGGTGCACATTCTTTGCACACAGAAGAAAGTGAGTAGTAGTGAAAACACACCAATCATGGAATTGATGGAGGGAGTTGTGGGCAGAAGCTGGGGTTTAGAGTTACTTAAAGGCCCTATGCAGGCTCTCCTTTTGTTGGATGAGAAACTTCAACTGCAATGTGGTTCTTTATTTTCTTTCTCTAAAGCACAGAGGGCTAGGGTGGATCTCAGGGCTTTGAGCATGTTCGGCAAGTGCAGTCACACTGAATTAAATCCTAGGGCTGGAACCCTATTAATCTTCTACAGAATTATAGAGCAGCCTGGATGAAGACTCTTAGCTGAAAATGTGGACAACTCAAGACAGGTACTGGACAATGGCTGTCAGACTTGACTGAAGACTGGAAATGTTTTGCTATCTCACAGGAAAAGAAGGCCCCTCCCACTACACTGTACTCTAAGGACATTTTATTCAGGATAGGATGACATGAACTATTGTCTCATGTCACAGATGTCAGCACAAAGTATCCAAGGTATTGTATGCCAATGGTAGCATCAACAGAACAAAGCACACAGTGTCATGAAGACATAAATTATGAGTTTGTGTAGCAAGACCCAGGCCTCTTCCAGGTTCTTAGATAGTAACTGAGAACTTCAAATACGGTAGTGATGTGATAGTGTGGTGTAAATCTAGTTACAACTAGTTTTGACACAGATGACACTTTTTGTGTCATGGTCAGCTTATAGTGAATGACTAGACCTAAGCATGAGAATAACCAAATACTACATTGCTTCTCTAGCTGCTGAGCTTCTAAAAGCCCTGGGGTGACAGCAAGCTTTTGTGGACATACTGGATTGGTTCTTCTGTACTTTAACTCTCTGAGTCACCTGCACTCTCAGCAAGTTAGATGAATTCCACAAATTGGAAATCAGTCACCTGGAAAAAATACATTCTCAATACGATCCCAGATTGGCCATGGAAAAAGGGTAGCTTGAACTGTCCCACCTAGGTTGGGCTTACACAGGCCTGCTCTCCAAAAGAAATCTGTGTTCACAGCTGCAGGCTACATTCACTATGGATGCTCTTGAGGTTCCTTCCTAAACTGCTTAGATTACAATAATTTTCTTGCTAACAATCAAAAAACTGATTATGCCAAGCTGGCCTACAAGAAGCTAGTTTCTATTCTGTATTTTATCAGATGTGCAGAATACATATGGTCATCATTGATAACAGGTGAATGATCTGCTCTAATATGGACACTAAGTGATGCTGGAGGACGATCCTGACCCACAATGAGCAGTGGGGACACCAGAGCCCTGTAGGGATGCCTGGCAACCTAACACGTTGAGCACGCACAGCTCAGTAAGTTCCCTGTGAACACACATCTCCTGAGATCTCTCTATTTAATCATAGGTGATCCTGTCCACCTAATACAGCACCTCATGTGGAATAACAAAAGCCACCTGCAGGAGATGTGGTGATGACTCACAGGGTAGAGCACCTGCTGCTCTCTCAGAAGAACCACATGGACCCTAACAATTGGGTAAAGTGTGTCAGTGATTACATCATAAAGTGTGTGTCCGAGGAACAGCCACATTCTCCACACAAAAGACACTGTCACACTGAGTACCCCTTGGTGACTTTGAATTCACTTATTAGCCCAGGATCCATGGAACATGCAGAGATCCATGTGTAGCTGTCAGTTCTAAGTCCACAGGAGGGGACAGAACCCTTGAGTAAGAATGATGGTCTTAAGAGTCAAGAGATAGAATTCAATTTTTATTCATAACAAATACATTTTTACAACAAAACAGGATTAAAATGAATAAAAATATTTAAAAATATTTGAAAGTAAAAATAGTAACAAGAACATATAAATATGAAACAACAAAAAGAAAACTTCAATTAAAATCATAACAAAAATATTTCTAAAAGCATATTCTTAAGGAACATTTAGAAGCACAGATGTATTGCTGTTTCTCCTCTAGCCCACATAATGAAAGGCGGTCCCCCAAGTTGTCTCTCAAGTGCTGTTTTCTGAGAAGAAAGTAAGACTTCAATCAGTCAGGCTGGCTTAGTGGTATATAAATTTAGCGTCTCTAAGAAATGACAAATTAACTCAGAGGATGAATACTCATCCAAAAAATGTTGTTACCATTCAGGATGTTGGTCATCAGGGACTCCTGAGAAAGCAACTTATTCTTCAGGAAGCTCTCTTACTGCTGTGTGTCCAATTCCAGCTCTCTTGCACTTTCTGAGACCTGGGAGAGGAAGGCAGTTTTTCAGACACTGATTTGGTGGGGAAATGCAAGCCAGCTGTCAGAATGCTGCCTTCTACCACCTCAGTTCTATTGGACAGTCGACATGGACATTTTAAGTGATATCATTGTTGCTAACTCTGTGGGCAGGGCAAAATCTCCAGAGAGCCTCACAGTAATGTGGGCTGACAATATGGGACCCAGACTTATACCAGTGCAAAACAAGAACAGGGCAATGGCAAGAGACCTCATCAGGTTGCAGGAAGAAAGGAGATGTCCATATGTCACCAAGGATAAAGCCAATGACAAGTACTAATTTGACATTTGCACTTGGTTCTTATCCCAAAGGTGCTTCCTATACAAGAGATCACATGACCACAGAGTGTCATTTGTCAAAGAACCAAGAAACTGTTCAAAACTCTACATAGGATCCAATGTATCACATGGATATGCAATAATATGATATGTTATTCATCTGTCACCATTTCTAGACTGCAGCTTCAAAACGAGCAGCAAAATATGCTTGCACAATAATTCAGTTTCTGAAAAGTGGTTAACTTCCCAGAATACTTGTGCATAGGCAGAGCAATGAACAATTCCATTACATGAGGTGGTTGGCTGGTTGTGAGTGTAAATTAGAAAGGTGGTAAGAGAAGCAAAGATGTATCAAATTGGCAAATTTTATCAGATATTGTTAAGCTAACAGGTCCCTACCTGATAATGCTGGTTCTGTCCGTTGATGGTCTTTATCGTTCTTGTTAAAGTCAACCAAATATTTCTGGTTCAGTGCACAATGAAGATGTACCTCCTTGCTCTCCTGCTTCAGTGGGACCAACTTCTTCCTACATGTGTTCTCCATCAGGAGCTGGCTGAGCAGGTTTCTGGAAATACAGTCTGCATAGTAAGATCATGCTGGCCCTTTCTCCCATTCCTACTCCCAAGTCCCACTAACTCTACCAGGTCCCAGATACCCATGAAGACTTAATAAAATGCATCTTGATACATATAAGGCTACTGCACAGAACATAAAGAGTTAATTCGGGGAAGAATAAATTGTTTGCTTGGCCTGACACCAATTAGTGTCCACACCTCTGAGAAAGAACATGGATCCACAACTATCCATGAAAGCCCAATGCATGGGGGCAACATGAATTAGTACTGGGCCAACACCCTCAAAAGAGGTCAGTAGAACCAAGAGAAGGTCATGCTAACCATGTGGTCCACGCACTGAGTGTTGTAAAACCTGGTGTGACACCATAGGTCCAGGTCAGCCTAATAAACTTCTGCTGACTTCAATCAGTGCTGTTCTCTCTAGAGCCTTTTGAAGATGCCTCGACAATCCTGGGATGAGGAACAGTCTTTTATGGAACTGAAAACTGAGTCCTAATGACCCTGGCACACTGATGGGTAAATAGCACAAGAGATAGAACCAGAGCTGAAGACCGTCCAATCCAGAACAAAGAAAGTCAGAAATGGCCATTCCACAAGTGATAGCCTTTCTGACCAGGACTTACCTAGAGAAGGTAATCTCCTTCTTCAGCTTATGGTTGTTCTCATGGACCTCAGTGTTCTCCATCTCTAAGTTGTGCAGAATTGACATGACCGCCTCCTCCATTCTCTCCAGGTCTTCATAATATGGATTTGGCCTGAAGTGTGACCTGGCCCCAAATGATAGAATACAATGAACATCGGCATTTAGAAATATATGAACTCAGGGTGGGTCCTAAATTACCCCAGGCTGCTGCCTGGATCTTCCAGCACTCAGTCACCTGCCTAGCAAGTACAGAGACTCACCATAAACTCACTGCAATTACAATCTTGCAAAGCCACCAGCTGTCAAGGGCTTTGCAAATGCACACTGGGAACTCACTCTCCCTGACTTTATCCCTGAATTCTTCATTCAGACCACAAGTTCTGCTTTAAAATAAATGGAAGCAGATGAGTCCATTTTCAATCTCACTCCTCAGGAAGGGTCAGGTTCTGAATCTCCACTATATGGGAGGTGAGGTTTAGCACAGGGTGGTTAGGGAGGCACAGCTTTCTAGAACCCAAAACCTTAATAGGATAAGAAGGTGACCTTGCAGACCCAGGAATGAAACAAGAGCATTTGGAACGATTCATACCTGTTCTTCATGGATCTCTCTGTCAGAAACCTCAGGCGATCTCTCAGGTCATTTCTCTCCTCGGTAATGAGCTGCAGCTCTTTAATCAGCCTCTCCTTTTCCTTCTTGGCCTGATTCTCGCTTAGTTCAGTGCCAGGGGATGATGTTTCTCTCCCAGCGTCTGTAGGTAGAAGAACACAAGTGAACCTGCATGGGGAGAATGTATAGAGTGTTCATAGACCTCAGTGAGGCCTAAACAGGAGAATAAGCCAGGAACCCAGTGTCACTGCTAGGCGATTGGTCTATGCTTAAGAGGCCTCCTCAGTGGATCTCAGTTCTCCCACTACTCTATAGATACCAAGAGACATAAGCAGCCAGGTGTTCCCTATGCCGGACATCACGTGCTTACATGTACCACGGAGATGGCTTCTCCGGGATTATCATCAGCTGAACAGGGTACAGCTTGGTTTCAGGACCCTCACTCCTGTGGCTTCAGAACTCAGATGATAAATTCACCATCCAGAAAACTTGAGTGATTGGAGACACTCAGATGCCCTACCCTGATACTCTAAGCCAACAACTTTGGATTTAAAACGCATTTCCGGGGAGGATATGTTCAACAGACTTATCAGTGTCCCTATGTGAAATACCAAATGCCCCAGAAGTGCGAATAGGTTACAGGCTGAATCTTGGTCTACACGATCCAAATAGTTTTGGTATTTTAGAAACATGTTTGTAACACACACTCTAATATATAAAGCTAACGATGACCCTGCCAGTTAGAAGAAATCAGAGAAGGTCTAAGAACATAAGGTTATTGCCTGGAGCACAATCTCTCCCTGTTACTACTGTCAGATACCCACTGTATTTAAAGAAGCAATGATAGTGAAATACATTGCTGCCCTGTCTAAACTCAGAAAAGGTGGACCCTCCATGACTACTGATGAGGTTATTATATCAATGTAACATAACAAATGAACTGAAAAGTAAAGACCAGAAGTCCACAGTATAATAGCATTGGCCTTACCATATCCTCCCAGTGGGGATGGGGAAACTAAAGTTCTGAAATCCTGACTTTCAGGAATTGTGATATTCATGGAAATTCAATTCCTTTTCAGATGCTCCAGTTGTTGTGGCCCATTGCTAGAAAGGTCAGCGTAAGCCTGCAGCCACCCTGGCAGGAAGCTCAAAATACACTGCCCAGAACTTACTCCACATTCCCCAGAAGTGCTGTCTTTGTCCATCATTACTTTGAGACGAAAGGCCAGACTCCTTCACTGTAGTCTCTCCAGAATCGACGTTCCCCCTCCCAAAACGCTTGCGAAGACGGGAAAACATGTCTTAGCTTGTAACTGCCAGACTCAGACTGAGAGAAACTAGGGCACTGGTCGTCACTACAACACTGGTGACATCACAGAGGATTCCAGAACTCTCTAGGAGACAATAGAATGTCCAAGAAGGGACAGCTGATGTCATGGGGAGCAGACTTTGCCTCCCTGCTAATGTTCTCCCTGTACTGAGCATAAGCAGAGGTGCCCTTTCCAGGAGACTTTCCTGGGGCAGAGCCACTGAGCATCTCCTGCTTCCAAAGCCAAATTTTCCTCAAGGCTTGATTATAAAAACCTTAGTAATTCCTATGCATCTAAATGAATGTTTCCTTTCAAATCTTTCCCAAAAAATGTCTCATCCTAACTCAAATTGTCCTCATTTACCAATGTTAGCCATTAAACTTCATGAGATTTCACACCAGCTTGAATATGCAGTCAAAAGTTCTCCTGTCTCATTATGTACGGGTGCTTTATATCACATCAAGAAATAGTCTGCATGGTAGGTTACAACATGCGTGTGTATTAGGGGAACACTCATGAAGTCATGTGCTTAGCAATCGACAATTGCTAGAAAATTCCTTAGGAGAAAGAGTTGAAGTCTTTAAGGTGCTAGGAAAAGTGTGGAGACCAGTTGGCAGAGGAAAATGCAATATTGGAGACACCAGTGAAGGGAACCTCATGCTGCTTGTGGGGTTCTGCTCTCTGCACCAATGTCGCTAAAGGAGCACTGATCACAGGCCTGAGTAAGATGTACCATGAGCTTCTATCAGAAAAATAAAATAAACAAGAGATATAGAGGGTGCACAGAAATGTCTAAAATGAGGCTATAAACATCATTAAGTGGATAGAGCAAGGTCCCAGCACCTGTACACTGGGAAATGGCCACCACACCAAACACAAAAGTAGTAACACATTTATCATAGTAAAACACATTTATAATAGTAAAAAATGAATACTTTATAGAATGCACCCACTAACACTGATTGATCACATCCGTAGTTCAAATTTTGGGGGCAAATTCATGGCCTTAACTACCTTTGTCTCAACTTATATAGCAAAAAATAAGAAAGAACGAGAAAAGACAAAGTCAAAACTAAAAGCTCAAGCTTCTCATATGAGGATTGCAGGAAGTGTTATATGGGAGTCAGTTCTGATTAGGCCATTTTAGATAGAACAGTGCATAGTGACCCTTAATGTGATGGGCCCTATATAAAGCTTTTTGCAATATTGGAATTTTAACAAACCTCATCCAGTATGTACGGAAGAGGCAAAGATGTGATCACCATGTCCTTACTCTGTATCAGGTTATTTTTCTGCATCCTTGATTGTCAGGCATAGAACAGCAACAATCTGAAATAGCTGGTAGACATGGAAAAACATGGCTAAAACTATAGTTGTGGGTTACACACCTCAACTGTGAAAGGCTAATGCTGTGTGCACAGTCCTTGGAGGCCACTCTTTTAAGCCTAATTATTTCAAACTGAAAGGAGGTTTATCTGAGCTCAAGGTGATCCTGGCCAGCCAGGTAGAGGGCAACATGTGATACTTGAGACCCTGTTTTAAACGATCACAGAAATCCACACTTCATTCAAAGCATCATCTACGAATTCTCGATTATTTACCATTCTCTCCCTACCAGTCGTTCTGTTTGGAATGGTAGAAAACAACTGGAACTGATCTTTCTATTTTAAGGACCTTGATCTCTCTTTTTTTAGGTCCACATTAAGAGTGCATACAAATGGACATCACCATCTGAACATCTTAGTATTATCTACTCTGTATATATAGCATAATACTGTGCCTATGAAAATCTTAAGCTTCCTTGAGTGTAGTTGCCCCATCAAGAAGTGTGAAGTTCTGAGTTCAAACCCCAGTGATGCTTTAAAGGTACTAGAAGAAAGCGATCAGAGATACTCCACTTCTTTGTCCTTAGATTAAATCAAGTTGACACAATGTGAACCTGGTGGGCTATTTAACCATGCATCTTTCTCCCAACCCCACTTCCACGAGTTCAGTCCATGGCAGAATTCATCCCCCACCATCCTAGATATTTCTTTGTATATTTCTACAAGAGCCAGGTTTCTTTTTTTTTAATAGAATTAGTTGTAGTCAATCAAGTGCTGCCCTATGTGAGAAATGATTAGTATCTATTGCAACTTACCACACTGTATTTGTGTATACAAGTACATTATTGGAAATCCAGCATTACTGAGGGATTGGAAACCAGTGCTGTGGCCTTGCCTTTCTGTGCCTCTTCCTGGCTCACAGGCAGCTGGGGGCAGACCTTGAGTTCCTCTTCAGGGACAGAGTGATGTTGAATGGGCACTGAGCAGGCAGAGAAACACAGCTGAGGCAGCTCCTTTCAGTTATTAAACACATCATCTCCTTCCGATCTTAAGGGCTATTGCTGAGGTCTTGCCCCCATACCTACCTTAATAGCAGTGAATTTGTTACACAGCAGCCAGCTCTTTCCTATTGCTCTGTAATACGCCTCCACATCATGGATGCCAAGAAAAACACTAACAAAGAACAAAAAACTCTGACGTTGAACTGTGTGGTGCTGGTCACATACCCTGTTATGTTCTGTATGTTATGAGGTTTGTTAATCTTAACAAGTTCCCCAAGTGTATTCTTCACATAGGACCCAATAGATTCAAGGAAAATAGGAACAATTATGTGTAAAATGGCCTGAGTCAGGGCCCACAGACCGAAGCATTTCCAACACTTGTGCACCAGCCCATGTGGATTTTGCAATGAGCGGGGCCTAGCAATGTCCAGTACACAGTTGTGAGCTGTTGCTCTGGTTGAACTGTATTGGTGTGTGCATTAATAAACTACACCTATTTAAATGAATTCAGTGTCCTGTGGTTTGAATCCAGACCCCTTGACACCAGGTCTTCCCTTCTGCAGCACTGGGGAAAAAGGCTAAGTTTAGGAAAGGTGACCTCTTGTCATAAGTTATGTGACAAGAGGGATGGTGAATGATCCCTTGTGATAAGAATCAAGGTTTCCTCTGTGGTATTTAGGTCTATACTGGCCCTGTGCAACAGCTTCAAGAACCCATTTCTGATTTTCCTTGGGATTCCCGTGATGATGCACTCAGACAGGATTGGAAACAACCAAAACGGTGGTCAGACTTGATTTATAAAATGTAGGTAACATTGCAAACTTATGTTGTAGGATATTTGATCATATTGTCATCCCCAATATTGTGTTATTTACTTAGAAAAATACCTTCTGGCTGTGTAGTTCAATACTAGCACCAATATTTAACCCTAGAGCTATTTTTGTTTGTTTGTTTGTTTTTTGTTTTTGTTTTTGGATGAACAAGTACTTTCCTATTTTGTGGCCCAGCCCTATCTCTTACTTCTTTGCACAGTCATAGAGAGACCTCAAACATATACTCAGACAAAGCCAGGGGAGTGTATAAAAGGGCCTAAGGCAATACCACATAATGACATTGAAAGTGGGCTCTCTTCTTCATGCACGCCTCCAGCTCTCCTGACATCTACATGAATTATAACTCCTAATGCAGTGTAAATGATGTCTGCGCTATTGCTGAAGGAATCATGAGAATAACAACTGTAAACATTCCACCATGGATAGAATTTGTGGAAAGAGGCAACTGGCAGCCAATGAGAGGGCTCTACAGTTAAAGGGGCTTGCTGTCAAGTCTGATGAGCTTGACTCAATCCCCAGGACCCACGTGGTAAAAAGGAGAGAACCAAGGGCCAAGCTGTCCTCTGGCTTCCACTCATGTGCTTACATGTATGTGAGTATATATGTATATGTCTGTATGTACGTGTGGATATGAATGTGTGTATGCATGTATGTGTATACGTGTATATGTATATGTGTGTATATGTCTGTCTATATGTGTGTATAGGTGTATTTGTATGTGTGTATATGTATTGTATGTGTGTGTATGTGTGTATGTATATGTGTATGTGTGTATGCATGTATGTGTGTATGTGTGTATGTGTGTGTATGTATGTGTGTATGCATGTAGGTGTGTATATATCTGTGCATGAGCATGAATGTGTATAGTCATGTATATGCATGTGTTTTCAGGTACGTGTATTCGTGTTTATGTACGAATGTATGTGTGTATATGTATGTATGGACACACAAACACACACAATGTTAAAACATAAAAAGCTCCTTGGAGTATTCACCATGCCTGGATAAGTGGTGACCATGTGGGGGAAACACATGTCCATGTAAGCACACCTGTTCACGTGCACTGAGCAATGCCCAGCCTGGTCTAGAGCTCACTACCTGCCCAACGATGAGTTTCTGCCCACCTGGTCTTCTCAGAGCCAGGCGACGATTGTTCCTGCCATTCCAGTTCTGTTCCAGTTTCTCATGCCACAAACCTTCTAGCTTGAATCGCACCTACTGACGCAGGAACCTAACAGCCTCCAACCCAGTGAAGTAAGTAAACTTCTTCCTGACATCCTCAGGCTTGGTGTCCCCCATGAGTCACAGGGAGGAAGGATGGCATGCACCAAGGAGAAGAGCCATGGGCAAGGAAGACAGGATCATAAGTCAGTCATCCCTGACACCAGCAAAGTGTGTGCTTCAGAGCTGGCTCTGCTCACTCTTGTCCCAGTGGCAGGACTTAAGAGTGGTGCATACCTGTCACCCAGCGCTCAGAGACGTCTGAGGCATGAGAACCAGGAGTTCATGGCCATCGTAACTAATGGTGAGATCAAAGCCAGCCTGGGCTGCATGAGACTCAGTCTCAAAGCAGGCAAGGAGGAACTTGCTATATTTGAGCAAGGAAGCTGGAATCCTCCTGGGTTCTAAACATTCACTGCAATACAGAAAGATGCTAGGGCTAGTGTGGCAGAAAGTAGGAGACAGAGAAGCCAGGTTAACCCTCACTAATCTTCTCATGCTGTGTGAGCTATGAGTAGATGGTGCCCTATACACTGTGGACAGGATGGTCTCTCAGACAGTTCAGAAAGCCATGGAGGACTCCAGCAATTCTCCACTTGGGTGTCACTTGAGTCTTATATGTGTGTGTTTACAAGCCAAAACATAAAATCCATAGGTGACTGTGTGAATTCAACATGGCCCAGCCATGTGCTGGAATATTATTCAGCCTTACATAGGATTCAGATTCTGATCCTTGAACAGGAATGAGAATGGTAGCCATTCTCCTAAGTCAGACCTCCAGGCAGTGCAAAGACAAACTAACACTGTATGACACCACTGAGGGCTGCAGTGTCACCAGTTATATAAAGACAGAAAGCAAGAAGGTTTACAGAGCCCCAGGGGTGACATGGAGGGGGGAGGTTGGAGGGTAGGTGTGTAAGTGGGACTGAGGCTCAGAGGAATCAGACATGGCTGCAGAATATGCATGTGGTTGCCTCCCATACCTGTGGGTGCTGCCTCCTCAGAAAGGCAAATACAGCAAAAGAAAGGACCAGAGGGGACAGGCTCTGACCTCCTGTAGACACACACAAATGACGTGACAGAATGTGCACACTGCTGCCTTGCTGCAGGAGCAGTTGAGCTTCCAGAAGGGTTGAAAGAGGCTGGAAGGGCTGAGCATGGCACTGAGTTCAAGGACATAGCTTTAGGTCCTGGGGAACCTACGGTGCCCAGGCCCCATCCTGCTGATACTGAGGGACACAGCTGACATTCAGGGTGATGGCTGGGCTGGGCTGGGGAATAGGTGTCCACTCTCACCTGCTCCAGCTTGAAGATGTGCTGGGTGAAGTAGGACTGCAACTACTTGTTGGATTCATTGATGCAAATCTGCTGGAAGCAATTCTGTTCAAAGTCCTCAAATCTGAAAATGGCCAAGACACCAATGGGCAAGCACTGGGAGACAAGGTTTTGATATAGCCGGGGCCTCCTGGGAAGACTAGCCCTCCTGAGAGGAGTTGCAGCAGAGGGGTGTGTTTTCCTGACCTGTTTGGTACCCAGTGTTTTTTTGCCAAGGGTTCCTTTATTGCTTCTTGATGGAACCAGGCCTTCACATATCCAGGAAGCATTGGGGTGTAACCTAGGCTTGGTGCCCACATGCTGGCATCGCTGAGGGTGAAGCCTAGCCTATCACACTTCCAGACACCGAGTGCAGATGCCTGGGTTCCTATAGAATGGCAGTTCTTACCCTTCCTAACACTGTGACTCTTTATTTCAGTTCCTCATGTCGTTGTCATCCCAACATAAACTTATTGGAGAGCTACTTCATAAGTGTCACTTTGTTACTGTGAGGAACTGTAATGTAAATGTCTGGTGTGCAGGAGCGCTGATGTAGAACCCACAGATTGAGAGCAGCTGCTGTAGAGGATCAGAGTCCCCTGCCAGCCCTGGTGTTTGCAGAGATCCCGTGGGTTCCTAGTCTCCATGGCTTTCCCAAGGACAGGGTTTATTCTTGGCCGTCTCAGGGCCTGGGACCTCACAGAAACAGCCTCTCCCATGTCCTTCCTGTTGAGAGTGTGGTTGGTCCTCAGCACAGTCCAGTCAAACAAGGCGCGGTATAGACACTTGGCCAGGGGTCTCCTGCAGTTATGGCCTCTGGACAGAGGGGTTTCTTACCTGGGGTGGGGCAACCGTGCCAGGTACAGGCAGTGATGCTCAGAGTCAAGACCTAGTTTTGTCTTATTTTCATAGACAAAGTTGCCCAGGCTGGCCTCAAACTTGCCGTGTAGCCAAGGATAATTAAACAACTGATCCTACTGCCTCTACCCCCCATGGCCTGGCATTGCAGATGAGTGTCACCAGAGCTGGCTTGTCACAGCTGCTATACGGCTCTAAGTCAGGGGCCTCATGTGCAGGAGTTTTATGACTGTGCCATCCCAACCCCGCAACCAGGGTTTTCACCTTTCTCCTGCTGAAGTCTGCTTAATCCTACCCTGGACCCAGGACACAGCAGCTGTGGGAGACTCAAAGTCTGGGGCTTCAGCACAGCATGGGTACACAGCATGGCATGCAGCCTACAGGGCTGTGAAAAAGCCAAGGAAGTGCTTCTCAGCTCACCCCCTGTAGGAGTGTCTAGCCCATCCTTCTCTCCATGGACGCAGACATCTGCTTCCAACTGCCTGACATGTCCCTCTGGTTTTGACTTTCCTGGATGCCATGTCAATGCCACCACACAGAGTGCTGCCTCTACTGGGGACACTCACACAACCTCTCTGGGGGACATCTGAGCCAAGCAGGGATTGGGTGCACTGCAGAGAGGTCAAGTCATGTCGTGAAGTACCTTGTCCCACAAAGGCTCACTGTTCAGGGAGTTGACTGGAAAAGTAAGCTTATGCCCCTGGGCAGGGTCCCCATAGGGAGTGTCCTACACCCTGCCATCAGGTCTATTCCTGGTGCCATGCAAATTCAATTTGCAAGACCCAATGCTCTGGAAATGTCAAGAGCTAATGGAAATGTACCAGGAAGTGCACACCATAGCAAAGGGAGAGGATGGCACAGAGACCTATGCTATGGGTTAAAGGGCACGGAAAGGCCACCTTGAGCACAGGGGTCAGACACCTCTTTCACAAACAAGGCAAAGGTCAAGGCTCTCAGCTCTGGGAGCCTAAAGGGCTCTGTGGCTCCTAAGCCCTGCAGCTGCAGCCAGAAGCAGCACTGAACAGGATGTAAATGCTGAGTATGGCGATGTCAATAAAACTTTATTTACAAAACCAAATTGGTGGTAGTGGTGGTGGTGGTGGTGGTGGTGGTGGTGGTGGTGGTGGTGGTGTCGGCGGACTGGTTCATTTCAAAGCATGCTGGAGTGGCATGGCCACTGAGCATCGGGAAACACAGAAAGGAATGCGACCGGACGCAGGGCTCCCAACACCCTAGACGTCGACCTATGGCACTGGAACAGGGTCCCTGAAGGTAAGTCTGGACAGTCAGATAAGGTAAGTACAATTTATTACAAGGAAATGGGACAAGATAAATCTTCTCTTCATCTCGCTATGCTTAAGCATCTTTAAGAGTGCAGGGAATTCATGTCTATCAGTCTGGTTTAGAAAAGTGTTTAGAGACAGCAAGAGTACACTCCATGGTTCCCTTACGAGGGTTCCAGGGATTCTGATATCTGGGTCGAAGTGAAAGTTAAGGAGAAAAAGGCTGTCGGGCAGGGCAAAAAGTTTCCAATTTCTGGTCTCTTTGGGCTGTAATTTTTACTGTGTTCAAGGCCATGAATGCAGACAGGGTAATAACGAATACAGAACAAGAAGCTAGAGCTTCATTAAGACAAAACGAAAGTAAAAGTTTTGCCCTCTGCACCACTGCCTGAAGCAGGTTTTTCTAAGTCATTTCCCGAGGATGGCATGTTGACCATTAGATTCACAAGATGATAATGACGAATTCACCTGCTTTTTCTTTTCCTATAATTAGGCCAGCATCGATTCAAGGTGTGGCCCAACCGACTTATTATAAAGGATGATACTGGTTGGTTGAAAAAGGTAGTAGCTTTCTATGAACCATATATTAAGTTTTTATGTATATTAAAATTAACATTGGAAAGAACAATGGTAGGAGAGGTAGCTGGAGGACAACTGCTGCAAATGCTTGCTTTTGAAAATGCTAATGAAGAGTACAGGAGAGCATTATTACCTATAAAGGAGGCTGGGGATATTAATGCTTATATGAAGGCATGCAAGGGTATCTTTTCTGAAAATGGAAAGATGCATATTTGGCACGTATTGATCCAGATAGAGTTATTAAATTATATGTTTAAATACTCTTGAATATCCTACAGGCACTTTCGCTCAGGATGAGTTGCCTTTAGAATGGGTTTATATTAAATAAAACTTTAACCAAACATTAACAATTAATGAGGAACAAATTTCTTTAATTATTCAGCAAGGCATACAAAGACCTGTTACTCTGTGGGGATATGATTGTGCTGCTATTGTTTTCCCATTAAGCAAAGATAAAGGGGAATATTTAATGCAGATGTCTGAGGTTTTTCAATTAGCCATGATTTCTTACACTGGAAATGTTGAATTTCATCCTCTCCATAGTAAATTGTGGGATTGCTTTAAAAAACAAAAAAAATTTGATAAATACACTAATTTCTGTTGATCCATTACCATCAGCCCTTACTGTGTTTACAGATGGCTCTAAGACCAAGATGGCTTATTGGACCAAAGATTAATTTTGGGGACAAGAATCTTCTTTTGGGTCAGTACAACAAAATGAATTATTAGCGGTAATTAATGTATTCCAGGATTTTACTCATGATGTAAAAATATTATAGCTGAGTCCGCTTATGTTGTAGGAGTAGTACAGAATATTGCGACTGCTGTTGTTTCTACATCTAAGCCTATATTAAATGTTATTCTCACATATTAAAGGACTATTGTTATTATGAAACTCTAGAATATTCATTACACATACTAGATCACATTCAAAATTTCCAGAATCTTTAACACTTGGCAATCATATGGTAGATCAATTAGTGGCATTTGCTACCCCAGAAGAACACAGTCATAATCATGCCAATACAGGATATTTACATATTAAATATAAGATTCCCTATTCTCAAGCCAAACAAATTATTGCTAATTGCCTATGTGTCAGTCTTCACGTATAAAATGTATTCCATCTCAAATTAATCCCAGAAGGATGCAACTTCATACATCGTGTCAGATCGATATAACCCATATTTCTGAGTTTGGTCGCCTTTCACATATAGATGTAAGCATAGAAAATTTTCCAAATTTGTGTGGGCTACACCATTGCCAGGAGTACGCACTGCTCATGTTATACAGCATCTATTGGAAACTTTTGCTGTTATGGGACTGCCTTCTAAAATTAAAATTGATAATGGACAAACATATATTTCTTATCAATATAAACAATTTTGTCAACGATATCATATTGTACATATTACTGGTACAGAACACAATACACAAGGACAAGCTTTTGTGGAAAGAATTCACCATACCCTGAAATGACAAATTATAAAATTAAAAAGGGGGAAAAGAGATGGCCTTATGCAACCTGAATGGAGTTTGCAGACCAGTCCCAGGGCTATATTGGCACAAGCATTATACGTTATTAATTTTCTTAATTTACCACAAGGTGAAGTTATATCAAGAGCCAATAGACACTTTGTTGAACTTCCCCCAAGAAGGCATGGAAAAGACAGTATGGATAAAAATTGCCTGGGATGCTGAATGGCAGGAAAGGACATCATTGTATATAGGGGAGAGGGTTTTGTCTCATTACAGGATGGGAGACTATTCTGGTTACCCGGGAGATGGATCCAAGCACAGAATAATAAGAACTGCTCCCTACCCTCAAAGGAATCCAGTTAAACCAGCTACATTTTCTCCTGATGGATGTTCTCAGGAGATGAGGAGGTGTCCTCCATTACTGAGGCCCTGGCTTCTCTTAGTGTCCACAAACAACAATGGATAAGGATCCGTGTAGTGACAACCCTATTACCTATGTGGGGTCAGGTGAAGCGATTAAGCACTGAAAGGAATAATTTTGTCTCCTTCAGGAAAGTCCTTTACGGCTGAGCACTTATTCTTAGCAATGTGTGTTTTACTCATGGTTTCTTCTGCTGCGGACAATGCCAGTTATCGGGCTTATATTGCTTATCATGATGAAATCCTACTACTTTTCTGTTAGTAAATATATGGATAATGACACAGAACATGATTGGAAGTTAATTCAAGCCTATTTAGAGGGTAATGAAAGTGCTTCAAAAGTAATTAATGCCTTGAAATATGATGTTCGAATGTCTTTTGGTAAACAGCTAGAAGATATGGAAAAGCGAAATTATTGGCTGATCAATTGACAGGATTAGATCCCAAGGCTTGGCTTCAAAGGATTTTCCATAGCATGGGAGGAGCTAGTTTTGCCATAATCTTATGTACATTATGTATTATGTTGCTTTATTTTTACATGACTAAACCCCTACAAGGACCTTTAGCTATGTTATGTAAAGTGTTACTTTAAAACAAAAGAAAAAAGAAGGAATTGTTAAGACATAGAGATGCAGCTCCCAGGCAGGGTCAAGAAAGGCCTGGTGCCAGATTCAAGTAGGGGCTGGAATGCCGCCCTGGAGAAGAAAATGTTTTTCTCACTTGGTCTTAAATTATGTTCTGCTGTGTCCCGTTTTGTGGAAGTGGTTCTAACGCTCTCTTGGTAATGGTGAGTATATTTTGATTATAATAAGAGAGGTTATTTGTTATATGAATATTTTTAGAAGAAGCTTTCGTTTATTCGTCTTTCTTTGTTTAATCTTCCCTCATTGTTCCTGGTATCCTGGGAATAATGATCTTATGGTATCTTGACACAATGAAAATTGTAGTAATGCATATTCTTAGCTTAATAAGGATTAATAAAGCTTACAACTGCGTGCAGTTTCTTATGCCTTTGCTCTGCACCCCCTGTGTCCTGGGGGTATGCGACCATACCCAGGGCCCCAACTCACTACACATTGACAATGGGTCACCGCACAAAACACAGAAGCATCTACCTTAGTCAAAAATGGACATTTTATTGAATGCACACACTAACACTGATTGATCACATCCATAGCTAAGATACTAGGGGCAGATCCGTGGCCCAAAATACATTCTTCTAAACCTATGAAGCGAAAGAAAGAAAGAAAGAAAGAAAGAAAGAAAGAAAGAAAGAAAGAAAGAAAGAAAGAAAGAAAGAAAGAAAAAAAGAAAGAAAGGAAGGAAGGAAGGAAGGAAGGAAGGAAGAAGAAAAAACACAAAAAACTTAAGCTTCTCATAGGAACTTCGCAGGAAGTGTTGTCTGGCGGTCAGTTCTGATTAGGCCATTTTAGATGAAACAGTGCATAGTGACCCTTAATGTGATGGGCCCTATATAAAGCTTTTTGCAATATTGGAATTTTAACAAACCTCATCCAGAACATACAGCAGAGGCAAGGATGTGATCACCATGTCCTTGCTCTCTATCAGGTTATTTTTCTGTTTCCTTGATTGTCAGGCATAGAACAGCAACAATCTGAAATAGCTGGTAGACATGGAACAAAGTGGCTAAAACTATAGTTGTGGGTTACACACCTCAACTGTCAATGGCTAATGCTGTCCTCAGAGACCTCGGAGGCCCCTCTTGTAAGACTATCTATTGGAAAGTGGAAGCAGGTTTATCTGAGTTCAAAGTGAACCGGGCCAGCCAGGAAGAGGGCAACATGGGATGCTTGAGACCCTGTCTAAAACCAGCACAAAAACCAACCCTTCATTCAAAGCATCATCTATTAATTCTTTATTATTTACCACTTTCTCCCTACCAGCCTTTCAGCCTGGAATGGTAGAAAAGGACTGGGAATGTTCCTTCTATTCTAAGGACCTTGATCTCTCTTTCCTTAGGTCCACATTAAGAACACATGCAAATGGGTATCACCATCTGAACAACTTAGTATCATCTACTCAGTATATCTAGCCTAATACTGTGCTGTGACAATCTCAAGCTTCCTTGAGTTTCGCTGAACTAGCAAGAAGTATGAAGTACTGAGGCCACACCCCAGTGATCCTTTCAAGGGGTTAGAAGAAAGCCATGAGAGATGCTCCACTTCTTTGTCCTTAGATTAAATCACATTGACACAATGTGGGTGGACTATTTAACCAGACATGTTTCTCCCAACCCCACCTTTCTGAGTTCTGACCATGGCAGAATTCATGCCCCACCACCCTAGATATTGAGTTTTGTGATATGTAATTATTATTTAAACCTATGTATTAAATTTTGTCATTTTGTTAATTTTTGTGGTTTTCCCAGTCTTCTTTGATTAACTTTCCTAGTTTTATTAATTTATCCCCTGTGTTCTCTGGTATTTTGTCCTTCCCTTCAAACTAAAGTATTCCTTTTAGGATCCTCTACAGAGCTGTCTTACTGGTTACTCATATTTTGTTAAATTTATTTTTAGTATGCATTCGTCAGCACAGTAGCTGGGCAGCTGCCTGCCCTCCATGGTATCAGATCTACTTTCCAAACAATAACGCTCAACTCTTACAGGCTGTGTAGCATCTTGACTGTTTTTGTTCCACTTGGACAGCCCTCAGGACCAGGCTCTCCTCTCCCTTAACCATGGCTGCTGTCCTCTTCCTCTCTCCTCTCCTTCACACACGTTCTTCCTTTATTCTCTGGCAGCTTCTTCTTCCTTCTTCCCTCCTCATGATCCTCTTTAGCAAAGCCCTCAAAGCTCCCCTCCCCCATCTCTCTGCTGTGCAGCTGTTGGCTGTTGGCTTCTTTATAATCACAGTTAACTGGGAACACGGTCAGTTATTTGGGGTTAACCAGTCCTGAGTTCCACAAATTAGCATTAAAATACAATCAGAATTAGGCCAATCCACTACAGGGATTTTTGTTTGTTTGTTTGGTTGGTTTGGTTTAATTTTCATTTACCTTTTTACTTGTTATTTTATTTTTGGCTATTTTTTATTAATCGGTTATTTTATTTATTTACATTTCAACTGTTGTCCTGCTTTCCAGACTCCCCTCATCAAACCTTACATTCCATTTCTGCTCAGCTTTGCCTATGTGACAGTGCTCCTGCACCCACACATATCCATCCCCACCTCACACCTCTAGGATCTGCCTTTGGTGGGGCTACAGGCCTCACCTTGAACCATAGAGCATCCTTGCATACAGTTTGGCTGGCAGTTTGGCCCCTGGGAGCTTGGGGATTAGGGAAAGAAGATCTGTTCAGATATTAAAGCCAATGATTGCTGCATTCTCTTCTTTTTCTGGTTATAGGTGAAATTATGTTTGTGTGCTTCTCTTTTTTTAAATTATTGAGAGAAGATTAATTTCTTGGTTTTTCTTGGGTATAGTTTAGTTCATTGTCTTGGAGTTTTCCTCCTATTAGCCTCTGTTGTGCTTTCTTACAGAAAAGAATTCTTTAAATTTGGTTTTGTCATGAAATATCCTGGTTCCTCCTTTTATGGTGATTGATGATTATGCTGGATATAGGAGCCTGTGTCTGTATTACATCTGCCCAAGATTTTCTGACTTTTAGAATCTCTGTTGAGAAGTCTGGTGTAATTCAGATACGTCTCAATCTATTTGTTACTAGATATTTATACCTTACCCCTTTTAATGTTCTTTCTTGATCTGTGCATTTAGTGTTTTAATTATTATGTGAATGGAGGAATTTTTCTGGTACAAGTAGTTTGATGTTCTGTAGGCTTGTTGTACCTTTATTGCCTTTTCTTTCTTTACCTTATGAAAGTTTGCTGCTATGATTTGTTGAAGGTGTTTACTGGATCTATGAACTAGAAATCTTAATTCTCTTCTCTATCTATTATCCTTAGGTTTCAACATTTAATTGTGTCCTGAAATTCATGGATGTTTTGGATTCAATAAACCATACATGTTTATCTGAGATGGGTGTTTTGTGCTTTGTGGGATGACCTCCTTGACCCCAGGCTGCATGAAGAATCTCAGCTGACAATGGGGACATAAATCATGAGTTTGTGTAGCAAGACCCAGGCCTCTTCCAGGTTCTTAGATATTAACTGAGAACCTCAAATACAGTAGTAATGTGATAGTGTGGTGTGAATCTAGTTACTCTTCTCTATTTTGATATAGATGACTCTTTTTGTGTCATGGTCAGCTTATAATGACTAGAAGACCTAAGCTTGAGAATAACCAAAGACTACATTGCTTCTCTAGCAGCTGAGCTTTTAAAAGCCCTGGTGTGACAGCAACTTTTGGTGGACATTCTGGAATATTCCTTCTGTACTTTAACTCTCTGTGTCACTTCCACCATCAGTAAGTTAGTTCAATTCCATAAATTGAAAATCCATCACCTGGAAGAAATACTCTTTTTTTTTAAAGATTTATTTATTTATTTATCATATACAAGTACACCGTGACTGTCTTCAGACACACAAGAAGAGGGCATCAGATCTCATTACAGATGGTTGTGAGCCACCATGTGGTTGCTGGGATTTGAACTCAGGACCTCTGGAAGAGCTGTCAGTGCTCTTAACCACTAAGCCATCTCTTTAGTCCAAGAAATACTTTCTGAATATGATCTGATATTGGCCATGGAAAAGGGTAGCTTGAACTGTCCCACATAGGTTCTGGGCCTGCACAGGCCTGCTCTCCAAAAGAAACCTGTGTTCACAGCTGTTGGCTGGCTAAGAAAGATTTCACGAGACGTGATACACAGCCCTCGGACTTCTGCTTCAGTCATCTGCACAATTTTTCCCGGACGATATCCTCATACCTCCAGCAGGCGGGTGATGAAGCTGTCCACTCTCAGCTCCCCTTCAGCCATCTTGTGGGCACCAGACTCTCCTCCCTGCAGCAGGAACAAGGGCTTCTCCATGGTGGCTGCAGCAGCAGTGGTGGTTTGGCATTCTCACCTAGGAGGCCCTATGCCTTTCTACCCCAGTTCCAACTCACCTCAGGTCCGGGCCTTCCCCCCATCCACTTCCCACGGAGCAGGGAGAGCAGCACCCACTAGAAATAAAAGGGAAGCCCTTGGTCCTGCCAAGACTGAACCCCCAGTGAAGGGGCTTGTTGGGGGGAGGGTGGTAATGGTGGGAGGATGGGGAGGGGAACACCCATAGAGAAGGGGAGGGGGAGGGGTTAGGGGGATGTTTGCCTGGAAACCCAGAAAGGTAATAACAATTGAAATGTAAATAAGATATACCCAATTTAATAAAGATGGAGAAAAAAATAGAAAGAAAAGGCACACATTTAAAACAGAAGAATATGGACCCTAATTTTAAACCACAGCTCTGTCAATTAACTATACCTTAAGGAAGCTCAGAAAAGCAGGCCAAACAATTAATATTTTCTCGGTTTAAGTAAATAATAATGTCCGTTTCTTGCTATTGTGGAGGGAATTAAATAGATAATATGTAATCATGGAAGTTTTGAAGTACCATCCATTTTTCTGTTCATTAAATTAATCTTACTCATTTCATTGATCAAATATGTATGTTTTCCGTTTCACAGTTATATGTATAATAAAACCAGTATAAAAACCTTCAGAATATTCAGTTATTATAGATATTTGTCATTTCTTACAGAGGGCAACTATGATTGACTACACCCAATTCTATAAAAAACAAAACTCAGGAAACCTGGCCCTTGGCAGCATGAATCAAAAATATCTCGGATGGTGGGGCATGAATTCTGCCAAGCAATGAACTCAGATAGGTGGGGTTGTGAGGAAGATGTATGGTTGAATAGCACACTAGATTCACGTTGTATCATCTTGATTTAATCTAAGGACAAAGAAGTGCAGTATCTCTGATGGCTTTCTTCTAACCCCTTGAAAGGTTCACTGGGGATTGACCTCAGTTCTTCATTCTGCTTGCTGGGGCAGCAACACTCAGGGAAGCTTGAGATTGCCATAGGCACAGTATTAGGCTAGAAATGCTGAGTAGGTAATATTAAGTTATTCAGATGGTGATACCCATTTCATTTGTTCTTAACGTGGACCTAAGGAAAGACAGATCGAGGTCCTTAGAATACAAAGATCATTTCCAGTTCTTTTCTACCTTTCCTGAATGAAAGACTGGTTGGCAGAGAATGGTAAAAATTCAAGAATTGGTAGATGATGCTTTGAATGGAGGGTGGGTTTCAGTGCTGGTTTTAGACAGGGTCTCAATTACCCCATCTTGTTCTCTACGTTGCTCGTCAGGTTCACTTTGAGCTCAAATAAAGCTGCTTCTACTTTCCAACAGGTAGTCTTACAAAGGGGCCTCCAAGGACTGTGAGGACAGCATTAGCCAATGAGAATTGAGGTGTGTAACCCACAACTATAGCTTTATCTGAAAGACCCTCAGACAGAGGAGACTCTCGCTCCAGTCCTGAGGACAATCACCACCCCATGAACACACAGGACTCAGTCTTGATGTAAAAACAAGAGGTTTACTTTGGGATACCAATGCACTGGGGCTCGACACGGTCCTCACGCAGGAGGGATGTGAGGAGCCTCAAACAACAGAAATATACAGCTTAAATAGTCAGTTAAGATTACACAGTTTCCTTAGCTCAGCTATTTCGTGCCAAGGATAACTAGGTAGATGTTTCTTGTCCTGGAATTCCTGGGATAAGGCCGTAACCACATCAATGCAGCTATTTCAGTACGAAGGACATCTGACTTGATATATGTTTTCTTATCCTGGGGTTCCCAGGACAAGGACCAAGGATATCTGTCTTGTCAGGTGTTTCTCTTCTGGAGTTCCCAGGACAAGGCTATAGCGATGTCAGCCTATAGCACAGCTGCATTCAGTACCAAGGACATCTCACTTCTATAGTGGTCAGTCAGCTTCCCAGAGATGTTTCCTGTCTTCTAATTGCCCTGCAGTAAATATGTTCTGTACCCTCTGTTCTTATGGTCCAGCAGCTTCCTAGAGAGTGGGTGGGAATGTGCTTTCTGTACTTTCTGTTCTATTGTCTAATGTGTAGGGGCTAAGCGAGGGCCACCTTAAAAGATTCTCATTCGTAAGAAATGGCTGTACTGATATCAAACGGGCATCTTTCATATCTACTTTCTTCCAAGTCTACCAGCCATCTCAGATTGTTGCTGTAATATGCCTGACAATCAAGGACATAGAAAAATAACTTGATACACGGCAAGGACATTGTGATCATATCCTGTGTTGTTATGTATGTTCTGGATGAGGTTGGTTAAAATGACAATATTGCACAAAGCTTTATATAGGACCCATCAAATTAAGGGTCACTATACACTGTCATAGCTAAAATGGCCTGGTCAGAAGTGACCACTGGATCACTCTTCTGTAACTTCACATGAAAGGCTTGTGCTTTTTGTGTTTTTTTATTTTTCTGTTTTTTCTTATTTATTTATTTATTTATTTATTTATTTATTTATTTATTTATTGTTTTATATGTTGTCAGGAAGATAGTTCAAGTCATGGATCTGCCACCAAAATATGAGCTTTGCTACCAATACTGTAAACAGTATTAGTGTATGCATTCAATAAAATAACTTGGTTTTTTTTTTTTAAGTAGGATAGATGCTTTTGTGTTTTGTGGGGTGATCCATGAAACAGGAGTGAAGATGCTTGTTTCTTACTCTGTCCACTGAGTTATGTCTCTAGGCTTGTCCTACTCCTTTGGCTGTATCCCACCCAACATCTGCTGACTATTTTATTTTTCAGATGAAATCACACGTTATAGCTTAGAGAGGCCTGTAAGCAATCCTACTTTGGTAACTTAAGTGCAAAGAGGAGAGCCCCACACTCAGCCTGAGGGTGCATTCACTGGTGGATCCAATATTTCAGTTTCCTCTGCTAACAGATCACCACATTGTTGCCAGGACCATAATGAATGCAATTCTTTCTCCTAAGGAATCTGGTGGCAACTGTCAAATGTTAAGCACAAAGCTTCAGGTTGTACCTATAACACACACCCACATCGCAACCTACCCTACAGGCTATTTCTGGGTGTGATTTCATGCACCTGCACATGATGAGACAGGAGACCTCTTTGGCTACTTATAGGAACTGGTGTGATTCCTCAGTAATCTTTAATGGGTAATATTGCTGACTGAGGAGAATTTGAGGTAGGATGAAACATTTCTGTGCAGGGATTGGGGAGGAAGCACTCATTTAGAAACATAGCAATGACTTAGGTTTTTCCAATCAAGCCTAGAGCCAAATTTGGCTTTGGAAGCATGTGGTGCTCAGTGGCTATGCCACAGGGAAGTCCCCTGAAAAGGGTCCATCAGCTTTTGCTCAGTACAGGGAGAACATTAGCAAGGAGGCAAAGTCTGTTATCCATGACATCAGCCGTCCCTTCGTGGACATTCTATTGTCTCCTAGAGAGACCTTGGAATCCCTGTGATGTCACCAGTATCGTTGTGACAACCAATCCCTACTTTTTCTCTTAGTGTCCAAAGGATATATCCACAGGCATGTTTGCCCGTCTTCTCAGGCGCTTTGGGAGAGTTGATGTTGATAGAGAAGAGTCTAGAGTGAAGCAAACGAAACCTAAAGGTAATGATGGACACAGGACATGGGGAATGTGGAGTAAGTTCTGGGCAGTGTATGTTGAGCTTCCTCTCAGGGGTGAATGTGGGGGACTTCAGCTGGCCTTTATAGCAATGGGCCACAACTACTGGAACATCTCCACAGATATTGAATTCCATGATTATCACAATTCCTGAAAGTCAGGGTTTTCACATTATTAGTTTCTCCATAACCACATGGAGGATATGGCAATGCCTATGCTATTATTGGGTGAACTTCTAGTCTTTACTTTTACAGTGCATTCGGTATGTTAAATTGATATAATAACACCATAAGTAGTCATGGAGGGTATAACTTTTCTGAATTAAACAGGGCATCAATGTACTTCACTTTCATTGCTTCTTTTAATTCAGTGACTATCTGACAGTAGTAAGAGGGAGAGAACTGTGCTCCTGGCATGACCTTATATTCTTAGAACTCCTTTGACTACCTCTGGCTGACGGGGCCAATCTTACCTTCATATATTAGAGGTTCTGTGTGGCAGATATTTTTCTACAGTAGCCAAACTATATGGAGCAGGTAGAGAAAGAGCCTGTAACCTATTGGCACTTCTGGGGCATTTGTCATTTCAGTAGGGGGAATTAATAAATCTGTTGACCATGTCCTCCCCCTACATGACTTTTTAATGCAAAGTTATTGGATTAGAGTAACAGTGTAGGATATCTGAGTATCCCTGATCAATCAAGTCATTGTGGATGCTGAATTGATGATCTGACTTCTGAAACCAGAGGGGTAGGGTCCTGAAACCAGGTTGTAGCCTGCGTACCTGATAATAATCCTGGAGAAGGCATCTCTCTGGTACTTGTAAGCCTGTGTGGGCGGGCATAGGGAACACCTGGCTGCTTACATCTCTTGGTCTCTATATAGTAGTGGGGGAACTGTGATCCACTTAGGATGCCTCTTTCACATAGACCAAACTCCTTGCAGTGACACTGGCTTCCAAGCATGTTCTCCTGTTTGGACCTCACTGTGGTCTGTGTATGCTCTATGCATTCGCCCCATGAGGGTTCACTTGTGTTCTTCTACCTACAGCAGCCTGCAGACAGACGTCATCCCCTGAAAATGTCCTAAACAAGGTGCAGGCCAACGAGGAAGAGGAGAGGCTGAATAGAGAACTGGAGCTAACTACGAAGGAGAGAAATGAGCTGACAGATCGCCTCCTTTATGTGACAGGTGGATCCATGAGCAAGAGGTATGCATTGCTCCAAACAAACGACCTTGTTCTAAACCTCATCTCCCATAGAGAGGAGATGCAGAACCTGACCCTTACTGAGGAGTGAGATTGAAAATGGACTCTCTGATTCTGCCTGTTGAAAATCTGAACTTGCAATCTGAGTGAAGATTTCAGGGATAAAGTCACTGGAGCATGAGTTCCCAGTGTACAATTGGAAAGCCCTTGACAGGTGGTAGTTTTGCAAGGTTCTAGGTGCTGTGAGTTTGTGGAGAGTGTTTGTACTTGCTAGGAAGGTGACTGAACGCTATCATCTCCTGGCAGCAGCCTTAGGTGACAGGACCCACAGTGTTCATATCAATGCTTAAGTAGAAGGCCTGAGGCTCTGGCCTGCTCCTTCTTGTCTCTGTGCCTTACACTCTGAGACAGTAATGGTGCATGCATTTCTACTGATTCTCATTGTGCTCTTTCCATATTTGTCTCTCTTTCTCATTCTCTGAGTCTGTTTACTTTTCTTTTCTTTTTCTTTTTTTTTTTTTTTTGGTTCTTTTTTTCGGAGCTGGAGAACTTACTTTTTTTTTCTTGTGGGTGTGCCCCAGTTTGTGTGTCTGTGTGTGCACAGGTCTGCATGCATATGCACAACCTTTATATGTTTCTCTATCCCTCCACCTTTGGAATTTAGGGGTCTGTTTTTTGACCTCAGGATTTACCTTTATAATAGTTTCATGGAGGTGTAAGTGCTTTATTTTGGAAGCCCCACTTTCAACAGCACAGTTCTTTGCCTGTGTAGTCACATTTGTCTATACATTTGTATGCCTTGGGCAGATTATAAGTTTGTGGCAATATCTGGTCTCATCTCCAGAATTATGTGTACTGTCTGCCTCTAGAATATTAGTTATTCGGCTTGTAGCATTCCACTTGTCAAAACAGGAAAAATGAAATCAGAGGTTTCTGGATGTGTGTGTGTGTGTGTGTGTGTGTGTGTGTGTGTGTGTGTGTGTGTTTGGGTAAGCTCTGTGGCCTAGGCTCTTGACAGCATAACAGGTTTGAATGCAGATCCAGCCCTCCTGATTGAAAAATGTGAGCCAGGGGACCCTTTATCTGGGTGCTTAGCTTCTGTTGTCCTGGGCACACAATTCCAAGTTTCTGAAGCTGAAGAAGATCCAAATATGTAGAATTCAGAAAGTGTCCTTCCAGGGCTGGGGTAGTACAGGACACAGCCTGAGTTCCTCTAATCCTAAACCTCGATGTTCATTGGGTTCTATCTTCCTGGGGCCAGCCCCTACTTCAGGCCAAATCCATTTTATGAAAACTTGAAGATAAAGGAGAAAGAGGTCATGTCATTACTGCACAACTTAGACACAAAGAACATTGAACATCGTGAGAAATTTCAGGAGCTCAAGAAGGAGATTAACTTCTATCGGTAAGTACTTGTCAGAAGGGCCCATCACTTGTGGAATATCCATTCCCGCCTCTCTTTGTTCTGGACTGGAGAGCCTGTAGCTCTGGGTCCATGTCGTCTGTTGTTTGAATATCACTGTGCCGTGGGTCTTTTGGACTCAGATTCAGTTCCATAAGGGACTGTCAGTTATCACCACAGTGTCTATGCATCTTTAGAAGGCTCTGGATAGAACTACACTGATTCAGGCATCAGAGTGTTATTAGGCCAACCTGCGGCTCTGGGGTCATACCAGGTTTAACAAAGCTCAATGTGTGGACCACATGGTTTACATGACCTCCCTTGGTTCTACTGTTCTCTTGTGGTTATTTGCCGCCTACTAATTGATGTTGCCCCGATGCATTGGGCTCTCATGGGTAGTTGTAGATCCCTTGTTCTTTTGGAGAGACATGGACTCTTATTGGTGCTTGGGTCACAGGAACAATTTATTCTTCCCTGGATTGGCCGTTTGCTGTTTGTGCAGCAGCCTTACATGTATGGAGATGTATTCTTGAAGTCTTTATGGGTATCTGGGTCCTGGTGGACTTTGTGGGATTTGGCAGTTGGAATGGGAGGAAGAAGCTTCAGGATCTTACTATGCAGAGTGTGTTTCCAGCAACCTGCACAGCCGGCTCCTGATGGACCAGGCATGTATGAAGAAGAAGTTGGTCACATTGAAGCAGGAGAGCAAGGAGTTACAGCGATATTTGTTTGAGTTGAACCCGAATGCTGAAGACGAACAGGAGAAGACCAGCAACCTCCAGACCCAGCAAAATGTGGTAGGAAAAAGCAGCTGAGTCAGATTAACAATGTCTGATACCATTTGCCTATTGGATACATCTTTGCTTCCCCTATCATCTTTCTAATCTCCCCACACCCAATCAGTCACCCACCTCATGTGATAGAGTTATTCATGGCTCTGTCTATGCACAAGTATTCTGGGATGTTAACCACTCTCCAGAAACTGAATTATTGGCAATTATACTTCTCTGCCCTTTTTGAAACTGCAGTCCAGAAATGGTGACAGAGGAATAACATATCACATGACTGCATCTCCCTGTCATAGATTGGATGCTATGAAGAGTTTTGAACGAGTTCTTGGTCGTGTGACAAAGGTCATACAGGGGTCATGTGATGGTTGGAAGCACCTTGTAGGGATAAGAACCAAGTGCAAATGGCAAATGAGTCCTGGTCATTGGCTTTGATCTCAGTATCATGTGGCCTTCTCCTTTCTTCCTGCAACCCAGTTAGGTCTCTTCTCCTTTCCCCGTTCTTGGTTTTCACTGGTAGAAGTTTGAGGAGCAGCTTGTTCTCCCACAGTACTGTGAGGGTTGTTGGTGACTTTCCCCAGGCTGCAGAGATATCAGCAATGATTTCAGTGAAAAGATCAGTGCTGTCTCTGCAATGCAGCTGAAGGGACAGAAGGCAGCAACTTGACAGCTGGTATGCGTGTCCCCACCAAATCAGTGTCTTAATAGCTGCCTTCTCCTCCCAGGTCTCAGAAACTGCAGGAGACATGGAATAGGACAGATCCCAGGAAGACAGCCCCCTGAAGAGTGAGTTTCTCTGTCAGGAGTTCCCTGCTGACGACAATCCTCAACAGTCAAAGACTTTTTTGGGGAGAATATTCTTCTTCTCAGTTAATTTCCTCATTGTATAGAGACCCTAAATTTATGTATCCGTATGCCAGCCTGTCTCATTGAGGTCTTTCTCCTCTCTCATACCGACAACACCATTTGAGAGACATCTGAGGGGACTGCCTTGAAATCTCGTGTCCTAGAGGAGAAACAGCACTACAACTGTGTTTCTAAATGTTCATTAAGAAAATGCTGTTAAGAAATATTTTTGGTTATGATTTTCATTGAAGTTTTCTTTTTGTTATATCATAGTTATATATTCTTGTTACTGTTTTTCATTTTTTATACCATTTTAGTTGTTCATTTTATGCCTGTTTTTTGTAAATTGTATTCCTTATGAATAAAAATTGATTTGTAACTCTTGACTCTTATGACCATCTTATTCAAGGGTCCTTTCCCCTCCTGTAGACTTAGAACTGACAGCTAGATATGGATCTTTGCATGGTCCAGTGAATTCAAAGCCACCAAGGGGTACACAGGGTGATGGTGTCTTTTGTGTATGACTTTTTTTATGGAAACACACTTTATGATGTAATCACTGACATACTGTATCCATGCTCTCATGTCTTCTGCTCATCCTAGTCTATATCAGTCTACAACACACATTCCTTATTGACTGTGTGCACCAGATATTGAGTAACACACACTCATGCCTGTAGAGCTGCAGAAAAAATGACAACTTTCACAAAGGAATATAGAATAATCCTAATCGAGAACCATGTGCCTCAGTTTTTCTTACAATACAGCATTATTATTAAACCACAAAGATAATGACCATCAACGTCATTTTGGGAAATAGGTTTTTATAGGTGCTGTTTCACTTGATCATTCATATGCTGTGTTTTTTATTGTTGCTGATTATATTTATTTTTATCATTTAACTCAATGGATCTTTTTTTTTTTCAAATGTATCTGGGCCACTCCTGAGTGCATTTCCCTCATGATCAAAAGAGGGAATAGCATTCCCCAGTGTAGATGATTGTTAGGGACCATGTGGTTCTTCTGAGAGAGAAGCAGATGCTCTAACCTGTGAGTCATCACCACAGCTCCTGTAGGTAGCTTTTGTCCTTCCAGGGCATGTGCTATACTAGATGGATATGATCACCTTCAATTAAGGAGAGAGATCTCAGGAGATGTGTATGTACAGGTGGTTGAGCGGTGCCTGCTCAATGTGGTAGCCTGCTAGGCATCCACACCGGGCTCTGGTGCCTCCACTGCTCATTGTGCATTCAGGATCATCCTCCAGCACCACTCAGTTTCAATTCCAAACAGATCTTTCACTTACTATCGATGATTATATACATTAAGCACATCTGATAAAATACAGAAGAGACTAGCCTCCTTCTACAGGCCAACTTGGCATAATGAATTCTTTTGATAGAAAGCAAGATAATTATCTCAATCTATGCAGCTTAGGGAGGACCTCAAGAGCATCCATATTGAATCCAGACTGCAGCTGTGACCACATGTTTCTTTTCCAGAGCAGGTCTGTGCAAGCCCAGAAGTTAGGTGGGATAGTTCATGTTTCACCTTTTACCTTGAAATCTGTGATTTTATTGAGAAAGTATATTTTCCACGTGACTCATTTCCAATTTATGGAATTAAACTGACTTACTGAGAGTGGAGGTGACTGGGAGAGATTAAGTGAAGAAGAATAATCCAGTATGCCTGCAAACAGATGCTGTCTCATTAGGGCTTTTCAATGCTCAGCAGCTGGAGAAGCAAGGGAGAGGCATTGGTGACTCTCAGGCTTAGGTCCTCTAGTCATTATAAGCTGAGCATGACACACAAAGGGTCATAGGCATCACACTAGAATCTAGTAACTAGATTTAACCAACCTATCACATTAATGCTGTGTTTGGTGGTATTTTTTGCTCTCCTAGAACCTGGAAGAGGCTTGGGGTTTTCTAATCCTACTCATAATTTATTAATCTTCCCAACACTATGTGCTTTGTTCTGTAAATGCTAACAGCGCCATCCAATACCTAGGATATTTTCTACTGACATGTGTGACATGAGACAAAACAGTCCCTGTCATCCCTCACCTCAATAAACTTCCTTAGAGTTCAGTGTAGTTGGAGGGTCCTTCTTTCCTCTCCAAGATCGAGAAACATTTCCAGTCTTCAGACAAGTGTGTCAGCCATTGTCCAGTGACTGTCCTGAGATGTCCACATTGTCAGCTGAGTGAGGGCAGGGCAGGGCAGGGCAGGGCAGGCCAGGGGATTGGGGCAGGGCAGGGCAGGGCAGGGCATTGGGGCAGGGCAGGGCAGGGCATTGGGGCAGGGCAGGGGTTTGGGGCAGGGCACAGCAGGGCAGGGCAGGGCATTGGGGTGGGGCAGGGCGGGGCAGGGCAGGGCAGGGCAGGGGATTGGGGCAGAGTCCATGAGATGTCAGTAGGCAACAGGCCAGCTGGGGCTAGTGTGGGTACAGGGCTTCTAGTGTGGGTGAGAGAGGAGGAAATTAGGAATGGTCAGATTCTGATGCAGCACATAGGCCGGAAGCAGCTTAGATCATCTCAGTGCCATATAGGGACATTGTAGAAACTGATGGGCAGTGTGGGGATGGTAGGATCCCATATAGTGCTCTCTGCAGGTGTCAGGAGAGCATACAGTGGCTCTGTCAGACTTATGACAATCAGGCAGGCACTGGGTGCAAGTGAGAATCATGGGACAAGTCCTGTGTGCAGCCTGGTTTGGGGACATTCCCAGGTGCCCCATGGACTGCAAATTAAAGGCAAAGGACACAGGGAAGCCAGCAATTCCCATGCACAGGACATAAATACCTGTAGAACTTTCTAGAATTTCCATAGACTATCTGTTACTAGTCCTCATTATAGAAGGCACCAACATTCTGCCCTCTACTTCAACTTGGTGAGACAGCTATTCTAACTCCAGCAGGAAGGCCTCAGGGAAGACAGTAAGAACTCGCAGGTGACCCCTTTTACCATTGAAACAGGGTCTTCCTATGGAGCCCAGAGTGGCTGTAGGATACTAATGCTCCTGCCTCACAGTGACTAGAATTCCAATCCACCCTCAAGAGCAGTTGATTCATCACTAGATCAGACTAAGGACATGTGAGGCCCCAGGGTGCTAGGATTACAAGGGTCCTAGTAAGTTTCTCCAGCCTAAATTACAACCTGAGTCAGTGCTGCTATTTGGGACACTGCCTGATGCCCAGTGACATCACACCTTGGAACTCTTTTTCAAAAATAAGCTGTTATAGGAATGAAGTAGCCACACAATAAACATTGGTCTGGACACTCCTAGGTCAAGAATCCCCTGTTGGAAATGCCTTGGATCGCAAAATTTTAAATTCTAGATCCTTCTGGGTTTTAGAAGATTTATAAATACAAAAAAAGAAAGATGGGCATAGTAATTTAAGCCTGTGATCCCAGTCATGGGAAACTGAGTCAGAGTGATGGAAGACTGTAAGTTCCAGGCCCACCTGTGTTTCAAGAAAAAAAAAAGGCATGGTGAAGATTCCACTCAAGTGGAAACCAAAAGGGTTTCACATGGGCCCTGCCATCCACTGGTCACTACATCCACTCTCATCACCACAGCCACAGGCAGACACTGGGGAACATTTCCCACTGTCTCTCTTTGGGATGCAATCCACCCCATGATTCTATGTGAGGAATCCCCCAAAGGTTGCATCATGTGAGGGACCTAGAAAGTTCCAGGATTGGGAGAATTTAGGAGTTTATAATTAAGGATGATCTACAGCTGTGGCAAAGCCTTTTCCCACCACATGGCAGCCCTAGGTTTGCCCCCAACAGTAAAAATAAAATCCCCCAAAATAATTCAAACAAAATGTCCTGAAGCCTGCGCCCTGACCAGTCTCTTCAAAAGTGCCAGGAACCTGGGTCCACATTTAGGACCCAGCACGACCTCTGTGACCCATGAGAAGGGATCTAATATGGGAATTAGTACAGTATGACTTATCCTTGTGGATACCTTTGGTGACAATAACCACCTGACCCCTGAAAACCCATCTACCTGGGAGGCTCAGCACTCATGTCACCTAAAAAGCCCAGATCCTAGGGCCAGCATGGGCAGGTGGTGAAGAAAGTTTGTCTCTCGTGAACATCAGTTGCCACTCCTGACTTGACTCTATCCTCAGGAGACAATGTCACCCCAGAAAGTGTGGGTGTCAACGGCTCTTCCCAGGCCAAGGCTGGAATACTGCTTAAGTTCCACAATGCACAGCAGTGCTCACTCTAGAGCTAAATGTTCTACAGCTGAAAGGGGTGGGTGCTCTGCTGGCCATGCCCCTTCCCTGCAGTATTTAGTGCACTCAGAGTGGTGCTTCAGATGTGAGGGACTTCTTGAGGCTACTCCCATGGAGAATGGCAGATTCATCAGAACGGGGCACAGGGTGAGTTCAGAGCACAGCTGGGAGGAATTTAGGGATGCCAAGCCATGACTAAGACCAGATCCTGGGCTGACAGGCAGTTGAGCTGGAGAACTGGCATCCAAAGTGTGACTGCCTGAATTCCTCTTAGACCAAAAGCCCTGGATCTGAGCTACTTTGGTGCGTGCTCCTAAGTGGGGTCCCAGACACAGCTCAGAATTGGGGCTGTGCATGGACTTTGGTGCTGGCAGCAGGTGGCTTAGCCATAAAGTGCCGAGCTTTCCCATCTGTGCCCACTCAAACTCCTCTGTTTCATTTTAGGTGTGTTTGGTATAATTTTGAGACAGGGCATCTTGTAGCAGCCCAACTCGCTTTGAGCAACAATGTAACATAAAAATAACCTTGAATTCAAGATCCTCCACCCCCTCTGTCCCAAGTCCTGGAATTAAGACCTCCAGCTGTGACCATTTTACTGTAGCATAGGATCCATCTGTATTAGAGTGAGCTTTGGAAATACTGGAGCTCCGACTGTTCCTTAGAATTCAGGTTTCCTTAATTCTTAGCAGGAGTTTTGTGATGATGCTGATGAGAGAGTCAGGAGTTACACTGGGAGAGGTAACAGTCCTGGCAGCCCTGAGTTCTCAGTGAAAGTCAAGACAGAAGCCTGCTGATTAGCACCTGAGTGAAAGTGGGAGGATTCAGAGTTCAAGAACAGACTCAGTTACATACCTACGACCATATTGCAACATTTTTGTTTCATTTTTGGCTTGTTTTCTTTGAGACAAGGTGTTAATTTATAGCCCTGGCTGTCCTGGAACTCACAATGCCTCTACCTCCCAACGGATGGAATTAAAGGCATGCGCCAACATGCACTGCCACTAATTAATTTTTAATTAAACATGCTGGCACAATCCAGTAATCCCAGTGCTTAAGAGGCCGAGGCAGGCAGATATCTGGTTTCCTGACAAGTCTGATCTACAGAGAGCCTGTCAGAATAGCCAGGGCCAAACAGAGAAACCCTGTCTCAAAAAATAAACAACAAAATGAATTTGTTTTAAAGAAGAGAGGAACTATTTAACAGAATTAGAGGCAGAGAACCAAAAGGTAATGGACAGTGCAGAGTCTAGCTTCTGAGATGAAAGTGGACACCAGGGGTTAGGGTGGGGATTCTCATCTTGTACTGGGACACAGAGGGTGGCTTCAGGGATGGAAGGCTCAGTCAGTCATTAGTCAGGATTCTCAATCAAGAGGGTGTTGTAAGATCCAAAATGTGTGAGCAGTGTTCTGCATGAGACTAGAAGAACCTGCCTACCTATACAAAACAGCCAATGAAGAGTAATCACAAGCATACATCTGGAGGTCCACAAGAGGTTAACGTCCACCTTAGTGTGGATTATACAGAGCACAGGTGGAGAGGAGTAGAAGAGCTGATGGTGGCTGAGGCAGGAGAGGAGTTCAGGTGTGAATTTGAGCCAGTAAAGGAGCTTGTAGGTCGGGCAGAGCAATGAGAGGTCTAACAGCATAGCTGTTGAGATCCTTCAGATTAATTTGTCTTAAGAGCCTCATGCCATAGCCAAGGACAGGAGTAGATCTGACTATTGGGTGGCTGGGCTCACATAGCCCAACAGGTTTGGCCTTGCATCTGTGAGATTCCAAGTCTCTCCCTTTAGACACAGCCATGGAGAAGGTGTAGCAGTGAAGGTGCAGATGGCTTTGCAATGCTTGGCTTATGGTGTTGAGTACTTCATGCTCCATAGAGCTAGGAAATGTCCTAGAAGCCAGGGAGGCTGAGCATGAGGAAGACAGGTCTCTGGGAGAGAGAAATGATAACCAAAGTCACTAAGAACTTCCTGAATCACAGTGTCTGTTAACCATATATTTTATTTACTTATTTTTATGGGCCTGAGTGTTTCACCTAATAAATGCTTGTGCACCATGTGGTATGTGTGGTGCCCGTGAAGTACAGACTGATTCCCTAGAATTGCAATTACAGGTTAATAGGAGCCACCATGTGGACACTGGGAACTGAACCTTGGTCTTATGCTCTTAGCCACTAAACCAACCATCTCTTCAGCACCACCCCCCAATTGTATAGTCATTAAGATTTAACCATTTGGCCTTCAGTATTTGAATTAATACAGATGTGACAAGAGTTATAGTTAACATGGTGGTTCAGGTATAGACAGGCAGGCATCTCATTGTATACAAAACATGAATCCTTCCTTCCTTTCTTTCTTTCACTTCTTTCTTTCTTTCTTTCTTTCTTTCCTTCTTTCTTTCTTTCTCTCTTTCTCTTTTTGTTTTACTCTTGGAGACAGTGTTGTTTTTTGTGTAGCTGACCTGGAATTAGCTCAGTAGAGGAAGCTGCCTTGAATTCAGAAATCTGTCTGCCTCTGCCTCCCAAGTGTTAGGATCAAAGGCCTGTGCCACCACCACCACACATCCTTCTGTTTAAAGGAAAAATGTAGTCTTACAGGGCAGCATGAATTTAGCCCCGGTATAGACATTTTCCTAGGCCTCAGGAGCTGTAGAGTTCATGAAGGATTTGCTGCCTTACCCTTTAGCCTGGCTAACTATGAGAGCTGCACACCCATGGGTGTTTGCTTCACAAGAGTCTGGAGGATGAGGGTCACAGGCTGAGGTAACTGTGTAGAGCAAAGGATGCTTGGTGAAGGTCAAGTGGGTAAAATGCTGAAATGCTGAGAGAAGAGGCCTATGGTAGGCGCCTCCTACACCTGAGACTTCCAACCCCGAAAAGCAGGGGGTAGAGAGTGAGGATGCAGAGTCCACACAGGTCAGGAAAAGGCCATGTTCCTGAAGCCTCCATGTGTGGTGGACAGGCTCTAGGGCACCATGAGGGAAATCAGGAGCTTCTGGACTTTGTAGAATTACAGGGTTCCATGTTACCTCACATGCCCATGATTTGCCCCCTACTGCATGGAGAAGCCAACACCAGAAGCCTCCAGCTCCCAGCCCTGCTTTTGCCATGTAGGTTTATCCAGAAGAGCTTGGAAGTCCCTGGACCTGGAGTCTCAGGTGGTTGTGAGCCACCTGACCCGGGTGCTGGAGACTGAACTCAAGTCTTCTGCAAGAGCAGCAAAGACCCGTGCGCTGCCTGGCCCAGCCAGGGCTGTGAAATGGTGTTTATTTTCATCTGAACAAGCCCAACAACAGTTTAGGTCCCTAGAAGCCACATAAACCTGGATGCAGTAGAGTCTGTCATCCAGCCCTTCCCACAGGGAGATAGGAGCCTAAAGTGGACAGTCTCTAGGATTAGAGGGAAGGGCTAGCCTAGCATACACAGCCATGGACGAGAGGTAGAAGGTGAGGATCTGTGCTCAGGTTGTCCCTGACCTTTACACAAGCACATGAGTACCTGTACTCACAGAACGCCATACAGACATACGTGAGTAAAGATATAAAACAAACAACATTGAAAATACAATATACTGGGGCTGGAGGGATGGCTCAGTGGTTAAGACCACTGACTGCTCTTCCAGAGGATCTGAGTTCAATTCCCAGCAACCACACTGTGTCATATAACCATTTCTAATCTCATCTTCTACCCTCTACTGTTGTGTCTGAAAACAGGGACAGTGTACTCACTCATATGGACAAAATAAATAGTTTTTGTTTTAATCCTTTTCTAAAAAAAGAAACCCATCTGTGACACATGATCATTGTGTGATTCCAAATGTGCCTAAGTCAGTACAGTCCTATTGCTACATGGTGCACCAGTTGTGTCAGCCTTGGTAGTAGAATGGCACAGTTGAAAAGATGCTGGTCACAGTGACCAGGCAGCCTAGAAAGTTCACCATGAGCAGAGAAGGCTGTGCTGTGTCCTAGTCCTCTACCCCACACTGCCACCTCATCCCTACGAATAGAGCAAAAAAGAACAGATGAGGAATCTTCCAGGTTTCTTTCCTCTTTGATTTCTTTATTAACCTAGCCCCTGTGCTACATGTAAACTTGTCACATCCACTGTCCCATCCCTAAGCCCTCATACCTGTCAGATAAGACCGGAATCTTGCTTTGGGGGGAAGCTCTGGTCCCTCTCTGTCCTAAGAGGCTCTGAGCCATCGCTGAAAGAGAGTCCTCTGAGGATTGAGGGAAGTCCATAGCCCGTACTCTGACTTCCAGGAAGGTTTGAGGAAGGTGGTCCTCTTCTTGTGGTTCCTCTAGTAGGAGCAGCCCACACTTGGGCCCAGCTCCCACTATCAGGAAAAGACAGGTGGCTCTGGTCTTTGCACAGCTCCAGCGGAATGAAGAGTGCATCTCTCCTCTCTCTCTTTCAGGAAGTCTCAGCCTCTGGTGCAGGTGATGTTCCCAAGGCAAAGGAAAGGGAAGTGCAGAGTGAGGACTCCCAGGATCCTTTAAAACATTGTCTGCATTGTCTTCATTAATTTTTCTGTTTAATTTTTATTCCATGTGTATTGATCTCATTGTAGGGGTGTGCATTCCAAAGCATGAGTGTTGAAGGTAGAGGAAAAAGCATGGGAGTCACTTTATCCTACCGTGTGGGGTCCCAGGCTCTGAACCGGGTTGTTGAGCTTGGCTACAACGATCTTTCATACTGAATTTCCTGCTGGCTCTGATTTCAGGGAGAGCGTCTCATAGAGCCCAGATTGGCCAGTAAACTACTGATCATCCTGCCTCAAGTATTGCCATCTAGTTCATGAAAGGGTTGAGTTATTGACACGAGGAACTGGGGATGGGTAGAGGTGCATGACTGAGGCTATCTCTGCTCAGTGGCATGCCTTTGGGGACTGATAGTTTTCATCACTGATATGTCATTTGACTGCAGTGCTCCTCTGGAGAGAAGGAGTCTCTTTTGCCAGGGCATCAGGCTCTCCAGACAGGCCTGGAAGGTGGAGGTCTAGAGGCCAGGCCTGCATTCCTCTTCAGAAGCTGCATTTACCACTCTGGACAGTGCTGTAGAACAGGGTCACATATCCAGTTCTACCCTGAGACCTGCTGATAAAGAATGTCTATCCTGGTGCTCGCTTCGGCAGCACATATAATAAAATTGGAACGATACAGAGAAGATTAGCATGGCCCCTGCGCAAGGATGACACGCAAATTCGTGAAGCGTTCCATATTTTTAGAAATAATTGACTCAACTGTCAAAGATAATGTAAAGCGGAAAAAGCTACTGGTCCAAAACATACAGGAAATCCAGGACTCAATGAGAAGATCAAACCTAAGGATAATAGGTATAGAAGAGAGTGAAGACTCCCAGCTCAAAGGACCAGTAAATATCTTCAACAAAATCATAGAAGAAAACTTCCCTAACCTAAAAAAAGAGACACCCATAGGGATACAAGAAGCCTACAGAACTCCAAATAGATTGGACCAGAAAAGAAACACCTCCCGTCACATAATAGTCAAAACACCAAATGCACAAAATAAAGAAAGAATATTAAAAGCAGTAAGGGAAAAAGGTCAAGTAACATATAAAGGCAGACCTATGAGAATCACACCAGACTTCTCGCCAGAAACTATGAAGGCCAGAAGATCCTGGACTGATGTCATACAGACCCTAAGAGAACACAAATGCCAGCCCAGGTTACTGTATCCTGCAAAACTCTCAATTAACATAGATGTAGAAACCAAGATATTCCATGACAAAACCGAATTTACACAATATCTTTCTACAAATCCAGCACTACAAAGGATAATAAATGGTAAAGCCCAACATAAGGAGGCAAGCTATACCCTAGAATAAGCAAGAAACTAATTGTCTTGGCAACAAACAAAGAGAATGAAAGCACACAAACATAACCTCACATCCAAATATGAATATAACGGGAAGCAATAATCACTATTCCTTAATATCTCTCAACATCAATGGCCTCAACTCCCCAATAAAAAGACATAGATTAACAAACTGGATACGCAACGAGGACCCTGCATTCTGCTGCCTACAGGAAACACACCTCAGAGACAAAGACAGACATTACCTCAGAGTGAAAGGCTGGAAAACAATTTTCCAAGCAAATGGTCAGAAGAAGCAAGCTGGAGTAGCCATTCTAATATCAAATAAAATCAATTTTCAATTAAAAGTCATCAAAAAATATAAGGAAGGACACTTCATATTCATCAAAGGAAAAATCCACCAAGATGAACTCTCAATCCTAAATATCTATGCCCCAAATACAAGGGCACCTACATATGTAAAACAAACCTTACTAAAGCTCAAAACACACATTGCACCTCACACAATAATAGTGGGAGATTTCAACACCCCACTCTCATCAATGGACAGATCATGGAAACAGAAATTAAACAGAGATGTAGACAGACTAAGAGAAGTCATGAGCCAAATGGACTTAACGGATATTTATAGAACATTCTATCCTAAAGCAAAAGGATATACCTTCTTCTCAGCTCCTCATGGTACTTTCTCCAAAATTGACCATATAATTGGTCAAAAAACGGGCCTCAACAGGTACAGAAAGATAGAAATAATCCCATGCGTGCTATCGGACCACCACGGCCTAAAACTGTTCTTCAATAACAATCAAGGAAGAATGCCCACATATACGTGGAAATTGAACAATGCTCTACTCAATGATAACCTGGTCAAGGAAGAAATAAAGAAAGAAATTAAAAACTTTTTTAAAATTTAGTGTAAATGAAGGTACAACATACCCAAACTTATGGGAAATATGAAAGCTGTGCTAAGAGGAAAACTCATAGCGCTGGGTGCCTGCAGAAAGAAACAGGAAAGAGCATATGTCAGCAGCTTGACAGCACACCTAAAAGCTCTAGAACAAAAAGAAGCAAATACACCCAGGAGGAGTAGAAGGCAGGAAATAATCAAACTCAGAGCAGAAATCAGCCAAGTAGAAAAAAAAAGGACCATAGAAAGAATCAACAGAACCAAAAGTTGGTTCTTTGAGAAAATCAAAAAGATAGATAAACCCTTAGCCAGACTAATGAGAGGACACAGAGAATGCATCCAAATTAACAAAATCAGAAATGAAAAGGGAGACATAACAACAGATTCAGAGGAAATTCAAAAAATCATCAGATCTTACTATAAAAACCTATATTCAACAAAACTTGAAAATCTACAGGAAATGGACAATTTCCTAGACAGATACCAGGTACCGAAGTTAAATCAGGAACAGATAAACCAGTTAAACAACCCCATAACTCCTAAGGAAATAGAAGCAGTCATTAAAGTTCTCCCAACCAAAAAGATCCCAGGTCCAGACGGGTTTAGTGCAGAATTCTATCAAACCTTCATAGAAGACCTCATACCAATATTATCCAAACTATTCCACAAAATTGAAACAGATGGATCACTTCCGAATACCTTCTACGAAGCCACAATTACTCTTATACCTAAACCACACAAAGACACAACAAAGAAAGAGAACTTCAGACCAATTTCCCTTATGAATATCGACGCAAAAATACTCAATAAAATTCTGGCAAACTGAATCCAAGAGCACATCAAAACAATCATCCACCATGATCAAGTAGGCTTCATCCCAGGCATGCAGGGATGGTTTAATATACGGAAAACCATCAACATGATCCATTATATAAAAAAACTGAAAGAACAAAACCACATGATCATTTCATTAGATGCTGAGAAAGCATTTGACAAAATTCAACACCCCTTCATGATAAAAGTCCTGGAAAGAATAGGAATTCAAGGCCCATACCTAAACATAGTAAAAGCCATATACAGCAAACCAGTTGTTAACATTAAACTAAATGGAGAGAAACTTGAAGCAATCCCACTAAAATCAGGGACTAGACAAGGCTGCCCACTCTCTCCCTACTTATTCAATATAGTTCTTGAAGTTTTAGCCAGAGCAATCAGACAACAAAAGGAGGTCAAGGGGATACGGATCGGAAAAGAAGAAGTCAAAATATCACTATTTGCAGATGATATGATAGTATATTTATGTAATCCCAAAAGTTCCACCAGAGAACTACTAAAGCTGATAAACAACTTCAGCAAAGTGGCTGGGTATAAAATTAACTCAAATAAATCAGTAGCCTTCCTCTACACAAAAGAGAAACAAGCCGAGAAAGAAATTAGGGAAACGACACCCTTCATAATAGACCAAAATAATATAAAGTACCTCGGTGTGACTTTAACCAAGCAAGTAAAAGATTTGTACAATAAGAACTTCAAGACTCTGAAGAAAGAAATTGAAGAAATCCTCAGAAGATGGAAAGATCTCCCATGCACATGGATTGGCAGGATTAATATAGGAAAAATGGCCATTTTACCAAAAGCGATCTACAGATTCAATGCAATCCCCATCAAAATACCAATCCAATTCTTCAAAGAGTTAGACAGAACAATTTGCAAATTCATGTGGAATAACAAAAAACCCAGGATAGCTAAAGCTATCCTCAACAATAAAAGGACTTCAGGGGGAATCACTATCCCTGAACTCAAGCAGTATTACAGAGCAATAGTGATAAAAACTGCATGGTATTGGTACAGAGACAGACAGATAGAACAATGGAACAGAATTGAAGACCCAGAAATGAACCACACACTTATGGGCACTTTGATTTTTGACAAAGGAGCCAAAACCATCAAATGGAAAAAAGATAGCATTTTTAGCAAATGGTGGTGGTTCAACTGGAGGTCAACATGTAGAAGAATGCAGATCGATCCATGCTTATCACCCTGTACAAAGCTTAAGTCCAAGTGGATCAAGGACCTCCACATCAAACCAGATACACTGAAACTAATAGAAGAAAAACTAGGGAAGCACCTGGAACACATGGGCACTGGAAAAAATTTCCTGAACAAAACACCAATGGCTTATGCTCTAAGATCAATAATCAATAAATGGGATCTCATAAAACTGCAAAGCTTCTGTAAGACAAAGGACACTGTGGTTAGGACAAAACGGCAACCAACAGATTGGGAAAAGATCTTTACCAATCCTACAACAGATAGAGGCCTTATATCCAAAATATACAAAGAACTCAAGAAGTTAGACCGCAGGGAGACAAATAACCCTATTAAAAAATGGGGTTCAGAGGTAAACAAAGAATTCACAGCTGAGGAATACTGAATGGCTGAGAAAAACCTAAAGAAATGTTCAACATCTTTAGTCATAAGGGAAATGCAAATCAAAACAACCCTGAGATTTCACCTCACACCAGTGAGAATGGGTAAGATCAAAAACTCAGGTGACAGCAGATGCTGGCGAGGATGCAGAGAAAGAGGAACACTCCTCCATTGTTGGTGGGAGGCAGACTGGTACAACCATTCTGGAAATCAGTTGGAGGTTTCTCAGAAAATTGGACATTGAACTACCTGAGGATCCAGCTATACCTCTCTTGGGCATACACCCAAAAGACGCCCCAACATATAAAAAAGACACGTGCTCCACTATGTTCATCGCAGCCTTATTTATAATAGCCAGAAGCTGGAAAGAACCCAGATGCCCTTCAACAGAGGAATGGATACAGAAAATGTGGTACATCTACACAATGGAATATTACTCAGCTATCAAAAACAACGGCTTTATGAAATTCGTAGGCAAATGGTTGGAACTGGAAAATATCATCCTGAGTAAGCTAACCCAATCACAGAAAGACATACATGGTATGCACTCATTGATAAGTGGCTATTAGCCCAAATGCTTGAATTACCCTAGATGCCTAGAACAAATGAAACTCAAGACGGATGATCAAAATGTGAATGCTTCACTCCTTCTTTAAATGAGGAAAAAGAATACCCTTGGCAGGGAATAGAGAGGCAAAGATTAAAACAGAGACAGAAGGAACACCCATTCAGAGCCTGCCCCACATGTGGCCCATACATATACAGCCATCCAATTAGACAAGATGGATGAAGCAAAGAAGTGCAGGCCGACAGGAGCGGGATGTAGATCTTTCCCGAGAGACACAGCCAGAATACAGCAAACACAGAGGCGGATGCCAGCAGCAACCACTGAATTGAGAATAGGACCCCCGTTGAAGGAATCAGAGAAAGAACTGGAAGAGCTTGAAGGGGCTCGAGACCCCTTATGAACAAGAATGCCAAGCAACCAGAGCTTCCAGGGACTAAGCCACTACCTAAAGAGTATACATGGACTGACCCTGGACTCTGACTTCATAGGTAGCAATGAATATCCTAGTAAGAGCACCAGTGGAAGGGGTAGCCCTGGGTCCTGCTAAGACTGAACCCCCAGTGAACTAGATTGTTGGGGGGAGGGCGGCAAGGGGAGGAAGATGGGGAGGGGAACACCCATAAAGAAGGGGAGGAGGGAGGAGGATGTTTGCCCGGAAACCGGGAAAGGGAATAACACTCGAAATGTATATAAGAAATACTCAAGTTAATAAAAAAAAAAAAAAAAAAAAAAAAAAAAAAAAGAGAGAATTCTGGTGTAATTCAGATAGGTCTGAATTCATTTGTTACTGCATATTTATACCTTACCCCTTTTAATATTCTTTCTTGATCTGAGCATTTAGGGTTTTAATTGTTATGTGAATGGAGGAATATTTTCTGGTCTGCTCCCATCTGTCAGATTCTATGGCCGTGCTTCTCAACACTCCTAGTGCTGCACACCTGTAATACAGTGCTTCATGCTGTGATGACTCCCACCATAAAATTATTTCAGTACTACTTCATAACTAATATTGCTACTCTTATAAGTCATAATGTGCAAGGTATCTGATATACATTCTTTGTGAGTGGTCGTAGCCCAGAGTTTGAGAAACATTGCATTATATACATTTTTTTTTAAAGAGAAGCCTTCATCTAAGACGGTCCTGATGCAGGTGTAAGAGCAGAGACACCCTGACATAGTGACAAGTTAGCAGGCCCAAGGCCGCTTGCCTTAATGGCAACAGAGATTCCTGGGTAAAGGCACAATCTGAAATCACTGTCCCCAGGACATTTCTTACCTCAGTTTTTCCCCATTACACGGTGTGTCTGCTTGGCCATGTCTGTCCAGGAAGCCAGTCCCTGTAGTCTCTGATACAGACAGAATCCTAAAGGTGAGAATGTTTTCCCTCTGTTGGCTCCCAGTCACTTCTACAGAAGTAAGTTCAAATCACCCGTGGGTATATGTGTCTCTCTCCCATAATGTGTGAGACTTGAAATGTCATCCATTTGAGTTGACAAAAACCAACTCTCACTTCAGATTTACAGCTGACCAACACTTAGTTTCAGGAGAATGAAGAAGCTGGCCAGGCCTGCAGAGTCAGATCCCCTCCCTGCCTGGGACAATCCCACCCACAGTAGACTTCAGCTTCACCTAGCAGCTGTTATCAGAAAATCTGACCTTAAGGTTCTGAAGTCCACACATGCACAAACCCTAAGGTTGTTAGATGGTGGATATGGGGTTTTTCTCCAATTTAAAATCATTCAGGCCTCTTTTCTCCCCTGGGATGCACTTTGTTCTCTCAGGTCTGTTCTTCTCAGAAGTCAACTCTCAGAAGGGGCACTTTGCTCTAACTCCTCCATGGGACCCACCCAGCATTGTGACTGGAGGATCCTATGGAGTTGTAGCTCTGAGCTGGGAGGGGCTGCTCTCACCCTGACTTGAAGAAGCCTGTTTTCACAGCTGAGCTAGATCTGAGGAACAGGTGCTTTTAAAGAAGCATGTGAAAGTATCTCCTGCAGGAGAGCTCACTATGCAGGGAAAGTCACACAGGACAGGGAAAAGTGGCTTCCCAACTTCCCGAGGGCGCTCAAATCAGGGAAGGTACCTGATTTCAGAGAGTTTGAGAAAGGCCTCCATCTCCCTGAAAGACTTCCCTCAATCATAAGTCCCACCACTATCCCAGGCTCAGCAAAGCCCTGCACCTGCCAGTTTCCTGCAAAGAAACCCAGTGTGGAGAATTGAGGATAACACTTCTAGGAAAAGGAAGACACAAGTCTCTGGGGGTCCTGGCCTGGAGTCTGTCCCTTAGGCTCTCCTCACTTCCCCTAGGTGCCTAGGGCAGAGGCAGGGTCAGGAGTAGGGGGAGGGGCAAGTTCATGGTCAGGGGCAGGGTCAGGGGCAAGCAGTGACCTCCAGCCACAAGATAGGCTTTGGGTGCATGGAACAGGCAGCAGCAGAGCTCGCCCTGCCCTCCTTCTCTCTGGAGTGGGAAAGCATGGAGACCTGAGTGGTAGGGAAGAGTTGGGGAACTCACAGCTGCTTTTCCTCTGGCTGCAACTGCAAGTGGAGGGCGAAAGAAGCCAGAGAGTCTCAGGGGATCCCCCCATTTCCTGATTTCATTGTCCTTGTGGATGTCCAGGATGAAGGCTGTGCTTGGCTGGGCCAGAAGCCCCGCAGACAGGTAGAAGATGCACAACTGGCCTGTGACCTCCCTGGGCACCCACTGGGACCCAGCTCAAGTGGCCACAGACACTCACCAGGCACCCTGCCCCAGCCCTAAGCCTGTACACACCAAGGCCACAGCACCTCTCCTAGTCTCTCCCACCATGAGCACTCACCCTGGCACCCTGGCTGGCTTACACTCTCTGTAGGGAGCTCCTTGTCTGGTTTAGACACCAGGTTGATTATGGCCTCAGAGAAGGAGTTTGACATTGTTCCTTCTCTTTCAATATAGTGGAATAATTGAAGCACTACTGTTCTTAGGTCTTCATTAAAAGTCTGATAGGATTCTGCATTAAAGCCATATGGCCTGAGATTTCGCTTTTTAATTTTTGGAGGGGCAAACTATACTGACTGTATCTATTTTCTTCTGAGAATTATCCATGTACCTTCCCAGATCTGTGTTTATGTTGGTAATTGTTATCTGTCTAGAAAATACCAATATCAAATAGATTTTCAGTTTTCTGGAGTAAAGGCCTCTGAGGTAAGACCTAATGGTTGTTGAATTTGTTCATTGTCTATTGTTAGATCCCCCTTTCATTTCTAATTGTGTCAATTTAGGTATTGTCTCTGGTGTGCAGTTTGTTTGAGGAAGGGGTTGCCTCTCTGGTTGATCTTCTCAACAAAAATACAAAAAAAGAAACAAAAAAAAAAATAAAACAAACAAAAAACCCAACACACAGTACTTGATTCTCTTGACTCTTTGTATTTTTCACTTTATTTGTAATTGACTGATTTGATTTGAGCCCTGAATTAATTTCCTGCCATCAAATCGTACCTGACATTCTATGGGATGAGGTTTGGCCTCATCTTGTTAACAGCAACATGTAACTTCTGAGCTGTTTCTGCTCTCTGTAGTGGTAATGATGTCAAATCTTACTGAAAACCATGCATAGCCTGGTTTAGGCTGTATTAAAGTAGCCCACCAATTCAGTGTTCCCTGCAAGGTGCCATGGGACAGCAGTAGCATGAGTCTGCATGCACCTCGACAGTTTTCATTAGGGACTACACACACACACACACACACACACACACACACACACACACACACACTTTACTGACATGGTGCACATTCTTTGCACATACAGAAGAAAGTGAGAAGTAATGAAAACACACCAATAATGGAATTGATGGAGGGAGCTGTGGGAAAGCTGGGGCTTAGAGTTATTTAAAGGCCCTGTGCAGGCTCTCCTTTTGTTGGAGGAGAAACTTCAAGTGCAATGTGGTTCTTTATTTTCTTTCTCTAAAGCACAGAGGGCTAGGGAGGAACACAGGGCTTTGAGCATGTTCGGCAAGTGCAGTCACACTGAATTAAATCCTAGGGCTGGAACCCTATTAATCTTCTACAGAATTACAGAGCAGCCTGGATGAAGACTCTCAGCTGAAAAGGTGGACATCTCAAGACAAGCACTGGACAATGGCTGACAGACTTGACTGAAGAGTGGTAATGTTTTGCTATCTCACAGGAAAAGAAGGCCCCTCCCACTACACTGTACTCTAAGGACAGTTTATTCAGGTTAGGATGACATGAACTATTGTCTCATGTCACAGATGTCAGCACAAAGTATCCAAGGTATTGTATGCCAATGGTAGCATTAACAGAACAAAGCACACAGTGTCATGAAGACATAAATCATGAGTTTGTGTAGCAAGACCCAGGCCTCTTCCAGGGTCTTAGATAGTAATGGAGAACCTCAAATACGGTAGTAATGTGATAGTGTGGTGTGAATCTAGTTACAACTAGCTTCTATTGTGACACAGATGACTCTTTTTGTGTCATGGTCAGCTTATAATGAATGACTAGACCCAAGCATGAGAATAACCAAATACTACATTTCTTCTCTAGCTGCTGAGCTTTTAAAAGCCCTGGGGTGACAGCAAGCTTTTGTGGACATTCTGGATTGGTCCTTGTGTACTTTAACTCTCTGAGTCACCTCCACTCTCAGTAAGTTAGTTCAATTCCATATTGGAAATCAATCACCTGGAAAAAATACATTCCCAATACGATCCCAGATTGGCCATGGAAAAAGGGTAGCTTGAACTGTCCCACCTAGGTTCTGGGCTTGCACAGGCCTCCTCTCCAAAAGAAACCTGTGTTCATAGCTGCAGGCTACATTCACTATGGATGCTCTGGAGGATCCTCCCTAAATGGCTCAGATTAAAATAATTTTCTTGTTAACAATCAAAAAACTGATTATGCCAAGCTGGCCTACATGAAGCTAGTTTCAGTTCTGTATTTTATCAGATGTGCAGAATACATGTGGTCATCATAGATAACAGGTGAAAGATCTGCTCTAATAAGGAAACTAAGTGATGCTGGAGGATGATCCTGACCCACACTGAGCAGTGGGGACACCAGAGCCCTGTAGGGATGCCTGACAACCTAACACGTTGAGCATGCACAGCTCAGTAAGTTCCCTGTGAACACACATCTCCTGAGATCTCTCTATTTAATTGGAGGTGATCCTGTCCACCTAATACAGCACCTCATGTGGAATAACAAAAGCCACCTGCAGGAGCTGTGGTGATGACTCACAGGGTAAAGAAACTGCTGCTCTCTCAGAGGAACCACATGGACCCTAACAATTGGGTAAAGTGTGTCATTGATTACATCACAATGTGTGTGTCCAAGACACAGCCACATTCTCCACACAAAAGACACTATCACACTGGGTATCCCTTGGTGACTTTGAATTCTCTTATTAGCTCAGGCTCCATGGAACATGCAGAGATCCATCTGTAGCTGTCAGTTCTAGGTCCACAGGAAGGGACAGAACCCTTGAGTAAGAATGATGGTCTTAAGAGTCAAGAGATAGAATTCAATTTTTATTCATAACAAATACATTTTTACAACAAAACAGGATTAAAATGAATAAAAATATTTAAAAATGTTTGAAAGTAAAAATAGTAACAAGAACATATAAATATGAAACAACAAAAAGAAAACTTCAATTAAAATCATAACAAAAATATTTCTAAAAGCATATTCTTAACGAACATTTAGAAGCACAGATGTATTGCTGTTTCTCCTCTAGCACACATAATGAAAGGTGGTCCCCCAAGTTGTTTCTCAAGTGCTGTTTTCTGAAGAAGAAAGTGAGTAAGACCTCAATCAGTAAGGCTGGCTTAGTGTTATATAAATTTAGTGTCTCTAAGAAATGACAAATTAACTCTGAGGAAGAATACTCATCCAAAAAATGTTGTTACCGTTCACGATGTTTGTCATCAGGGACTCCTGAGAAAGCAACTTATTCCTCAGGAAGCTCTCTTACTGGCGTGTGTCCAATTCCATCTCTCTTGCACTTTCTGAGACCTGGGAGAGGAAGGCAGTTTTTCAGACACTGATTTGGTGGTGAAACGCAAGCCAGCTGTCAGAATGCTGCCTTCTACCACCTCAGTTCTATTGGACAATTAACATGGACCTTTTAACTGATATCATTGTTGCTAACTCTGTGGGCAGGGCAAAATCTCCAGCAAGCCTCACAGTAATGTGGGCTGACAATATGGGACCCAGACTTATACCAGTGCAAACCAAGAACAGGGCAATGGAAGGGACCGCATTGGGTTGCAGGAAGAAAGGAGATGTCCATATGTCACCAAGGTTAAAGCCAATGACAAGTACTAATTTGACATTTGCACTTAGTTCTTATCCCAGAAAGGTGCTTCCTACACAAGAAGTCACATGACCACTTGTCATTTGTCAAGAACCAAGAACATGTTCAAAACTCTACATAGCATCCAATCTATCACGTGCATGTGCAATAATGTGATATGTTATTGATCTGTCACCATTTCTATAATGCAGCTTCAAAAAGAGCAGCAAAATATACTTGCAAAATAATTCAGTTTCTGAAAAGTGGTTGGCTTCCCAGAATACTTGTGCATAGGCAGAGCAATGAACAATTCCATACATGAGGTGGTTGGCTGGTTGTGAGTGTAAATTAGTATGGTGGTAGGAAAAAGCACAGATGTATCAAATTGGCAAATTTTATCAGATATTGTTAAGCTAACACAGCTACTCGTCCCTACCAGATGATGCTGGGTCTGGACGTTGCTGGTCTTTATCTTTCTTGCTGAAGTCAACCAAATATTTCTGGTTCAGTGCACACTCAAGATGTCTCTCCTTGCTCTCCTGCTTCAGTGGGACCAACTTCTTCCTACATGTGTTTTCCATCAGGAGCTGGCTGAGCAGGTTTCTGGAAATACAGTCTGCATAGTAAGATCATGCTGCCCCTTTCTCCCATTCCTATTCCCAAGTCCCACTAAGTCTACCAGGTCCCAGGTACCCATGAAGACTTAATAAAATACATCTTGATACATATAATGCTCCTGCACAAAACACAAAGAGTTAATTCGGGGAAGAATAAATTGTTTGTTTGGCCGGAGCACCAATTAGAGTCCACATCTCTCAAAAAGAACATGGATCTTCATCTATCCATGAAAGCCCAATGCATGAGGGCAACATCAATTAGTAGTTGGCAAACACCCGCAAAAGAGGTCAGTAGAACCAAGGGAAGGTCATGCTAACCATGTGGTCCATGCACTGAGTTTTGTAAAACCTGGCATGACACGAGAGGTCCAGGTCAGCCTAATAATCTTCTGCTGACTTCAATCAGTGCTGTTCTATCTAGAGCCTTCTGCAGATGCCTAGACAATCCTGGGATGAGGAACAGTCTTTTATGGAACTGAAAGCTGAGTCCTAATGACCCTGGCACACTGATGTGTAAACAGCACAAGAGATAGAATCATAGCTGAAGACCGTCCAGTCCAGAACAAAGAAAGTCAGAAATGGCCATTTCACAGGTGATAGCCTTTCTGACCAGGACTTACCTAGAGAAGGTAATCTCCTTCTTCAGCTTATGGCTGTTCTCATGGATCACAGTGTTCTCCATCTCTAAGTTGTGCAGAATTGACATGACCGCCTCCTCCATTCTCTCCAGGTCTTCATAATATGGATTTGGCCTGAAGTGTGGCCTGGACCCAAATGATAGAATCCAATGAACATCAGCATTTAGGAATATATGAGCTCAGGGTGGGTCCTGTACTACCCCAGTCCTGGAAGGACACCTTCTGAATTGTACATATTGGATCTTCTTCAGCTTCAGAAACGTGTTTTTCTGTGTCCAGGACACCAGAATCTCAGCATCCAGATGGAGGCTTCCCTGGCTCCCTTTGTTCAATCAAGAGGAAATCTGCAGTCAAGCCAGTTGAGCTATCAAGAGCCTAGGCCACACCTCTCCATGCTCCCCCACCCAACACAGCCAGAAACCGGTGATTTCTTTTCTCCTGTCCCGATAACAGACCATATATCAACACAAAATTATAATCTGCACAAGGAATACAAATAAACAGACAATTGTGGCCACGTAGGCAAAGAACTGTGCTGTTGACAGTGGGGCTCCCAGAACAAAGCATTCACTTCACCATGAATGTGTTACAGGTAAATACTCAGGCTAAGAAATAGACTCCTATATTCCAAGTGTGGAGTGAAATATAAACATATAACAGTTGTGCATATGCATTTGGATGTATGCACACACAGACTCACAGACTGAGACACACCCACAAAAAAAGAGAAATGTAAACAGAGTTAGAGAAAGAGAAAAGCAAATATGGAAACAGAGAGCACTGTGAGAACCAGGAGAAATGCATGCACCATTGCTGTGTCCGAGGGGCTCCCACAGACACACAGACAATAACAAACAGGCCTGAGCCTGACAACTTCTATTCAAGCATTGAGATGAACAGTTTGGGACCAGGCCCCTCAGGCTGCTGCCTGTATCTTCCAGCACTCAGTCCCCTGCCTAGCACGTACAGAGACTCACCATAAACTCACTGCAATTACAATCTTGCAAAGCCACCTGATGTCAAGGGCTTTGCAAATGCACACTGGGAACTCATTCTCCCTGACTTTATCCCTGAATTCTTCATTCAGACCACAAATTCTGCTTTTCAATAAATGGAAGCAGACGAGTCCACTGTCCATCTCTCTCCTCAGGAAGGGTCAGGTTCTGAATCTCCTCTATATGGGAGGTGAGGTTTAGCACAGGGTGGTTAGGGAGGCACAGCTTTCTAGAACCCAAAACCTTAATAGGATAAGATGAAGGTGACCTTGCAGACCCAGGAATGAAACAAGAGCATTTGGAGCGATTCATACATGTTCTTCATGGATCTCTCTGTCAGAAACCTCAGGCGATCTCTCAGGTCATTTCTCTCCTCGGTAATGAGCTGCAGCTCTTTAATCAGCCTCTCCTTTTCCTTCTTGGCCTGCTTCTCGCTTAGGGCAGTGCCAGGGGATGATGTTTCTCTCCCAGCGTCTGTAGGTAGAAGAACACAAGTGAACCTGCATGGGGAGAATTCATAGAGTGTACATAGACCTCAGTGAGGCCTAAACAGGAGAACAAGCCTGGAACCCAGTGTCACTGCTAGGCGATTGGTCTATGCTTAAGAGGCCTCCTCAGTGGATCTCAGTTCTCCCACTACTCTATAGAGACCAAGAGATGTAAGCAGCCAGGTGTGCCCTATGCCGGACATCACGTGCTTACATGTACCATGGAGATGGCTTCTCCAGGATTAACATCAACTGACCAGGGTACAGCTTGGTTTCAGGACCCTCACCCCTGTGGTTTCAGAACTCAGATGATAAATTCACCATTCACAAAACTTGAGTGATTGGAGACACTCAGATGTCCTACCCTGATACTCTAGGCTAACAACTTTGGATTTAAAACACATTTCCAGGGAGGTCATGTTCAACAGACTTATCAATTCCCCTATATGAAATAACAAATGCCCCAGAAGTTCCAATAGGTTACAGGCTGAATCTTGGTCCACATGTTCCAAACAGTTTTGGTATTTTAGAAACATGTGTGTAACACACAACCTCTAATATATAAAGCTAATGATGACCCTGCCAGTTAGAAGAAATCAGAGAAGGTCTAAGAACATAAGGTTATTGCCTGGAGCACAATCTCTCCCTGTTCTTACTGTCAGGTGTCCACTGTATTTAAAGAAGCAATGATAGTGAAATACATTGCTGCCCTGTCTAAACTCAGAAAAGGTGGACCCTCCATGACTCCTGATCGTGTTATTATATCAATGTAACCTAACAAATGCACTGTAAAAGTAAAGGCCAGAAATTCACAGTATAATAGCATTGGCCTTACCATATACTCCCTGTGGGGTTGGGGAAACTAAAGTTCTGAAATCCTGACTTTCAGGAATTGTGATGTTCATGGAAATTCAATTCCTTTTCAGATGCTCCAGTTGCTGTGGCCCATTGCTAGAAAGGTCAGCCTAAGTCTGCAGCCCCCCTGACAGGGAGCTCCAAATATACTGCCCAGAACTTACTAAACATTCCCCAGAAGTGCTGTCTCTGTCCATCATTACTTTGAGACGAAAGGCCAGATTCCTTCACTCTAGTCTGTCCACAATCGACGTTCCCCCTCCCAAAACGCTTGCGAAGACGGGAAAACATGTCTTAGGGTGTAACCGCCAGATTCAGACTGAGAGAAACTAGGGCACTGGTTGTCACTACAACACTGGTGACATCACAGAGGATGCCAGAACTCTCTAGGAGACAATAGAATGTCCAAGAAGGGACAGCTGATGTCATGGGGAGCAGACTTTCCCTCCCTGCTAATGTTCTCCCTGTACTGAGCATAAGCTGAGGTGCCCTTTCCAGGAGAATTTCCTGGGGCAGAGCCACTGAGCATCTCCTGCTTCCAAAGCCAAATTTTCCTCAAGGCTTGATTATAAAAAAACCTTAGTAATTCCTATGCATCTAAATGACTGTTTCCTTCCATATCTTGCCCCAAAATGTCTCACTAACTCAAATTGTCCTCATTCACCAATGTTAGCCATTAAAACTTCCTGAGATTTCACACCAGCTTGAATATGCAGTCAAAAGTTCTCCTGTCTCATTCTGTACAGGTGCTTTATATCACATCAAGAAATAGTCTGCATGGTAGGTTACAACATGCGTGTGTATTAGGGGAACACTCATGAAGTCATGTGCTTAGCAATCGACAATTGCCAGAAAATTCCTTAGGAGAAAGAGTTGAATTCTTTATGGTGCTAGGAAAAGTGTGGAGACCAGTTGGCAGAGGAAAATGCAATATTGGAGCCAGCAGTGAAGGGAACCTCATGCTGGTGGTGGGGTTCTCCTCTCTGCACCAATGTCGCCAAAGGAGCACTGCTCACAGGCCTGAGTAAGATATACCATGAGCTTCTATCAGAAAAATAAAATAGTCAAGAGATATAGGGGGTGCACAGAAAGGTCTAAAATGAGGCTATAAACATCATTAAGTGGATAGAGCAAGGTCCCAGCACCTGTACACTGGGAAATGGCCACCACACCAAACACAAAAGCATCTATCATAGTGAAAAATGAATACTTTACAGAATGCACCCACTAACACTGATTGATCACATCCATAGTTCAAATTTTGGGGGCAAATTCATGGCCCTAACTATCTTTCTCTCAACTTATATACCAAAAAATAAGAGAGACAGAGAAAAGAAAAAGTCAAAACAAAATCCCAAGTTTCTCATATGAGGACTGCAGGAAGTGTTATATGGTAATCAGTTCTGATTAGACATTTTAGATAGAACAGTACATAGTGACCCTTGATGTGATGGGCCCTATATAAAGCTTTTTGCAATATTGGAATTTTAACAAACCTCATCCAGAACGTACAGAAGAGGTAAGGATGTGATCACCATGTCCTTGCTCTCTATCAGGTTATTTTTCTGTGTCCCCGATTGTCAGGCATAGAACAGCAACACTCTGAAATAGCTGGTAGACATGGGAAAACGTGGCTAAAACTATAGTTGTGGGTTGCACACCTCAACTGTCAAAGGCTAATGCTGTCCTCACAGTCCTTGGAAGCCACTCTTGTAAGCCTATCTATTGGAAAGTGGAAGGAGGTTTATCTGAGCTCAAAGTGAACCTGGCCAGCCAGGGAGAGGGCAACATGGGATACTTGAGACCATGTCTAAAACTAGCACAGAAACCCACCGGCATTCAAAGCATCATCCACCAATTCTCGATTATCTACCATTCTCTCCCTACCAGTCGTTCAGTTTGGAATGGTAGAAAAAAAAAACTGGGACTGATCTTTCCATTCTAAGGACCTTGATCTCTCTTTCCTTAGGTTCACCTTAAGAGTGCATACAAATGGATATCATCATCTGAACATCGTAGTATTATCTACTCTGTATATGTAGCATAATACTGTGCCTATGACAATCTCAAGCTTCCTTGAGTGTTGTTGCCCCATCAAGAAGTGTGATGTACTGAGGCCAATCCCTAGGGATCCTTTCAAGGGATTAGAAGGAAGCCATCAGAGATACTCCACTTCTTTGTCATTAGATTAAATCAAGTTGACACAATGTGAACCTGGTGGGCTATTTGACCATGCATCTTTCTCACAACCCCTCTTTTCTGAGTTCAGTCCATGGCAGAATTCATTGCCCAACATCGTAGATATTTCTTTGTATATTTCCACAAGAGCCAGGTTTCTTTTCTTTTTTTAAAATAGAATTAGTTGTAGTCAATCAACTGTTGCCCTATGTAAGAAATGATTAGTATATATTGTAACTTACCACACTGTATTTGTGTATACAAGTACATTATTGGAAATCCAGCATTACTGAGGAATTGGAAACCAGTGCTGTGGCCTTGCCTTTCTGTGCCTAGTCCTGGCTCACAGGCAGCAGGGGGCAGACCTTGAGGTCCTCTTCAGGGACAGAGTGATGGTGAATGGGCACTGAGCAGGCAGAAAAACACAGCTGAGGCAGCTCCTTTCAGATATCAAACACATCATCTCCTTCCCATCTTAAGGGCTGTTACTGAGGTCTTGCCCCCATACCTACCTTAATAGCAGCAAATTTGTTACACAGCAGCCAGCTCTTTCCTATTGTTCTGTAATACGCCTCTACATCATGGATGCCAACAAACAAACTAACAAAAAACAAAAAAACCTGACATTGAACTGTGTGGTGCAGGTCACATACCCTGTTATATTCTGTATGTTACGAGGTTTGTTAATCTTAACAAGTTCCCCAACTATGAGCTTCACATAGGACCCATTAGATTCAAGGAAAATAGGAACAATTATGTGTAAAATGACCCGAGTCAGGGCCCATAGACAGCAGCATTTCCAGCACTTGTGCTTTAGCCCATGTGGATTTTGCAATGAGCTGGGCCTAGCAATGTCCAGTACACAGTTGTGAGCTGTTGCTCTGGTTGAACTGTATTGGTGTGTGCATTCAATAAACTACACCTATTTAAATGAATTCAGTGTTCCTGTGGTCTGAGTCCAGACCTCTTGACACCAAATCTTCCCTTCAGCAGCACTTAGGAAAAGAAGCTAAGGTTAGGAAAGGTGACATCTTGTCATAAATTATGTGACAAGAGGGATGGAGAAATGATCCCTTGTGTTAAGAATCAAGGTGTCCTCTGTAATATTCAGGTCTATACTGGCCCTGTGCATCAGCTTCAAGGACCCATTTCTGATTTTCTTTGGGGTTCCCGTGATGATGCACTCAGACATGATTGGAAAGAACCAAAACGGTGGTCAGACTTGATTTATAAAATGCAGGCAACATTGCAAACTTATGTTGCAGGATATTTGATTCATATTATCAGCCCCAAGATAGTGTTATTTGCTTTAAAAAAAATTACCTCTGGCAGTTCAATTCAGCACTAGCACCGATATTTTACCCTAGAGCTTTTTTTGGTTGTTTGTTTGTTTTTTGTTTTTGTTTTTGGATGAACAAGTACTTTCTTATTTTGTGGCCCAGCCCTAGCTCTTACTTCTTTGCACAGTCACAGAGAGACCTCAAACATATACTCAGCCAAAGGCAGGGGAATGTAGAAAAGAGCCTAAGGCAATACCACATAATGACATTGAAAGTGGGTGGCCAAAAGGTGTTATAAAATTCACCTCACTTCAGTGAGTGATGACATACCAACCTGGTGGCCTACGATTCTGGAATATTAATCAGAATCCTTTCGTCATATTAGATCTTAATAGAAACAAGGAAGCAGTCCTTTCCTGAAGTATATATTCATCATACGTAAAGAAGATATTACATCCATATACAACTCAGAATAGAATTATCCCCCAACACCGGAAAGATCTGGCAACATTAATATTAGAAGCTTCTCCTGTGTTACAGTGGTAAGCACAGAAGAAAGAGGAAGATAGGGCTGAAAATAAAAGCATCAGGCCAGAGCACTGTTCCTCAGGATGAGTTGCTAGGTGAAGGTAAATAAACCTTACTAAGTTTAATACAGTATTACATACCCTGTTGTAAGTAACTGGAGCCGAGGCTATCCCCAAAGGTTTGCCTGTCTGTGAAATCTGATACCCTAACTCAGGTGTCTTCCCTGGCCTCAGTGGGAGAAGGTGCACCAGCCCTACAAAAACTTGATGTGTCTTGGTGGAGGCACACTCTGAGGGATATTCCTCTACTCTCTCAGAGGAGATGGTGTGAGGACATTGGGGAGGAACTGTGGGAGAGAAGTAAATAGAGAAAGGACAAAAATTGGGATGCAAAGTGAATTTAAGCCTGTCAGTCACTGCTCTATTGCTGTGAAGAGACACCTTAACTAAGGTAACTAATAAAAGAATCAGGGTGTGCCCATGGCTCCAGGTAGATATGTAGCAGAGGACTAGCTTATCTGGGATCACTGGGACGGGAGAACCTTGTTTCTGAGGAAGCGTCATGGACCATGATATTGGAACTTAGGCCTCTGAGGCAGGAGTGAATTGGTGGGTGGAGGAGAAATCTCATAGGGAGAGGGCGTGGGGGACAGAAGAGAGACTCATGTAGAGGAACATGGAGTGGGAGATAAATTGGAAATGTAGATAAAATAATGAAAGAAAACTAAAAAAATGAGACTATGAGTATCATTCTAATTCAAGCCTCAAATAATAAAAACATAAATGCGAGAGTCGCCTGGTCCTGTTCATGTCATCCTGAATCTTAAAATCTTTTTTCCTCCAAATTCCGTGCCACATGAGGTGCACTGACCTGTCAGCTGCCTGCTTGGATGACAACTGCAGCAGCTTCCCTATGCACTTGCTTTGTAGGAGCACGAAATCTATTGAGCTCCCTTTTCCAAGTTGGAACTTTAATTGGTAAGAGTCTTGCCTTGAGGACACCTTCCACATCTCTACAGTACAGAGGCAGGAGGCTTATTGTTAATAACATTCATCTCCTTAACTATGTCACCCTCCTCTTCAGCACATGACTTTGCTGTGACATTAAACTTCTTAGTGATCTTTTCCACTCTAAGCTGCACATGGTTTTCATGTGTTTGCCCTGTGTGTTGTTCCTTCTCCTGCAGTCTTGAGGAACAGTGACCAAAAGTAACCAAACCACAGACTCAAAGCCATGTTAATACTGTATTGTGTACTATTTTCACAGAGTTGCCTGAGGTGTGAATGGGACATGGAGAATTCGAACATAGTTTGAATCTTAGGCCTTTCACTGGGCAGTCCCTCATCTTCTCTAAAATTTAACCCCATTCTTCTACCATTGAGACCCACCTGCTGCTTAGCTCTTTACCCCTCTGCCGTGGTCTGTTCCATATCTCTTCCTGCCCATGTCTATTCTGAATCTCCTGCTTCAGCTTGCCTCTGCCTATGTCCCTCTCTATGCCCGGAAGTTCTGCCCACATACTTCCTGACGCAGCTCTTGGCCATCAGATCTTTATTACATCCAGTCAGCAGTGAGACAACACCTGATACATCTCTTAGCTTGTGTTGAGCTGGTGAGAAGGACAAACATCCACAAAATAGCAAAGCTGATGATGGGACATAGAAATGACAAGAGAAATCCTGCCAGCACTTAGCTCACTGCCAGTACAGAACTAACAATTGAAAGTTGACACACCTTAGTACAAAGGGAGGTCACCTCAGCATTTCCGCTTTTACTCCAAGAAATACCTTTAATTTAACATTAATAAGCTAGATAAAATAAGAAAACTTATGAGATGCATCAGGTAAGAATTACTGTCACAATATTCTGTCCATTCGTATTTTGCAAAATTGGAGAAGGTACTTTGTTATCTAAATTATATTAGTCTAAATTTTTGTACCTAAATCATTTTCTATCACTTTTTAAGCTTTGTATCCCTTATCTATCATAACTTGCATTTATTAACCATAATAAGTCTTCTGAGACCAAATGTACTTTCATTAATTCCAAACAATTTAAGCGTTTATGTCTTTCATCCTTAAAATTTGACACATTTTTTGCGTACAAATTTTCTTTTTCTTTTTCTTTATTCAGCTTCCACACGAAGATTATTTTTGCTCTGATTTAGAGCAGGATGCAAAGGTGGAGTGCAGACCTGAGGGGAGGGCAGATGAATGGAGTTGAGCTGCAGGATGTGAGGTTCACAGAGAATAAATAAGAAGTTAAAAAAATAAGAAATAAGCACAGTGGGGATGAAGCTGTGAATGCTTGGCATGGGGAGGTTTGGCAGTGGACTGGGCATTTTAGGGGTGGGGTGGGATTGGCGTGGGTTCTGGAGTAGTAAGGATGGTGTCTGTTCTTGTCTTTTGGGGAAACTCCTCGGTCTTCTCCCATCCCTCCTCCACCTCTACCCCCACCTCCAACCGCCATAACTGCCTCCTACCACAGCAGAGGCTTCTGGGCATCGGCCTCTTTCTGCTCAAGCTCTTCTATGTGCTCGGGGGTGGTACAAGCTTTTAAAAGTCCCAGGCAGTGGGCAGACCACGCACACTCTCCTGGCATCCCCATCCTCTCTCAGGACTTATGGTGCCAGAGCGGTTATCACAGGAGTTTGGATACTGCTGTGGACTGTCCATAGAGCCCTGCTTTCTGAGCCTCCCATGTCCACCCTGTTCCTGTCCAGGTTCCTGGCTGTCACATTTCTGCACGATGGTGAACAAGTTTGTTTTTCTGATTCTCATAACAAGAAAAGGTTAAGACTAAACTATCTAATCTTCAACCCCATCCAAGATCTGAGGAGGAGAAATGTTGCCTGAATAAAAGGAAATTCAGAGCAAACAGCTTCCAAACCTAAGAAATAACAGAAATGGTTGGCTACCCTGGGAGTCAGTCAGCAAATATTCACTGTGGCATCCACCTTCAACTCACTGGGCCAGGAGCTCTGACAACAATCCTTTGAAGCAGGTCACTTGAAGGACTATCCTATTTTTTTTTTCCAAAAACTGGGACACAGAGTTCCCCATGATCAACTTCTGCACAGTCTGGACAGCTTTCTGGCAGCAGTAGAGGTAAGTAGGTAGTATTTCACCCAATGGTTCTTTAGAGCCCATCATCTTTTTCAGAATAGATTGGGGACACTACCAGGAGTTGAGGTCTCTCCCACTGTGAAAAGCCTTTAACTATTAGGACATCTGAAATGGCAGATTCTTCAGATCTCTAAAGGATTTGAGAACCACCTTTGTATGTAATGTCTATCTCAGTGGACAAATGTGGCTTTTTTCCCAAGGGATTTACTTCCTACTTAACTTTAAAAACATACACAGGAAGTTAAATAAAGCTTATTTCTGTACCTAACTAAAGCAGTACCTAACATGACTGGAAGACTGATTATTTATAGTTGGAAAGTACTAGCTTGAATTCCTTAATTATCCACGGCAGTGTGCAGTAGTAATTTTATAAAATTAGAATTTTACACCACATTGTGAATAAGTTGCATATACTTATATCTTAAAAATGAATTGAATCATTTATGCAAGTACAATTTTAAATTCTATCATCATTCAAGAATCCATGCAATCCTAAAATATTTGAGACTTGGTATTGCTTTCTAGTATAAATAGAGATACAGTGATCTATGATTTTGTCATTTTAGTCCCTTCTCCTGATTTCCCACAACATTAGACAGAGAATTGAGGACAGAAAGAGAAAGGAAGAAAGACATTCCTGATTCGAATCTGCTTTACTGTTTCCTCCCTGACCATGGCCAGTAAGAACTTGCAACCAACCCCCTAACTGACAATAATCATCCATAACCAACGGCAGACAAATAACCACCCACCCACCCTTCCTCTTGAGAATGAGGGGGTCATGTTCCTTTAAGTTGCTTCCCAATGTGTGTGGGGTGACAACATGTTTTGGGGACCTTACAACAATTGGGACATTTTCCAAATCCTGGGAGATCTTGCAGTTTCCTATGCGTCCAGACCCTGAATGTGGCGGGATTAACTGAAGTCCTGGCTACATTAACAATGAAAAATACAAACACACATTCCTACCATATGAGGAAGGTCACCGGATATCTACCCCTTGAAGTTTGCTCAAAACAATTAGTCAATTAGCTTTTTATTCATCTTCAGGTCACTTCTTAGTAAACAGGCAGAAAAGAGACAGATTGTTTGCCAAAATTATATCAATTGCTTCTAAGCCAGTCACCAATAGAGTTCCTGCCATCCTTTGAAGTTTCATCAGAGAGGCTCTATTTTGCACAGACTCACAATACTTATGTCTCCCATGTGGCAAACTAAAAGAACTGTTAAGATCTCCTTAAATAATTCAACAGTTTTCCCAATCCAAAGTCTCCCACCCTCCTCCAAAAAATCAAGAGATTCCTCACAAACATCTCCACTCACTTCGGTACCAGTTTATATATCAGTCACATTTCTGTTACTGCAGAAAAATACTATGACCAAGAACAACTCAAGGAATACAGTTCTTCACATTGTGGTAACCAACCCCAACTACCAAATTATTTCATTGCTAAGTCATAAATGTAAGGTGGCTACTGTTTTGAATTGTAATGTAAATAGCATGTATAAAGTATGTCTCATATGTGGTTGTTCCCTGAAGGGCTTGCAACCCACAGGTTGAAAACTGCACTTGTGTGTGGTGGTGGGAGGGGGGGTTATGAGTTTTTTGTTTTGTTTGTTTGTTTCCCTTTTTCTCAAAACCCAAATGCTGATAAGAACATAGGCCAATATCAGGCTCTTCAATTTTATTCCATTAGGCACTGTGTCTGCTCTCATGATATTAACATGCTGGTTTTTCTTTTTTACTATTCCCCAAAATGAAGGTGAAATCATTAAAGGTGATGCCTCCCGCAGTGCTTTACTGTCTTATTAGTTAGCAGTGTCTGACTGCCCTGCTCAGTTGTGCTTTCATGTGAGTTCTGAGATTTTTTTTTTTTTCATTCCCATGAAGCTCTGTATTGGGATTATAATGGGATGGATTTAAACCAGTAGATGACTCTGGTAGAATTCTATATAATAATATAAATCATACTGATACATGAAAATGAGAGGTCTCTTCATTTTCTGGTTTCTTCAGTTTTTTTATTTTTCCTAATGATTTCATTTTAACAAGTCTTTACTTCCTTAGATACTGCAAGATTTTTATTCTGAATGGGTTTGTTTTCTTGGCTTCTTTCGTCATATTTATTGTTGGTATACAGGAGTTCTATTGATTTTACTGTGATTTTAGTGAATGTGTCCATGAGCCATAGGAGTTTGCCAGTGGTTTCGTAGTGGTCTTTATATATGGATCATATCGCCTGCAAATGAGAATGCTCTGACTGCTTTCTTTCATATTGACATGCCTTTCCATCTCTCTCTTGTCATATTGTTTGGATAAGACTTCACATACTAGTTGAATTAGATGAAAAGAATGAACATCTGTGACTTATTCCTGATTTTAGTGGAAATCCATTATGATTTCCTCCAGTTAGGATGCTGTTTGCCTTGCATATAGCCTTTATAATGTTAAGGTGTGTCTTCTCCATATCCCAGATTTCCAGGAATTTTGCATTAATCACTGTGGGATTTTGCCAAAGAGATTGTCTGCCTCTACTGCAGTGATCATGTGTTTCCTGTTCTTGGTTTTCTGTGGTGAATTGTTTATTCATTTGTATTTGTTGAAACATTCTTGCACCTCTGCAGTCAAGCCAGCTTGATCACGGTACCTGACACTTTTGGTAAATGTCTGAATTTTATTTTCCAGGATATTACTGAGAAATTTTTCACTTAACTGTTCCTTCCAATCTTAGTTTCTTTTCTATGCTGTGAAGAGACACCATGAGCAAGGGAACTTGTAGAAGAAAGAGTTTATTTCAGCTTACAGTTTCAAGGATCATGAGTCTATGAATATTATGCTGGGGTACACGGCAGCAGGTAGGACACCATGTTTCTAGAGAACTGGCTGAGAGCTTACATCTTATGTGCAAGTCGGAGACAGAGAAAGTGTTAACTATAGATGGTGTTGAATTTGGAAACCTCAAAGCCCAATCCCATACACTCCTCCAACAAATCCGTATCTTATAATTCTTCCCGAATATTTCCACTAACCTGCAAGAAACATTCATATATGTGAGTTTATGGGGGCCATTATCATTCAAATCACCATATTCCACTCCCAATTCCCCATAGGTTCTTAAACATATCATAATAAAAATACATTAGCTCAGCTTCCAAAACCCCTGTAGTCTTTCGGTCTCTACACAGTTTATCCACAGTGCTTTTCGACCCTCCAGGAAGTCCCTTAATTATTCCCCTATGAAATCAAAAGGCAAATTGCATATATCCAATGTGTAATGCCAAAAATATGTTATCATTGCAAAGGGAAGTTGGGAATGTGGTGAGCCAGTTCAAGGCATTAACCCAACAGGGCACAGTCCACATTCTCTACTTCTGATGCATGACAAAGGGATTAGATGGGTCCACTGCTCTGGCTTTGCTGACTGCAACATAATTCCTAAAACTATGTTGTATCGCATAGATCTGTGGTGGTTGTGTTTTCATTGTCACTCATTTCTAGGATTTTAATTTTTCCTTATGTGTTCTCCCTTGGCCCTTTCAGTAGTGTGTTGTTTGTGTTGCTGACCTTCCACGAGAGTGTGTCCTGACTGCACTTTCTATTGTGTGATACCAGTTTGATTCCTGTGTGCCTAGATAGAATGCGTGACACTACTTCAGCTTTCTTATCTTTCCTGAGGGCTGTTCTGTGTCCTAATCCGTGGTCAATTTTGGAGACAGATCCACAGGCTGATAGAAAATATATGTATAGTTCAGTGTAGTTTGTTAGGTCCATTTGACTGATGATGTCACTGAATTCTGCTCCTCCTCTTTTGTTTATTTGCATGTGATCTGCCAAGTGGTCAGAATAGACTATTAAAAACAATCACAACCACTATTATAGCTAATGGGTAATTTCAGATCTATCTGATAATTATGTATTTAAATTTGTGACTGCTGTGTTTAATATGTATATATTTAGAATTGTAGTATCTTTTGGTAATTGCAAAGTATGAAATGAATGTCCTTACATCTTCTGGACAGGATTGGTTTGAAATCTATTCTGTCAGCTAGATAGAGAAACTGCATAGAATTGCTATAGGGACCTGTGTCTTAGGTCTGTTTCCCTAGTATATCCTCTACATCTCTCATGATGGTGATCCTGTTTCTGGCTAAATAATGTCTGTTCACTGGGGAATTGAGTTTAGTGACATGCAAATATTATTTAAACCTATGTATTTAATTTTGTTAATTTTTGTGGGTTTTATTGGCTTCTTTTGATTGACTGTTCTAGTTTTGTTAAATTATTTCCTGTTTCCTCTGGTATTTTATCCTTCTCTTCAAACTTAAGTATGCCTTTTAGGATCCTCTATAGAGCTCCTTACTGGTTATACATATTTTGTAAATTTATTCATCATATGCCTTAATCAGCACAGTAGCTGGGCAGCTGCCTGCCCGCCATGGTATCAGATCTACTTTCCAAATAATAACGCTCAACTCTTACTGGCTGTGTAGCATCTTGGCTGCTCTTTGCTGCACTTGGACAGCCCTCAGGACCAGGCTCTCCTCTCCCTTAACCATGGCTGCTGTCCTCTTCCTCTCTCCTCTCCATCACACATGTTCTTCCTTTATTCTCTGGCAGCGTCTTCCTCCTTCTTCCCTCCTCATGATCCTCTCTAGCAAAGCCCTCAAAGCTCACCTCCCCCATCTCTCTGCTGTGCAGCTGTTGGCTGTTGGCTTCTTTATAATCACAGTTACCTGGGAGGAGGGTCAGTTTTTGGAGGTTAAACAGTCTTGAGTTCTACATATTAGCATTAAAATACAAGCAGAATTAGGCCAATCCACTACAAGGATTTCTTTTGTTTTGTTTTGGTGTAAGTTTTCTTTTACCTTTTCACTTTTTATTTTATTTTTGGCTATTTTTTTATTAATTGGTTATTTTATTTATTTACATTTCAACTGTTGTCCTGCTTTCCACACTCCCCTCATCATATCTTACATCCCATTTCTGCTCAGCTTTGCCTATATGACAGTGTTCCCCCACCTACACATATCCATTCCCACCTCACAACTCCAGCATCTACTTTTGGTGGGCAACAGGCCTCAGCGTAGTCAATGGCCTCCCGCCACATGGGTGCCACTTGAATCAGTCCTCTTCTACACAGTTACCTAGAACCATGGACCCTGTATATACTTTGGCTGGCAGTTTATTCCCTAGGAGCTGGGGGATTGGTGACAGAGGGTCTGGTTAGATATTAAAGACCAATAGTTGCTGCTTTCTCTTCTTTTTCTGGTTATGGGTGAAATGGTGATTGTGTGCTTCATTTTTTGAAATTATTGAGAGATGATTTATTTCTTGGTTTTTCTTGGGTATAGTTTAGCTCATTGTCTTGGAGTTTCCCTACTACAATCCTCTGTTGTGCTTTCTTAGAGAAAAATATTGTTTAAATTTGGTTTTGTCATGAAATATTTTGGTTTCTCCATTTATGGTGATTGAGAATTATGCTGGTTATAGGATCCTTGGTCCGCATTACATCTGCCCAAGATTTTCTGGCTTTTGGAGTCTCTGTTGAGAAGTCTGGTGTAATTCAGATAGGTCTGAACTTATTTGTTACTGGTTATTTATACCTTACCCCTTCTAATGATCTTTCTTTGATCTGTGCATTCAGTGTTTTAATTATTATGTTAATGGAGGAATTGTTTCTGGTATGAATAAATTGGCATTCTGTAGGCTTGTTGTACCCTCATGGCCTTTTCTTCCTTTACCTTAAGGATGTTTTCTGCTATGATTTACTGAATATGCTTACTGGACCTGTGAACTGGAAATCTAAATTCTCTTCTATTCTATTATCCTTAGGTTTGGACTTTTAATTCTGTCCTGAAATTCATGGATGTTTTGTATTCAATAAACCATACATGGTTATCTGAGATGGGTATTTTGTGATTTGTGGGGTGATCTCCTTGACCCCAACTCTTACATTTAGTACCACGTTTTATAGTGAAACAAGGTCAAGAATGGTGACCTCTTGCCATAAACTATATGAAAAAGGCAGGTGAATTAATGTGTGTCAAGTATCAGTAGATTCCTGGGTGGTTTTTGCTCCGGGTTGGCCATATGCAACAGTTTCAAAAGCCCAAGTTTGATGTTCCTTGGGATTCCCAAGATGACGCACTCAGACCTGACAGACAACACCCAGAATCCTCGTCAAAGAAATTGATTTATAAAATCGAGGGAACGTTACTAAGTCATGTTACAAAATATTTGATCACACTGTGATCTCCAAGAATGTATTATTTACTGAAAAACTAGTGTGTGGTATAGCAGGGCCATGGCACAGACATTTAAAGCAAGAGTTGTTTATTCATGTAAACATGGACTTAATTACGGTATGGCTCACCTACCACACACATTTATGGCAAAGGTAAAAAGTGCACTTAGGTCCAGCAGATCAAGACACAACGTGAAAGGAAATCTAGATAACTAAACCAATGGAAAGTTTTTGAGTTAAAGGATTTTTAAGAAAGTGTTCAGAGGGAACAGGACTGCTCTTCTTCTGGGAGGTCAGTGAATCAGGAAAGACAGTTGGGAGCTTTACTTGACTTCAGCATCTGACTCCTGAAACTTCATTGGTAAAATTAATGTCTGGAATTTTGGATTGTAAAACAACAGGTTGGCCCTGCAACTTTGGGCAAGGCCCATGGACAAAGAGATCGCACCTGATGGGAACAATCTTAAAAGCCATCTGATTCTGGTAAATCACCTGAGAAGTCCTCAAGGAGAGAGGAATGAATGGGTAGCACCATAATAGAAGGCTTTAGGATCTCGGATAGTGCTACTCTAGGTGCCTTGGAAATAGAAGCAGAAAATGTAAAGCTAAATGACTTCACAGGAATTAGCTCATTTCTGATTATGATTTTTTCATTTTGGTATTTTATATTTATTCTTTTTTTTTAAATTTAAATCAAGAGCCTTAGGTTGTAAGGTGAGGCGGTCTTAGAATCAGAAAATGCTTAGAACACTTGTATGGCGCCCCGCAACTAACACTATCTGGCTAGAAATTCTACTTTTAATCTCGTCATCATCGACAGCTTCCATTTAACCAGCAGGGTCCATGCCAGGCAGACACTGAGCAGGTTGTATGTTCTGTTAATCTCCACAACAACCCAATTCAGCAGAAACACGTCCATTTTACAGGTGAAGAAACCACAGCTCAAAGCAAATGAGTATCAGGGTCCCCTCAGTCTCACTGTCACTTAGACCCACATCCTTCTCTGTAAAGCGAAGCCATGGGCCTGATGTGGGCTGTGCAAGCTGACTCTGCTGAGATGACCAATGCTATTCTTGACCCTGGGAGAATTTAAGACAAGGTGACCCACAGACTCCTGGGATAGATTCTATCTCTGGGTTCTAGGGTGTGACACAGTATCCCTTGTCGTGGGTCTCTACTCAGCTGAGGAGTCTGCTCCCATGTGTCAGCTTCTATGGCAGTGGTTCTCAACAGTCCTACTGCTGCAACCCTTTAATACAGCTCTTCATACTGTGATGATCCCCTCCATAAAATTATTTCATTGCTACTTCATAAATAATATTGCTACTCTTATGAGTCATAATGTACAAGGTATCTGATATGCAATCTCTGTGAAGCAGTTGCCACCCACAGGTGGAGAAATATTGCTCTATAAACTTTTTTTTTAATGAAAGGCTTTCACCTCAGAAGTACCTGGAGCAGTTGTAAGAGCCCTGAAATACTGACAAGTTTTGGCAAGCCCAAGACTGCTTGCCTTAATGACAACAGAGATTCCTGGCTAAAGGCACAATCTGAAATCACTGTCCCCAGGTCATTTCTTGCCTAAGTTTTCCCTCATTACAATGTCTGTCTGCTTGGACATGTCTGTCCAGGAAGCCAGTCCATGTAGTCTCTGATACAGACAGAATGCTAAAGGCAAGAATGCTTTCCCTCTGTTGGCCCACAGTCATTTCTATAGAAGTAAGTTCATATCCCCTGTGGATAAATGTGTGTCTCTCACATGGTGTGTGAGACTTGAAATGTCAACCGTTTGAGTTGACAAAAAACAAATTTCACTTCAGATTTACAGCTGACTAAAAATTATTTTTGGGAGAATGCAGAGGGTGGCCAGGCCTGCAGAGTCAGATCCCCTCCCTGCCTGGGATGATCCCACCCTCAGTAGACTTCAGCTTCACCTATAAGGTGTAATCAGAAAAATCTGACCGTAAGATTCTGAAGTCCACAATATGCAAACCCCTAAAGTTGGTAAACGGCCTATATGGGGGTTTTCTCTAGTTTAAACTATTCTGGCTTCTTTTCTCTCTTGTGCTGCAATCTGTTCTCTCAGGTCTGTTGGTCCTGGAAGGACCTGGGTTCAAGTCAAGGCCTCGTGGGTGGGGAGGAAGATGTTCTGTTGTGTGAATGAGTATGGATTAAGAATGTAGCCCCACCAACAGATTGGGAAAAGATCTTTACCAATTCTACAACAGATAGAGGGCTTATATCCAAAATATACAAAGAACTCAAGAAGTTAGACCGCAGGGAGTCAAATAACCCTATTAAAAAATGGAGTTCAGAGGTAAACAAAGAATTCACAGCTGAGGAATGCCGAATGGCTGAGAAACACCGAAAGAAATGTTCAACATCTTTAGTCATAAGGGAAATGCAAATCAAAACAACCCTGAGATTTCACCGCACACCAGTGAGAATGGCTAAGATCAAGAACTCAGGTGACAGCAAATGCTGGCCAGGATGTGGAGAAAGAGGAACACTCCTCCAATGTTGGTGGGAGGCAGACTGGTACAACCATTCTGGAAATCAGTTGGAGGTTTCTCAGAAAATTGGATATTGAACTACCTGAGGACTGAGCTATACCTCTCTTGGGCATATACCCAAAAGATGCCCCAACATATAAAAAAGACACGTGCTCCACTATGTTCATAGCAGCCTTACTTATAATAGCCAGAAGCTGGAAAGAACCCAACAGAGGAATGGATACAGAAAATGTGGTACATCTACACAATGGAATATTACTCGGCTATCAAAAACAATGATTTTATGAAATTCATAGGCAAATGGATGGAACTGGAAAATATCATCCAGAGTGAGGTAACCCAATCACAGAAAAACACACATGGTATGCATTCATTGATAAGTGGCTATTAGCCCAAATGCTTGAATTACCCTAGATGCACAGAACACATGAAAATCAAGAAGGATGACCAAAAAGCAAATGCTTCACTCCTTCTTTAAAAGAGGAACAAGAATACCCTTGGCAGGGAATAGAGAGGCAAAGATTAAAACAGAGGCAGAAGGAACACCCATTCAGAGCCTGCTCCACATGTGGCCCATACATATACAGCCACCCAATTAGATAAGATGGATGAAGCAAAGAAGTGCAGGCTGACAGGAGCCGGATGTAGATCGCTCCTGAGAGACACAGCCAGAATACAGCAAATACAGAGGCGAATGCCAGCAGCAAACCACTGAACTGAGAATAGGACCCCCGTTGAAGGAATCTTAGAAAGGACTGAAAGAGCTCAAGGGGGTTAAGACCGCATATGAAAAACAATTCCAACCAACCAGAGCTTCCAGGGACTAAGCCACTACCCAAAGACTGACCCTGGGCTCCAACTGCATACGTAGCAATGAATAGCCTAGTCAGAGCACCAGTGGAAGGGGAAGCCCTTGGTCCTGCCAAGACTGAACCCCCAGTGAACGTGATTGTTGGGGGGAGGGTGGTAATGGTGGGAGGATGGGGAGGGGGACAGCCATATAGAAGAGGGGGGGTTAGGAGGATGTTGGCCAGGGAAACCGGGAAAGAGAATACAATCGAAATGTAAATAAGAAATACTCAAGTTAATAAAGAAAAAAAAAAAAAGAATGTAGCCCCACTTTGACTGGCCAACTAAGCTCCAGAAAATCTTCCCCAATCACAAAACTGGGCCATGTGGGAGCCTAAACTGTTTAAAGGGGAGAGCTGAGTGCTTTCTCCTGGAAGAAATACTTGGGGGTTGACTGTCACTTGTGAACCTTCTGTGTTAAGTCACTTCTCAGAAGGGAAGCTTTCCTCTAACTCTTCCATGGGACCCACCCAGCACTGGGGCCTGAGGATCCTATGGTGTTGCAGCTCTGAGCTGGGAGGGGTAGCTCTCACCCTGGCATGGAGAAGCCTGTTTTCACAGCTGATCTAAATCTGAGGAACAGGGGCTTTTAAAGAAGCATGTGAGAGTATCTCCTGCAGGAGAGCCCAGTCTGCAGGGAAAGTCACACAGGACAGCGAAAAGTGACTTCGCAACAAACACAGGGAATGGGAACCAGGGAGGGCACTGGATGGATGGTCGGAGAGTTTGAGAAAGCCTGCATCTCCCTGAAAGACTTCCCACAACCATAAGTCCCACCACTGTCCCCTTCTCACAGGGGAGGCTCAGCGAAGCCTGCCACCTGCTGGGATCCCTGCAAACTAAAACCGGAGTGGAGAACTGAGGAAAGCACTTTGGTGGAGGGGGAGACACAAGTCTCCAGGGCCAGGTCAGCCTTCTGTCCCTTTGGTTCTCCTCACTTCACAGAGGTGCCTATTGAAAGGTAAAGCTCAAAACACACATTGCACCTCACACAATAATAGTGGGAGATTTCAACACCCCACTCTCATCAATGGACAGATCATGGAAACAGAAATTAAACAGTGATGTCGACAGACTAAGAGAAGTCATGAGCCAAATGGACTTAACGGATATTTATAGAACATTCTATCCTAAAGCAAAAGGATATACCTTCTTCTCAGCTCCTCATGGTACTTTCTCCAAAATTGACCATATAATTGGTCAAAAAACGGGCCTCAACAGGTACAGAAAGATAGAAATAATCCCATGCGTGCTATCGGACCACCACGGCCTAAAACTGGTCTTCAATAACAATAAGGGAAGAATGCCCACATATACGTGGAAATTGAACAATGCTCTACTCAATGATAACCTGGTCAAGGAAGAAATAAAGAAAGAAATTAAAAACTTTTTAGAATTTAATGAAAATGAAGATACAACATACTCAAACTTATGGGACACAATGAAAGCTGTGCTAAGAGGAAAACTCATAGCGCTGAGTGCCTGCAGAAAGAAACAGGAAAGAGCATATGTCAGCAGCTTGACAGCACACCTAAAAGCTCTAGAACAAAAAGAAGCAAATACACCCAGGAGGAGTAGAAGGCAGGAAATAATCAAACTCAGAGCTGAAATCAACCAAGTAGAAACAAAAAGGACCATAGAAAGAATCAACAGAACCAAAAGTTGGTTCTTTGAGAAAATCAACAAGATAGATAAACCCTTAGCCAGACTAATGAGAGGACACAAAGAGTGTGTCCAAATTAACAAAATCAGAAATGAAAAGGGAGACATAACTACAGATTCGGAGGAAATTCAAAAAATCATCAGATCTTACTATAAAAACCTATATTCAACAAAATTTGAAAATCTTCAGGAAATGGACAATTTCCTAGACAGATACCAGGTATCGAGGTTAAATCAGGAACAGATAAACCAGTTAAAGAACCCCATAACTCCTAAGGAAATAGAAGCAGTCATTAAAGGTGTCCCAACCAAAAAGAGCCCAGGTCCAGACGGGTTTAGTGCAGAATTCTATCAAACCTTCATAGAAGACCTCATACCAATATTATCCAAACTATTCCACAAAATTGAAACAGATGGAGCCCTACCGAATTCCTTCTACGAAGCCACAATTACTCTTATACCTAAACCACACAAAGACACAACAAAGAAAGAGAACTTCAGACCAATTTCCCTTATGAATATCGACGCAAAAATACTCAATAAAATTCTGGCAAACCGAATTCAAGAGCACATCAAAACAATCATCCACCATGATCAAGTAGGCTTCATCCCAGGCATGCAGGGATGGTTTAATATACGGAAAACCATCAACGTGATCCATCATATAAACAAACTGAAAGAACAGAACCACATGATCATTTCATTAGATGCTGAGAAAGCATTTGACAAAATTCAACACCCCTTCATGATAAAAGTCCTGGAAAGAATAGGAATTCAAGGCCCATACCGAAACATAGTAAAAGCCATATACAGCAAACCAGTTGCTAACATTAAACTAAATGGAGAGAAACTTGAAGCAATCCCACTAAAATCAGGGACTAGACAAGGCTGCCCACTCTCTCCCTACTTATTCAATATAGTTCTTGAAGTTCTAGCCAGAGCAATCAGACAACAAAAGGAGATCAAAGGGATACAGATCGGAAAAGAAGAGGTCAAAATATCACTATTTGCAGATGACATGATAGTATATTTACGTGATCCCAAAAGTTCCACCAGAGAACTACTAAAGCTGATAAACAACTTCAGCAAAGTGGCTGGGTATAAAATTAACTCAAATAAATCAGTTGCCTTCCTCTATACAAAAGAGAAACAAGCCGAGAAAGAAATTAGGGAAACGACACCCTTCATAATAGACCCAAATAATATAAAGTACCTCGGTGTGACTTTAACCAAGCAAGTAAAAGATCTGTACAATAAGAACTTCAAGACACTGAGGAAAGAAATTGAAGAAGACCTCAGAAGATGGAAAGATCTCCCATGCTCATGGATTGGCAGGATTAATATAGTAAAAATGGCCATTTTACCAAAAGCGATCTACAGATTCAATGCAATCCCCATCAAAATACCAATCCAATTCTTCAAAGAGTTAGACAGAACAATTTGCAAATTCATCTGGAATAACAAAAAACCCAGGATAGCTAAAGCTATCCTCAACAATAAAAGAACTTCAGGGGGAATCACTATCCCTGAACTCAAGCAGTATTACAGAGCAATAGTGATAAAAACTGCATGGTATTGGTACAGAGACAGACAGATAGACCAACGGAATAGAATTGAAGACCCAGAAATGAACCCACACACCTACGGTCACTTGATTTTTGACAAAGAAGCCAAAACCATCCAATGGAAAAAAGAGCATTTTCAGCAAATGGTGCTGGTTCAACTGGAGGGCAACATGTAGAAGAATGCAGATCGATCCATGCTTATCACCCTGTACAAAGCTTAAGTCCAAGTGGATCAAGGACCTCCACATCAAACCAGACACACTCAAACTAATAGAAGAAAAACTAGGGAAGCATCTGGAACACATGGGCACTGGAAAAAATTTCCTGAACAAAACACCAATGGCTCATGCTCTAAGATCAAGAATCGACAAATGGGATCTCATAAAACTGCAAAGCTTCTGTAAGGCAAAGGACACTGTGGTTAGGACAAAATGGCAACCAACAGATTGGGAAAAGATCTTTACCAATCCTACAACAGATAGAGGCCTTATATCCAAAATATACAAAGAACTCAAGAAGTTAGACCGCAGGGAAACAAATAACCCTATTAAAAAATAGGGTTCAGAGCTAAACAAAGAATTCACAGCTGAGGAATGCCGAATGGCTGAGAAACACCTAAAGAAATGTTCAACATCTTTAGTCATAAGGGAAATGCCAATCAAAACAACCCTGAGATTTCACCTCACACCAGTGCGATTGGCTAAGATCAAAAACTCAGGTGACAGCAGATGCTGGCGAGGATGTGGAGAAAGAGGAACACTCCTCCATTGTTGGTGGGATTGCAGACTGGTAAAACCATTCTGGAAATCAGTCTGGAGGTTCCTCAGAAAATTGGACATTGAACTGCCTGAGGATCCAGCTATACCTCTCTTGGGCATATACCCAAAAGATGCCTCAACATATAAAAGAGACACGTGCTACACTATGTTCATCGCAGCCTTATTTATAATAGCCAGAAAATGGAAAGAACCCAGATGCCCTTCAACAGAGGAATGGATACAGAAAATGTGGTACATCTACACAATGGAATATTACTCAGCTATCAAAAACAACGAGTTTATGAAATTCGTAGGCAAATGGTTGGAACTGGAAAATATCATCCTGAGTGAGCTAACCCAATCACAGAAAGACATACATGGTATGCACTCATTGATAAGTGGCTATTAGCCCAAATGCTTGAATTACCCTAGATCCCTAGAACAAACGAAACTCAAGACGGATGATCAAAATGTGAATGCTTCACTCCTTCTTTAAATGAGGAAAAAGAATACCCTTGGCAGGGAAGGGAGAGGCAAAGATTAAAACAGAGACTGAAGGAACACCCATTCAGAGCCTGCCCCACATGTGGCCCATACATATACAGCCACCCAATTAGACAAGATGGATGAAGCAAAGAAGTGCAGACCGACAGGAGCCGGATGTAGATCGCTCCTGAGAGACACAGCCAGAATACAGCAAATATAGAGGCGAATGCCAGCAGCAAACCACTGAACTGAGAATAGGTCCCCTATTGAAGGAATCAGAGAAAGGACTGGAAGAGCTTGAAGGGGCTCGAGACCCCAAAAGTACAACAATGCCAAGCAACCAGAGCTTCCAGGGACTAAGCCACTACCTAAAGACTATACATGGACTGACCCTGGACTCTGACCCCATAGGTAGCAATGAATATCCTAGTAAGAGCACCAGTGGAAGGGGAAGCCCTGGGTCCTGCTAAGACTGAACCCCCAGTGAACTAGTCTATGGGGGGAGGGCGGCAATGGGGGGAGGGTTGGGAGGGGAACACCCATAAGGAAGGGGAGGGGGGAGGGGGATGTTTGCCCGGAAACCGGGAAAGGGAATAACACTCGAAATGTATATAAGAAATACTCAAGTTAATAAAAAAAAAAAAAAAAAAAAAAAAAAAAAGAAAGGTGAGGCAAGCCGGGATCTCAACAGTCTTTGGCCAAAGAAGTGAGAGCCCACAGGGCAGAGCAAGGCAAAGCAGAGCCAGGCAGAGCAAAGTGAAGCCCTGCCAGTCAGCAAATAGGCCTTGCGCATGTGGGACTGGTGGCAGCAGTGCTTGCCCTTGCTCTCCTGGTGGTGCAGAACACCTGCCTGGATGTGGGGAAACTCACAGTGGCTTGTCCTCCAGCTGCAACTGCCAGTGCTTGGGGAGGGGGAAGTTGAAGATGCTCCCATGATCCTCCGATTTCTGGCCCACTTTGTCCACGGTTGTCCATGTTCAAGGCTGTGGTCAGCCCCGCCAGAAGCCCCGAGGACAGGTAGAGCAAGCACAACTGGCCAGCAACCACCATGGGCATCTGCGGTGGGACCCAGGCCAAGTAGCCACAGAGGCGCACCAGGCAGCCAGGCACCAGCCCCAAGCCTGTGCATACTGAGGCCAATGACACTCCACTAGTCCCTCCCACCATGCACATCCCACCCCTGGTAGGCAAGATCTCTCTGTCCAGGGCTTCCCCCAGACCTCCAACTACCACCAGCTCAATGAGCCTTTACTTAATTCTTGTTAACCATAATGGCTTGTCATAAAAGGTCATTGGGAAAGTCAATGATGAGATGAAAGCCTTAAAAGAAAACTAGAGAGACTTACAGAAATGAAGAAGAAAGCTCTCTTCCCAGTAGGAGCCTGGCAGTCCCAAGCTCAGGGCACCTCATGTCCAGTCTTGAACCCAGCATGCATTGTTGTGGAGAACCTGCCTGCTTAAGGACCTGGCTTCCCACTCATTCTCCTGAGATGATGACTTTAATTCTTTTAATTTTTACTGGTTATTTTCTTCATTTCCATTTCATGTGTTATCCCCTTTTCCAGTTTCCTTTCTCCACAAAGCAGAGTCCAGCTCACAAGCCTGAGCAGCTGCAGCCATAGTGCACCATGGGGGATCCTGGGGCAGACTGTTTCATCACCAAGATCCTGTGGACCCACAGGGGATGCATGACCTTAAAGGAACTGCAGAGTAGGATCAGGCTCCAGAGGCAGAGCTCTATGAGCTGCTGGGCAAGACTGCTTATTCCTATTGGAGACTGGAGATCAGGCAGGGATCATGCTGTAGGTGGCGGCTACTACTGAAGCCTGTGGCTTCAATCTCAAGTGCATCCAGGGACCATGCTACAGATTGCCCAAGCCTCTGCAAGCTCAAACTTCTGGGACAGAGTCATTATGCAAAATCCCAGAGAAACCTCTGCAAATATCCACACCAAGTTTTTAGGAACAGAGCTTCCAGGTCCTGAAGAATCATGAGCTTTCTGGGCTTAACCAAGAGGAGCCGGCCTTCTTCCTGGTACAGGGGGATTCTTTTCTCCTGCAAAAGTTACTACAAAGGAGACAGCCACAAACAGATCTGCTTGAAGCCACAGCCATGCAAGAGAGTCCAAGTCTGTGAGCACTTCACCCAGGCCAACTGCCGTTACCTCAATTGTCTCAGGTCTCATGACCTGTTGGACAGGAAGGTGCTGACCTCCGTGACTGAGCACGGGCTGAGTTCTGATGGGGTCCAGAACATCCAGGACATCTGCAACAACAAACACATTAGGAGGAGACCCACTGGCATGAGAGCTCCCCATGAACATCATAGCAGCAGGGCACACAGAGACAAAAGCAAAAGCAGAGACTGATTCCTTCCAAACAGTCTAGGATTTCTCTCCCATGTCTCATTTTGGCATCTGGTTCACCTTGTCCAGATGTCACCAGCTGTAAGGATTCCCTGGAGGATGTGTCTATAGCTGTCACTCAGGAGGTCAAGAACCTGGGGACCCAGGACTCTGCACAGCTTTCCTTGGTCTCATCTAAGGCTGCTGGTGTCTGAGGACCCAGTCACATGAGAGCAAGCCAGGGGTTTTCTGAGAATGGACATCTGGATGGCTTCTTTTCTAGAAATCCTACTGATTCTTTGTAAGCTCCTGCCTCCTCTGCTGGCTTTCTTCTTGCTGCAGCAAAAAGAGATGAGTCCATGTCCATGAGAACAGGCATGCCTTCTGGACACCGCATGGAGGTCAAGGGAAAGAATGAGGCTCCAGACATCGATTACATCCCATTTTAAATGGTTCTATTGATGGGGTGACAATGGAAGAAGCAACAGACTCAGGAATTCTAGGTAAAAGGAGAAACTCAGGGAAGGAGTTTGGCAATGTTCCTTCTCTTTCAATTCAGTGGAATAATTGAAGCACTATTGTTATTGGGTCTTCATTAAAAGTCTGGTAGAAAGGATGCATTAAAGCCATGTGGCCCTGATTATTATTATTTTTAATTTTTGGAGTGGCAGCCTTTAATGACTGTATCTATTTTCTTATGGGAATTATTCATTACCTTCCCAGATCTGTATTTAACTTGGTATTTGTTATCTGTTAGAAAAATCACCAGTATCAAATAGATTTTTCACTTTTCTGTAGTAAAGGCCTCTGAAGTAAGCCCTAATGATTGTTGAATTCACTCAGTGTCCTTTGTTATATCCCCCTTTTCATTTCTGATTTGGTACTTTAGATATAGGCTCTGTGGTTTGTCTGTCTTGTGGATCTTCTCAAAAAAAAAAAAAAAAAGCCAGCTCTTGCTTTGCTTGGCTCTTTGTATCATTCTCTTTGTTTGTAATTGATTGATTTTAGTTCTGAGTTTATTTCCTGCCATCAAATCCTACCAGACTCTCTATGGGATGAGGCTTTGCCTCACCTTGGTAACAGCAGCATGTGATACATGAAGCTTTTGCTGCTCTCTGTAGTGGGGACGACGACACAATTTCACTGAAAACCATGCACAGCCTCGTTTTAGACTGTATTAAAGTAGCCCACGATTTCAGTGCTCCCTGCAAGGTGCCATGAGACAGTAGTAACATGAGTCTGCCTGCACCTCGACAGTTTTCACTAGGGACTTCTGAGTGATTTTATGAAAATTTATAGTGAGTTCATGGATGAACATGCACAAACACAAACGCACACACACACTTTACTGACATGGTGCACATTCTTTCCACACAAAGAAGAAAGTGAGTATTAATGAAAACACACCAATAAAGGAATTGATGGACGAGGTTGTGGGGAAGCTGGGGCTTAGAGTTATTTAAAGGCCCTGTGCAGGCTCTCCTTCTGTTGGAGGCTAAACTTCAAGTGCAATGGGGTTCTTTATTTTCTTTCTGTATAGCACACAGAGCTAGGGTGGAAACTAGTTTTTGAGCATATTTGGCAAGTACTAGAACACTGAATTAATTCCTAGGGCTGGAACCCTATTAATGTTCTACAGAATTACAGGGCAGGCTGGATGAAGACTCTCAGCTGACAATGTGGACATCTCAAGACAGGCACTGGACAATGGCTGACAGACTTGTATGAAGGCTGGAAATGTTTGGCTATCTCAGAGGAAAAGAAGGCCCCTCCGACTACACTGTACTCTAAGGACAGTTTATTCAGGTAAGGGATGACATGAACTATTGTCTCATGTCACAGATGTCAGCACAAAATATCCTAGGTATTGTATGCCAATGGTAGCATTAACAGAACAAATCACACAGTGCTGTGAAGATATAGAATATGACTATATGTAGCAAGAACCAGGCCTCTTCTAGTTTCTAAGATCATACCTGAGAACCTCAAATATAGTAATAATGTGATAATGTGGTATAAGTCTAGTTACAACTAGTTTCTATTGTGACACAGATGACTCTTTTTGTGTCATGGTCAGCTTATAATGAATGACTAGACCTAAGCATGAGAATAACCAAATACTACATTGCTTCTCTAGCTGCTGAGCTTTTAAAAGCCCTGGTGTGACAGCAAGCTTTTGTGGACATCTGGATTATTCCTTCTGTACTTTAACTCTCTAAGTCAACCCCACTCTGAGTAAGTCAGTTCCATTCCATAAGTTGGAAATCAGTCAACTGGAAAAAAAATACTTTCTCAATACAAACACAGATTGGCCATGGAAAAAGGGCAGCTTGAACTGTCCCACCTAGGTCCTGGGCTTGCACAGGCCTGCTCTCCAAAAGAAAAGTGTGTTCACAGCTGCAGGCTGCATTCACTATGGATGCTCTTGAGGTTCCTCCCTAAACTGCTTAGATTAAGATAATTTTGTTGCCATCTATCAAAAGAATTCATTATGCCAAACTGGCCTTTCTTCTGAATCTTCTGTTCTGTGGGCAGGGCAAAATCTCCAGCAACCCTCACAGCAATGTAGGCTGCCAATCTGGGACTCAGAATTATACCAGTGCAAACCAAGAACAGGGCAACTGGAAGAGACCTCATTGGGTTGTAGGAACCTTCTGTTCTGAGTCACTTCTCAGAAGGGGCACTTTGCTCTAACTCCTCCATGAGACCCAACCAGTACTGGGGCTGGAGGCTCCTTAGGTGTGGCAGCTCTGAGCTGGGAGGGGGAGCTGGCACACTGACAGGGAGAAGCCTGTTTTCACAACTGATCTGGATCTGAGGAGCAGGTGCTTTTAAAGAAGCATGTGAGAGTATCTCCTGCAGGAGAGCTCACTCTGCAGGGAAAGTCACACAGGACAGGGAAAAGTGGCTTCCCAACTTCCACAGGTCCTGTGACCCCAGGGAGGGCACCAGATGGTCCAAGAGTTTGAGAAAAGCCTGCATTTGCCTGAAAGACTTCCCTCAACCATAAGTCCCACCACTGTCCCAGACTCACACCTGAGGATCAGCAAAGCCTGCCACCTGCTGGGGTCCCCACAAACTGAACCCAGAATGGAGAACTGCGGGAAAGCACTTCCAGGGAGGGGGAGACACAAGTCTCTGGGGCCAGGCCTGGGGTCTGTCCCTTAGGCTCTCCTCACCTCTGTTAGCCTCCTAGTGCAGAGCGCTGCAAGCCGGGATCTCAAAAGTCTTGGGCTGAAGAAGTGGGAGAAGGTAGCAGCAGTGGCGGTGGGGTCGACAGGGGAGTTGAAGACGGAATGGTAGCAACGCAAGCAGCGGCGGCGAGGGCGGAGGCCGGGGGGGGGGGCGAAGGAGAGGACGGGTGTGGGGGGGGCGGGGCGGGGGCAGGGTAGGGGCGAGGGCAGGCTGGGGGCGGGGGTTGGGACGGGTCTGAGTCGAGGGCGGTGGTGGGACTGGGAGGGGGGGATGGGTCGGAGGCGTTGTCGAGTGCGGGTGTGAGGCGGGGGCTTGGGCAGGGGCAAGAGCAGGGGCGGGGGCAGGAGCAGGGGCAAGCAGAGCAAAACCCAGCCCTGTCAGCTGGCAGAAAGACTCTGGGGCTGGACAGACTCGCCCTGCAGCTCTATTGATGGGGTGACAATGGAAGAAGCAACAGACTCAGGAATTCTAGGTAAAAAGAGAAACTCAGAGAAGGGGTTTGGCAATGTTCCTTCTCTTTCAAATCAGAGGAATAATTGAAGCACTATTGTTATTAGGTCGTCATTAAACGTCTGGTAGAAAGGCTGCATTAAAGCCTAGTGGCCCTCATATATATTTTTTAATTTTTGTAGTGGCATCGTTTAAATACTATCTATTTTCTTATGAGAATAATCTTATGACTCTTTGTATTATCCTCTTTGTTTGTAATTGAATGATTTTAGTCCTAAGTTTATTTCCTGCCATCAAATCATACCAGACTCTCTGTAGGATAAGGCTTTGCCTCATCTTGGTAACAGCAGCATGTGATAAATGAAGCTTTTGCTGCTCTCTCTAGTGGTGATGACGTCACAATCTCTGTGTAAACCATCCACAGCCTGTTTTTAGGCTGTATTATAGTAGACCACCATTTCAGTGTTACCTGCCAGGTGCCGTGGGACACTAGTAACACACGTCTGCATGCACCTCGACAGTTTTCATTACAGTCTTCTAAGTCATTTTATGAAAATTGATAGTGAGTTCATGGATGAACATACACAAACACCTGCACAGAAACACAAACACAAACTCTCTCTCTCTCTCTCTCTCTCTCTCTCTCTCTCTCTCTCTCTCACACACACACACACACACTTTACTGACATGGTACACATTCTTTGCACACCAAAAATAAAGTGAGCAGTAATGAAAATACACCAATAATGGAGTCGATGAAGGGAGTTATGCAGAAGCTGGGACTTAGAGTTACTTAAAGGCCCTATGCAGGCTCTCCTTTTGTTGGAGGAGAAATTTCAAGTGCAATGTGGTTCTTTATTTTCTATCTCTAAAGCACACAGGCTATGGTGGAATGTAGGGCTTTGAGCATGTTTGGAAAGTACAATCACACTGAATTAAATCCTAGGGCTGGAACCCTATTAATCTTCTACAGAATTACAGAGCAGCCTGGATGAAGACACTCAGCTGAAAAGGTGGACATCTCAAGACAGGCACTGGACAATGGCTGAAGACTTGTCTGAAGACTGGAAATATTTTGAAAATTCAGAGAGAAAAAAAAGGCCCCTCTGACTACACCGTACTCTAAGGACAGTTTATGCAGGTTAGGCATGGCATGAACTATTGTCTCATGTGACAGATGTCAGCACAAAGTATCCAAGGTATTGTATGCCAATGGTAGCATCAACAGAACAAAGCACACAGTGTCATGAAGACATAAATTATGAGTTTGTGTAGCAAGACCCAGGCCTCTTCCAGGTTCTTAGATAGTAACTGAGAACCTCAAATACGGTAGTGATGTGATAGTGTGGGGGTGAATCTAGTTACAACTAGCTTCTATTGTGACACAGATGACTCTTTTTGTGTCATGGTCAGCTTATAATGAATGACTAGACCTAAGCATGAGAATAACCAAATACTACATTGCTTCTCTAGCTGCTGAGCTTTTAAAAGCCCTGGGGTGACAGCAAGCTTTTGTGGACATACTGGATTGGTCCTTGTGTACTTTAACTCTCTGAGTCACCTCCACTCTCAGTAAGTTAGTTCAATTCCATAAATTGGAAATCAGTCACCTGGAAAAAATACATTCTCAATATGATCCAGATTGGCCATGGAAAAAGGGTAGCATGAACTGTCCCACCTAGGTTCTGGGCCTGCACAGGCCTGCTCTCCAACAGAAACCTATGTTCACAGCTGCAGGCTGCATTCACTATGGGTGTCCTTGAGGTTCTTCCCTAAACTGCCTAGATTAAAATAATTTTCATGCTAACAATCAAAAAACTCATTATGCCAATCTGGCCAACAGGAAGCTAATTTCTATTCTGTATTTTGTCAGATGTGCAGAATACATATGGTCATCATTGATAATAGGTGAAAGATCTGCTCTAATATGGACACTAAGTGGTGCTGGAGGATGATCCTGACCCACAATGAGGAGTGGTAACACCAGAGCCCTGTAGGGATGGCTGGCAAGCTAACACATTGAGCATGCACAGCTCAGTAAATTTCCTGTGAATACACATCTCCTGAGATCTCTCTATTTGATTGGAGGTGATCCTGTCCACCTAATACAGTACATGATGTGGAAGGACAAAAGCACCTGCAGGAGCTGTGGTGATGACTCACAGGATAGAGCATCTGCTACTCTCTCAGAAGAACCACATGGACCCTAACAATTGGGTAAAGCATGTCAGTGATTACTTCATAAAGTGTGTGTCCGAGAAACAGCCACATTTTCCACACAAAAGACACTGTCACACTGGGTACCCCTTGGTGACTTTGAATTCACTTATTAGCCCAGGATCCATGGAACATGCAGAGATCCATCTCCACCTGTCAGTTCTAAGTCCACAGGAGGGGACAGAACCCTTGAATAAGAATGATGGTCTTAAGAGTCAAGAGATAGAATTCAATTTTTATTCATAAGGAATTCATTTTTACAACAAAACAGGATTAAAACAAATAAATTAAAATATTTAAAAATATTTGAAAACATAAAAACAGTAACAAGAACATATAAATATGAAACAACAAAAAGAAAATTTCAATTAAAATCATAACAAAAATATTTCTAAACAGCATATTCTTAACGAACATTTAGAAGCACAGATGTATTGCTGTTTCTCCTCTTGCACACAAAATGAAAGGAGGTCCCCCAAGTTGTCTCTCAAGTGCTGTTTTCTGAGAAGAAAGTAAGACCTCAATCAGTCAGGCTGGCTTAGTGTTATATAAATTTAGGGTCTCTAAGCAATGACAAATTAACTCTGAGGAAGAATACTCATCCAAAAAATTTGTTACCGTTCAGGATGTTTGTCATCAGGGACTCCTGAGAAAGCAACTTATTCTTCAGGAAGCTCTCTTACTGGTGTGTGTCCAATTCCAGCTCTCTTGCACTTTCTGAGACCTGGGAGAGGAAGGCAGTTTTTCAGACACTGATTTGGTGGTGAAATGCAAGGCAGCTGTCGGAAGGCTGCCTTCTACCATCTCAGTTCTATTGGACAGTCAACATGGACCTTTTAACTGATATCATTGTTGCTACTCTTTGGGAAGGGCAAAATCTCCAGAGAGCCTCAAAGTAATATGGGCTGCCAATATGGGACCCAGACTTATACCAGTGCAAACCAAGAACAGGGCAATGGAAGGAACCTCATTGGGTTGCAGGAAGAAAGTAGATGTCCATATATCACCAAGGTTAAAACCAATGACAAGTTCTAATTTGACATTTGCATTTTGTTCTTATCCCGCAAAGGTGCTTCCCACACAAGAAGTCACATGACCACAGAGTGTCATTTGTCAAAGAACCAAGAACTTGTTCAAAACTCTACAGAGCATCCAATCTATCACGTGGATATGCAATAATGAGGTATGTTATTAATCTGTCACCATTTCTATACTGTAGCTTCAAAAAGAGCAGACAAATATACTTGCAAAATAATTCAGTTTCTGAAAAGTGGATGACTTCCCAGAATACTTGTGCATAGGCAGAGCAATGAACAATTCCATTACATGAGGTGGTTGGCTGGTTGTGAGTGTAAATTAGAAAGGTGGTAGGAGAGAGCAAAGATGTATCAAATTGGCAAACTTTATCAGATATTTTTAAGCTAACACAGCTGCTCAACCCTACCAGATGATGCTGGGTCTGGACGTTGCTGGTCTTTATCTTTCTTGTTGAAGTCAACCAAATATTTCTGGTTCAGTGCACAATCAAGATGTACCTCCTTGCTCTCCTGCTTCAGTGGGACCAACTTCTTCCTACATGTGTTCTCCATCAGGAGCTGGCTGAGCAGGTTTCTGGAAATACAGTCTGCATAGTAAGATCATGCTGCCCCTTTCTCCCATTCCCACTCCCGAGTGCCACTAACTCCACCAGGACCCAGATACCCATGAAGACTTAATAGAATTCATTTCGATACATATAAGGCTGCTGCACAAACCACAAAGAGTAAATTCCGGGAAGAATAAATTGTTTGTTTGGCCCGAGCACCTATTAGTGTCCACATCTCTCAAAAAGAACATGGATCTACAACTATCCATGAAAGCCCAATGCATGGGGGCAACATCAATTAGTAGTGGGCAAACAGCCTCAAAGGAGGTCAGTAGAACCAAGAGAAGGTCATGCTAACCATGTGGTCCACACACTGAGTTTTGTAAAACCTGGTATGACACCATAGGTCCAGGTCAGCCTAATAACCTTCTGCTGACTTCAATCAGTGCTGTTCTATCTAGAGCCTTCTGAAGATGCCTAGACAATCCTGGGATGAGGAACAGTCTTTTATGGAACTGAAAACTGAGTCTTAATGACCCTGGCACACTGATGTGTAAACAGCACAAGAGATAGAACCAGAGCTGAAGACCGTCCAATCCAGAACAAAGAAAGTCAGAAATGGCCATTCCACAGGTGATAGCATTTCTGACCAGGACTTACCTAGAGAAGGTAATCTCCTTCTGCAGCTTATGGTTGTTCTCATGGATTTCAGTGTTCTCCATCTCTAAGTTGTGCAGAATTCACATGACTGCCTCCTCCATTCTCTCCAGGTCTTCATAATATGGATTTGGCCTGAAGTGTGGCCTGGCACCAAATGATAGAATCCAATGAACATCAGCATTTAGGAATATATGAACTCAGGGTGGGTCCTGTACTACACCAGTCCTGGAAGGACACCTTCTGAATTCTACATATTGGATCTTCTTCAGCTTCAGAAACGTGTTTTTCTGCGTCCAGGACACCAGAATCTCGGCATCCAGATGGAGGCTTCCCTGGCTCCCGTTGTTCAACCAAGAGGAAATCTGCAGTCAAGCCAGTTGAGCTATCAAGAGCCTAGGCCACACCTCTCCATGCTCCCCCACCCAACACACCCAGAAACCTGTGATTTCTTTTCTCCTGTTTTGACAAGAGACCACATATCAACACAAAATTATAATCTGCACAAGGAATACAAATAAACAGACAATCGTGATCACATAGGCAAAGCACTGTGCTGTTGACAGTGGGGCTCCCAGAACAAAGCATTCACATCACCATGAATGTGTTACAGGTAAATACTCAGGCTAAGACATAGACCCCTAGATTCCAGGTGTGGAGGGAAATATAAACATTTAAAAGTTGTGCATATGCATTTGGATGTATGCACATACAGACTCACAGACTGAGACACACCCACAAAAAAAAGAGAAAAGTTAACAGAATCAGAGAAAGAGAAAAACAAATATGGAAACAGAGAGCACTGTGAGAACCAGGATAAATGCATGCACCATTGCTGTCTCAGAGTGCAAGACACACAGACAATAACAAACAGGCCTGAGTCTGAGACCTTCTAGTCAAGCATTGAGATGAACAGTTTGGGAACAGGCCCCTCGGGCTGCTGCCTGGATCTTCCAGCACTGAGTCCCCTGCCTAGCAAGTACAGAGACTCACCATAAACTCACTGCAATTACAATCTTGCAAAGCCACCAGCTGTCAAGGGCTTTGCAAATGCACACTAGACACTCACTCTCCCTGACTTTATCCCCGAATTCTTCATTCAGACCACAAGATCTGCTTTTCAATAAATTGAAGCAGATGAGTCCATTTTCCATCTTGCTCCTCAGGAAGGGTCAAGGTTCTGAATCTCCTCTATATGGGAGGTGAGGTTTAGCACAGGGTGGTTAGGGAGGCACAGCTTTCTAGAACCCAAAACCTTAATAGGATAAGAAGAAGGTGACCTTGCAGACCCAGGAATGAAACAAGAGCATTTGGAGCAATTCATACCTGTTCTTCATGGATCTCTCTGTCAGAAACCTCAGGCGATCTCTCAGGTCATTTCTCTCCTCGGTAATGAGCTGCAGCTCTTTAATCAGCTTCTCCTTTTCCTTCTTGGCCTGATTCTCGCTTAGTTCAGTGCCAGGGGATGATGTTTCTCTCCCAGCGTCTGTAGGTAGAAGAACACAAGTGAACCTGCATGGGGAGAATGCATAGAGTGTACATAGACCACAGTTAGGCCTAAACAGGAGAACAAGCCTGGAACCCAGTGTCACTGCTAGGCGATTGGTCTATGCTTAAGAGGCCTCATCAGTGGATCTCAGTTCTCCCACTACTCTATCGACACCAAGAGATGTAAGCAGCCAGGTGTTCCCTATTCCGGACATCAGATGCTTACATGGACCACGGAGATGGCTTCTCCAGGATTATCATCAGCTGAACAGGGTACAGCTTGGTTTCAGGACCCTCACCCCTGTGGGTTCGAACTCAGATGATAAATTCACCACCCACAAGACTTGAGTGATTGGAGACACTCAGATGTCCTACCCTGATACTCTAGGCCAACAACTTTGGATTAAAAACACATTTCCATGGAGGACATGGTCAACAGACTTATCAGTTCCCCTATTTGAAATACCAAATGCCCGAGAAGTTCCAATAGGTTACAGGATGAATCTTGGTCCACATGTTCCAAATACTTTTGGTATTTTAGAATCATGTTTGTAACACACAACCTCTAATATATAAAGCTAACGATGACCCTGCCAGTTAGAAGAAATCAGAGGAGGTCTAAGAACATAAGGTTATTGCCTGGAGCACAATTCTCCCCCTGTTCCTACTGTCAGATATCCACTGTATTTAAAGAAGCAATGATAGTGAAGTACATTGCTGCCCTGTCTAACACAGAAAAGGAGGACCCTCCATGACTCCTGATGGTGTTATTATACAATGTAACATAACAAATGCACTGTAAAAGTAAAGACCAGAAGTTCACAGAATAGTAGCATTGGCCTTACCATATCCTCCCAGTGGGGATGGGGAAACTAAAGTTCTGAAATCCTGACTTTCAGGAATTGTGATATTCATGGAAATTCAATTCCTTTTCAGATGCTCCAGTTGTTGTGGCCCATTGCTAGAAAGGTCAGCTTAAGCCTGCAGCCCCCCTGGCAGGAAGCTCAAAATACACTGCCCAGAACTTACTCAACATTCCCCAGAAGTGCTGTCTTTGTCCATCATTACTTTGAGACGAAAGGCTAGACTCCTTCACTTTAGTCTCTCCAGAATCGACATTCCCCCTCCGAAAATGCTTGCGAAGACGGGAAAACATGTCTTAGCTTGTAACCGCCAGACTCAGACTGAGAGAAACTAGGGCACTGGTCGTCACTACAACACTGGTGACATCACAGAGGATGCCAGAACTCTCTAGGAGACAATAGAATGTCCAAGAAGGGACAGCTGATGTCATGGGGAGCAGACTTTGCCTCCCTGGTAATGTTCTCCCTGTACTGAGCATAAGCTGAGGTGCCCTTTCCAGGAGACTTTCCTGGGGCAGAGCCACTGAGCATCTCCTGCTTCCAAAGCCAAATTTTCCTCAAGGCTTGATTATAAAAACCTTAGTAATTCTTATGCATCTAAATGAATGTTTCCTTCCATATCTTGCCCCAAAATGTCTCATCCTAACTCAAATTTTCCTCATTCACCAATGTTAGCCATTAAAACTTCCGGAGATTTCACACCAGATTGAATATGCAGTCAAAAGTTCTCCTGTCTCATTATGTACAGGTGCTTTATATCACATCAAGAAGTAGTCTGCATGGTAGGTTACAACATGCGTGTGTGTTAGGGGAACACTCATGAAGTCATGTGCTTAGCAATTGACAATTGCCAGAAAATTCCTTAGTTGAAAGAGTTGAAGTCTTTATGGTGCTAGGAACAGTGTGGAGACCAGTTGGCAGAGGAAAGTGCAATATTGGAGCCACCAATGAAGGGAACCTCATGCTGCTTGTGGGGTTCTCATCTCTGCGCTAATGTCGCCAAAGGAGCACTGCTGACAGGCCTTCTATCAGAAGCTGAGCTTCTATCAAAAAAATAAAATAGTCAAGAGATATAGGGGGTGCAGATAAAGGTGTAGGACGAGGCTATACACATCACTACGTGGATAGAGCAAGGACCCAGCACTTGTGCTCTGGGTCATGGGCTTCCCCACAAACACAAAAGTATCTGTCACAGTAAAAAAATGGATACTGTATTGAGTGCACACACCAACACTGATTGATCAGATCCATACCCCAGATTTTGGGGGCAGATCCATGGCCCCAAATATCTTCCTCTCAACTTATACAGCAAAAAATAAGAAAGAAAGAAAAAAGTCAAAACAAAAAGCTCAAGCTTCTCATATGAGTATTGCAGGAAGTGTGATCTGGTGGTCAGTTCTGATTAGGCCATTTTAGATAGAACAGTGCACAGTGATGCTTAATGTGATGGGTCCTATATAAAGCTTTCTGCAATATTGGAATTTTAACAAGCCTCATCCAGAACATACAGAACAGGAAAGGATGTGATCACCATGTCCTTGCTCTCTATCAGGTTATTTTTCTGTGTCCGTGATTGTCAGGCATAGACAGCAACAATCTGAAATAGCTGGTAGACATGGAACAAAGTGGCTATAACAAAACTATAGTTGTGGGTTACACACCTCAACTGTCAAAGGCTAATGCTGTCCTCACAGTCCCTGGAGGCCACTCTTGTAAGACTGTCTACTGGAAAGTAGAAGCAGGTTTATCTGAGCTCAAAGTGAACCTGGCCAGCTAGGAAGAGGGCAACATGGGATACTTGAGACCCTGTCTAAACCAGCACAGAAACCCACCCTGCATTCAAAGCATCATCCACCAATTCTCGATTATCTACCATTCTCTCCCTACCAGTCTTTCAGACTGGAACTGTAGAAAAGAACTGGAAATGATCTTCCTATTCTGAAGACCTTGATCTCTCTTACCTTAGGTGTACATTAAGAACTCATGCAAATGGGTATGACCATCTGAACATCTTAGTATCACCTACTCAGTATATCTAGCATAATACTGTGCCTATGGCAATCTCAAGTTTCCTTGAGTTTCGCTGACCCAGCAAGAAGTATGAAGTACTGAGGTCAAACCCCAGTGATCCTTTCAAGGGTTTAGAAGCAAGCCATCAGAGAAACTCCACTTCTTTGTCCTTAGATTAAATCAAGCTGATACAATGTGAACCTGGTGGGCTATTTAACCATGCATCTTTCTGCCATCCCCACCTTTCTGAATTCAGTCCATGTGAACCTGCATGGGGAGAATGCATAGAGTGTATGTACATAGACCACAATGAGGCCTAAACAGGACAACAAGCCTGGAATCCAGTGTCACTGCAAGGAATTTGGTCTATGCTTAAGAGACCTCCTCAGTGGGTCTCAGTTCTCCCACTACTCTATAGAGACCAAGAGATGTAAGCAACCAAGTGTTCCCTATGCTTGCTGACACACGCAATAAATGCAGTAAATTTTAATTTTTGTTCAGTTGTTCAGTAACTTACATATTGCTGTGGAAGTGATGGGGTTTAATGATCAGCATTGCATTTAACAATGCATAACCAATCATCCCTCCTAGAATGACTGTATATAGAGAAAGAAAATTTATTAGAATGGTGTATAGGCTGTGGTACAGCTAATTCAACAAGGAATGGAAGGTCCAAATTGCAGTAGTTGCCCCTGTTGAAGCCAATCCCCCTAGCATAGCTGTAGCCATTTTGTTCCATGCCTGCCAGATAGTTCATATTCTTGCTGTACTATGTCTGTCTGTCATGATTGTCTGAAAATAATTTAACTCAGAGCAGGGTCAGGAATGATCACATAACTTGTGTATGTTTTTTTTTATTGGTTATTTTGTTTATTTGCATTTCATATGTTAACCCCCTCTCCAGTTTCCCCTACAATAACCCTGCATTCCACCCCCTTCCCCAGCCTCTTCGAGGGTGCTCCCCCACCCACCCATTCCGGAACCACTGGAAGGAAGTTCTTTATGTTGTGAGGTTTCTTAATCTTAAATTTCATAATTATAAGCTTCATGTAGGACCAATAAAATTAAAGGTCAATATGAGGGCTGCAGTGATGGCTCCATGGTTAAGAGCACTGACTGCTCTTCCGGAGGTCCTGAGTTCAAATCCCAGCAACCACGTGGTGGCTCACAACCATCTGTAATGAGACCTGATGCCCCCTTCTGGTGTGTCTGCAGACAGCTACAGTGTACTTATATATAAATAAATAAATCTTTAAACAGATAAAAAGTCAGTATGAACCTTTGTTGTCTAAAATGGCTTGAGTCAGGGCTGACAACCAGACAGCCCTTCCAGCACCTGCCTATGACCTCACAGTTTTAGTCTTTATAAACTGACATAGAAAAATGTCCAGGGTCGTAGCCTGACAAATTCTCAGCTATGTCTCTGATGATCAGTCTTAGGGTGGGCATTCAATAAACCATCCCTGTCTAAGTGAGGTCAGAGTTTGTGTGGTTTATGGGGCAACCCCTGGACTCCAACGGTTTTGTCCATAAGGCTGGATATTTAAGCTGGTCTTCAGTACATGCAGTAATCCTGAAGAAGTAGGCGAATTAATAAAGCAAACTTCCTTCTTCCATGTCCTTGATATGAGCCAGCAGAAGGTGTGGTCTAAACAACAACCAATGGATTGGGTAAAGATCTTTACCAATCCTACAACAGATAGAGGGCTTATATCCAAAATATACAAAGAACTCAAGAAGTTAGACCTCACGGAGACAAATAACACTATTTAAAAAATGGGGCTCAGAGCTAAACAAAGAATTCACAGCTGAGGAATGCCGAATGGCTGAGAAACACCGAAAGAAATGTTCAACATCTTTAGTCACAAGGGAAATGCAAATCAAAACAACCCTGAGATTTCACCTCACACCAGTCAGAATGGCTAAGATCAAAAACTAAGGTGACAGCAAATGCTGGCAAGGATGTGGAGAAAGAGGAACACTCCTCCATTGTTGGTGGGATTGCAGACTGGTACAACCATTCTGGAAATCAGTCTGGAGATTCCTCAGAAAATTGGACATTGAACTACCTGAGGATCCAGCTATACCTCTCTTGGGCATATAACCAAAAGATGCCCCAACATATAACAAAGACACATGCTCCACTATGTTCATAGCAGCCTTATTTATAATAGCTAGAAGCTGGAAAGAACCCAGATGCCCTTCAACAGAGGAATGGATACAGAAAATGTGGTACATCTACACAATGGAATATTACTCAGCTATCAAAAACAATGACTTTATGAAATTCATAGGCAAATGGATGGAACTGGAAAATATCATCCTGAGTGAGGTAACCCAATCACAGAAAAGCACACATGGTATGCACTCATTGATAAGTGGATATTAGCACAAATGCTTGAATTACCCCAGATGCACAGAACACATGAAAATCAAGAAGGATGACCAAAATGGAATGCTTTACTCCTTCTTTAAAAGGGGAACAAGAATACCCTTGGCAGGGAATAGGGAGGCAAAGTTTAGAACAGAGGCAGAAGGAACACCCATTCAGAGCCTGCCCCACATGTGGCCCATACCTATACAGATATTAGATAAGATGGATGAAGCAAAGAAGTGCAAGCCGACAGGAACTGGATGTAGATCTCTCCTGAGAGACACAGCCAGAATACGGCAAATATGTAGCTGAATGCCATCATTAAACCACTGATCTGTGAACCGGGCCCCCGTTGAAGTAATCAGAGAAAGGACTGGAAGAGCTTGAAGGGGGTTAAGACCCCATATGAACAACAATTCCAACCAACCAGAGCTTCCAGGGACTAAGCCACTACCCAAAGACTATACATGGACTGACCCTGGACTCCAAGTTCATACGTACCAATGAATAGCCTAGTAAGAGCACCAGTGGAAGGGGAAACCCTTGGTCCTGCCAAGACTGAACCCCCAGTGAACATGATTGTTGGGGGGAGGGCGCTAATGGGGGAAGGATGGGGAGGGGAACACACAAATAGAAGGGGAGGGGAAAGGGTTGAGGGATGTTGGCCTGGAAATCGGGAAGGGGAATAACAATCGAAATGTAAATAAGAAATACTCAAGTTAATAAAGATGAAAAAAATAAAAAGAAAAAAGAAGGTGTGGTCCACATTAGAGGTGGGCCTTTCCATCTCAAAAGATCTGAATTAAAGATTTATCTTCTGATCTCCAAGATTTGGATTACAAGTAGGTCTTCTTGCTTCAGAAAATTTAATTAAGAAAAAAAATACAATGGTGCTTATGCCTTTAGCCTTAGCATCCAGGAGGTAGAGGCAGGTGGATCTCTGAGTTCAAGGCCAGCCTGGTCTACAAAATGAATTCCAGGACAGCCAGAGCTACACAGGGAAACCCTGTCTCAAAAAAAAAACAAAGAAGAGGAGGAGGACCAAGAGGAGGGGGTTGAAGAGAGGAAAACAGAAAGAAGGAAGGAGAGAGAGTAAGAGAGAGAGAGACAGAGAGAGAGAGAGAGAGAGAGAGAGAGAGAGAGAGAGAGAGATCTCCCCCTCACAGGGCATCAAGCCATTTGGCATTAGTTAATTCCAGGTACACTCAAGTTGACAGCCAAGAACAGCAATCACATTACCCGTGGTTGTGATCTCACCCTGGTAGGCTCCTGAGTAGGAGGCTGAAGCAGGAGAATTGCCATAAGTCTGATGCCAGCATGAACTACACACATGTTCCAAGCCAAGCCAATCTTGGCTACAATTTGAGATTCTGTCTGAAAAATATGAAAGAGAAAGAAAACATAAATTCCTAGAGCAGTGTTTCTCAACCTTCCTATGGCCTCAACCCTTTAAAACAGTTCCTCATGCTGTGGTGACCCCAACTACAAAATTATTTTGTCGCTACTTCACAACTGTAAATTTGCTACTGTAATGAATCTTTATTGTAGTGTAAACTATCTGATAGGAGACCCTGTGTGGGTCACGACCCCCAGGCTGAGGGCCTTTGCCCTAGAGGTGGTCTTGACCTAGTTCATATAGTTCATATTATAATGGGCTCTCTCAGTGTTTGAAGGTCAAGTATATTCACTTGTAACATCAAAACTTAAAAATTCAGTTGACCTGCTGGCTGGTATGGTCTGACATCCCCCAGAATGCCTTTGCCATTTTGTTCCATGTCTGCCAGCCATTTCATATTGTTGCTGTAACACGCCTGCCATCACTGACGAGGAGAAGGGACTTGGCTCAAGGACATGCTGACCACACACCTTGCTTTGTTCTGAATGTTCTGTATGCGGTTTGCTAATCTTGAGAAATTCTACACCTGAAGGAGTGGTTCCCTGAAGTGGACACAGGTGAAAGGCTAAGGCAGATGTGTGAAGGAACGTTTCACTGAAGGAGACACAGGTAAAAGGATGTTCTGCTAAAGGACGCATGTGAAGGGACACGTGATGAAGGGTTCTGCACTAAGGACACACATGCATTGGTCTGCCTTGCATTCTGTAATTGAGCTGCATTTGTTGGGACTTCATAGAACCACAGCAAAAACCCTTCTGGTGGGCTGCGTAGTTTCTCACTGTTTCCTTGGACTCGGGCTGATGGGCAGAGTGATGTCAGCTGAGACAGACACATGTGCTGACACAGGACACACGCTAAGGCCAGGCCCATGGAGGACACGGATATTGAGAGGGAGTTTGGATGGAGTTATGCTTGCGTAGCTTATTGGTCTGGGGTCTCTGCTGATCTCTGCTCGCCTGAGAGCTGCTCTTACTACTGTGTAGCATCTTGGCTGCTCTTTGTTCCCCTTGGACAGCCCTCAGGACCAGGCACTCCTCTCCCTTAACCATGGCTGCTGTCCTCTTCCTCTCTCCTCTCCATCACACATGTTCTTCCTTTATTCTCTGGCAGCTTCTTCTTCCTTCTTCCCTCCTCATGATCCTCTCTAGCAAAGCCCTCAAAGCTCACCTCCCCCATCTCTCTGCTGTGCTGCTGTTGGCTGTTGGCTTCTTTATAATCACAGTTAACTGGGAGCAGGGTCAGTTATTTGGGGTTAACCAGTCTTGAGTTCTACAAATTAGCATTAAAATACAAGCAGCATTAGGCCAATACACTACAGGGATTTTTGTTTGTTTGTTTGGTTGGTTTGGTTTAATTTTTATTTACCTTTTTACTTGTTATTTTGTTTTTGGCTATTTATTATTAATCGGTTATTTTATTTATTTACATTTCAAATATTTTCCTACTTTCCACACTCCCCTCATCATACCTTACATTCCATTTCTGCTCAGCTTTGCCTATGTGACAGTGCTCCTGCACCCACACATATCCATCCCCACCTCACTCCTCTAGGATCTGTGTTTGGTGGGGCAATAGGCCTCACCTTTAACCATAGAGCATCCTTGCATACACTTTGGCTGGCAGTTTGGCCCCTAGGAGCTTGGGGATTAGGGAAAGACGATCTGATCAGATATTAAAGCCAATGATTGCTGCATTTTCTTCTTTTTCTGGTTGTAGGTGAAATTATGTTTGTGTGCTTCTCTTTTTTGAAATTATTGAGAGATGATTAATTTCTTGGTTTTTCTTGGTTATAGTTTAGCTCATTGTCTTGGAGTTTTCCTCCTATTATCCTCTGTTGTGCTTTCTTAGAGAAAAGTATTGTTTATATTTGGTTTTGTAGGGTTGGGTATTTAGCTGAGTGGTAGAACGCTTGCCTGGCAAGCTCAAGGCCCTTGGCTCGGTCCTCCGCTCCGGAAAAAAAATTATTCATTAAATTTGGTTTTGACAAGAAATATCTTGGTTTCTCCATTTATGGTGGTTGAGGATTATGCTGGATATAGGAGCCTGCGTCTGCATTACATCTGCCCAAGATTTTCTGACCTTTAGAGTCTCTGTTGTGAAGTCTGGTGTAATTCAGATACGTCTGAATTTTTTTGTTACTGGATATTTATACTGAAAGAACCCCAAATTTGGAGAGACTCTCGCTCCAGTCTCGGGATGGTGTGCCCCAGGAAACACGCATAGCGGATCTTGATGTAACAACAAGAGGTAGCTTTATTAAAGAGATCTCGGGCCGACATGTATCTCATGGAGCCGTCCTTGAGCCTCTAAAGGCAGGGGTTTATATAGGGAAAGCCAGGGGATTTCGCGTGGTTACACATGATTGGCTGATTCAAATGGTGCACAGTTACTTTTGTCGCGGAGTTACATCAGCAGAGAATACGTGTAATCTAGCATCTCAGCAATGTGTGTAGGGTGACTCATCTCACTCAGCAGGGGGATGACTAATCCTCAGGGAGTGAAGGAAGGGGAAAGGGTGGCTTCAGATGGCCAGTGTCCTTGGGGGCTGATAGCCGGGTCAGTGAACCCTATCTCAAAATCTCTTAGGCATGTCAGGACTTTGTTTGTGACTGACTTTTTGAAATTTAACTCTTCAATACCTTACACCTATTAATGTTCTTTCTTTGATCTGTGCATTTAGTGTTTTAATTATTGTGTGAATGCAGGAATTCTTTCTGGTATAATTAATTTGATGTTCTGTAAGCTTGTTGTACCTTTATGGTCTTTTCTTTCTTTACCTTATGGAAGTTTTCTGCTATGATTTGTTGAAGGTGTTTACTGGACCTATGAACTAGACATCTTAATTCTCTTCTCTATCTATTATCCTTAGGTTTCGACATTTAATTGTGTCCTGAAATTCATTGATGTTTGGATTCAATGAACCATACATGTTTATCTGAGATGGGTGTGTTGTGCTTTGTGGGTGACCTCCTTTACCCCAACTGTTCTATTTAGTAGCACGTTGGATAATGAGACATGGTCAGCAATGGTGACCTCTTCCCATAAACTATATGAAAATAGGGAGGGGAATTGATGTGTGTCAAGTATCAGTAGTCTCCTGGGTGGTTTTGGTTCCCGGTTGGCCACATGCAACAGTTTCAAAAGCCCAGGTTTGATGTTCCTTGGGATTCCCATGATGATGTACTCAGACAGGACAGAAAAAAGACCAGAATACACATGAGAGAACTTGATTTCTATAATAGAGAGAACATTACTAAGTTATGTTACAAAATATTAGATCACACGGTGATCTCTATGAATGTATTATTTAGTGAAAAACTAGTGTGTGGTATAGCATTGCCATGGCACAGACATTTAAAGAAAAAGTTGTTTGTTTACTGCAAACATGGACTTTATTACCATATGACTCACCTACTACACACCTTCATTGCAAAGGTAAAACGTGCACTTAGGTCCAGAGGAGATCAAGGCATATCTTGAAAGGAAATGAAGATGACTAATGCAATGGAAAGTCTTTGAATTGAAGGATTTTTAAGAAAGTGTGCAGAGGGAACAGGAATGCTCTTCTTCTGAGAGGTCAGTGAATTAGGAAGGACAGTTGGGAGCTTTACTTGACTTCAGCATCTGATTCCTGAGACTTCATTGGTAAACTTAATGTCTGGAATTTTGTGTTGTAAAACAACACATTGGCTCTGCAGCTTTTGGGAAGGCCCATGGACAGAGAGATCACACCCGCTGGGAACCATTTGTGTGGCCATCACATTTTGGAAAGACAATTGAGAAGTCCTCAAGGAGAAAATAATGAAAAACTAAATGTCTTCACAGGAATTACCTCAATTCTGATTATGATTTTTTCATATTAGTAATTTATACTTGATTCTTTTTTTTTTAATTTTAAACAAGAGCCTTCAGGTTTAATCTGAGGTGGTCGTAGAGTCACAAAATGCTTACAATACCTGTATGGCACCGGTGTCGTCTCCGTCTCCGTCCTGCAGATAGGAGAGACACCACGAAGTTCTTCTCAAAGTAGTTTATTCAGGAACCTTTCTTTCTGCATGCAAGCAGCAATCTTCTACCCCCAAGGACACTCCCTACTAAAAAACCAGTAACCACGCCCCATCAGTCCAGTCTACATAGTCTCAGTTCATAGGTCCACGCCAAATGGCCTGATCTTGTGTCATGGTGCGCCTGCGCAGCTCTCACGATGGGCGTGGCTTACTTTTGGATGTATGAGGAAGTCAGGTGCTAGTCATAAGACTTGGCAGCTGTCCCGGGCGCCATCTTGGGATTGCCGCCACACTTTCTCCCCACAACCCGGGATCTAACACTATGGGGCTAGAGATTCTTCTTTTAAATGCATCACCATGGACAACTTCCATTTAACCAGCAGGTGTCCATGCCAGGCAGACACTGAGCAGGTTGTATGTTCTGTTAATCTCCACAACAACCCAATTCAGCAGAAACACCTCCAGTTTACAGGTGAAGAAACCACAGCTCAAAGCAAATGAGTGTCAGGGTCCCCTCAGTCTCACTGTCTGTCACTTAGACCCACATCCTTCTCTGTAAAGGGAAGCCATGGGCCTGATGTGGCTGTGCAAGCTGACTCTGCTGAGATGATCAATGCTATTCTTGACCCTGGAAGAATTTAAGACAAGGTGACCCACAGACTCCTGGGGTAGATTCTGCCACTGGGTTCTAGGGTGTGACACGGTATCCCTTGCCATGGGTCTCTACTCATCTGAGGAGTCTGTTCCCATCTGTCAGCTTCTATGGCAGTGGTTCAAATCCCTCCTAATGATGTAACCCTTTAATACAGATCTTCATGCTGTGGTGACCCCCACCACAAAATTATTTCATTACGACTTTGTAACTAATATTGCTGTTCTTGTAAGTCATAATATGCAACATATCTGATAGGGAAAGTATCAGAAAAAAAGGGGCTGGGAAGGGGTCGTGACCCACAGGTTGAGAAACATTGCTCTGTGAAATACTTTTAAAGTAAGGCCTTCTTCTCAGGAGAACCCGGAACAGTTGTCAGAGCAGAGATGCCCTGAACTAGTTACATGATTTAGCAGGCCTTAATGACAACAGAGATTCCCGGCTAAAGGCACAATCTGAAATCACTGTCCCCAGGACATTTCTTGCCTCAGGTTTTCCCCATAACAATGTGAGTCTGCTTGAACATGTCTGTCCAGGAAGCCAGTCCCTGTAGACTGTTATACAGACAGAATGCTAAAGTCAAGAATGGTTTCCCTCTGACGGCCCATAGTTACTTCTCTAGAAGTAAGTTCAAGTCCCCTGTGTGTAAAGTCACATAGTGTGTGAGACTTGAAATATCATCCGTTTGAGTTGACAAAAAACAATTCTCACTGGAACTGGAAAATATCATCCTGAGTGAGGTAACCCAATCACAGAAAGACATACATGGTATGCACTCACTGATAAGTGGCTATTAGCCCAAATGCTTGAATTACCCTAGATGCCTAGAACAAATGAAACTCAAGACGGATGATCAAAATGTGAATGCTTCACTCCTTCTCTAAAAGGGGAACAAGAATACCCTTGGCAGGGAAGAGAGAGGCAAAGATTAAAACAGAGACTGAAGGAACACCCATTCAGAGCCTGCCCCACATGTAGCCCATACATATACAGCCACCCAATTAGACAAGATGGATGAAGCAAAGAAGTGCAGACTGACAGGAGCCGGATGTAGATCGCTCCTGAGAGACACAGCCAGAATACAACAAATACAGAGGCGAATGCCAGCAGCAAACCACTGAACTGAGAATAGGACCCCCGTTGAAGGAATCAGAGAAAGAACTGGAAGAGCTTGAAGGGGCTCGAGACCCCATATGTACAACAATGCCAAGCAACCAGAGCTTCCAGGGACTAAGCCACTACCTAAAGACTATACATGGACTGACCCTGGACTCTGACCTCATAGGTAGCAATGAATATCCTAGTAAGAGCACCAGTGGAAGGGGAAGCCCTGGGTCCTGCTAAGACTGAACCCCCAGTGAACTAGACTGTTGGGGGGAGGGTGGCAATGGGGGGAGGGTTGGGAGGGGAACACCCATAAGGAAGGGGAGGGGGGAGGGGATGTTTGCCCGGAAACCAAAGAATTATTATTAAGTATTAAATAAATTTAAAAAAAATTCTCACTTCAGATTGACAGCTGACCAACAATTATTTTCAGGAGAACACAGAGGGTGGCCAGGCCTGCAGAGTCAGATCCCCTACCTGCCTGGGACAATCCCACCCACAGTAGACTTCTGCTTCTCCTAACAGTGTTATCAGAAAATGTGACGTTAAGGTTCTGAAGTACACAATATGCACAAACCCTAAAGTTGTTAGATGGCCGATATGGGGCTTTTCTCTGCTTTAAGATCATTCTGGCCTCTCCTCTCCCCTGGACTGCATTCTGTTCTCTCTGGTCCGTTGATCTTTAAGTACCTGGGTTCACCTCAAGGCCTGGGTGGGGAGGAGGACCTTTTCTTGTAGGAATGAGCATGGATCAAGAATGTATCCCCACTGTGACTGGGCAACAAAGTACCAGGAAATCTTCTCCAATCACAGAACTGGGTCATGTGGGAGCCACCACTGTTTCAAAGGGACAGCTGGTTGCTTTCTCCTGGAAGAAGCACTTGGGGGTTGACTGTCACTTCTGAACCTTCTGTTCTAAGTCACTTCTCAGAAGGGGCACTTTGCTCTAAGTCCTTTGGGGGACTCACCCAGCACTGGGGCTGGAGGATCCTATGGTGTTGCAGCTCTGAGCTGGGAGGGGGAGCTCGCACACTGACTTGAAGAAGCCTGTTTTCACAGCTGATCTATGTCTGAGGAACAGGTGCTTTTAAAGAAGCATGTGAAAGCATCTCCTGCAGGAGAGCCCAGTCTGCAGGGAAAGTCACACAGGACATCGAAAAGTGGATTCCCACCTTCCACAGGGTGGGTGAACCAGGGAGGGCACTGGATGGTCAGAGAGTTTGAGAAAAGCCTGAATTTTCTGAAAGACTTCCAGCACTTTACATCCCACCACTATCCCAGGCTCACATGTGAGGCTCAGCAAAGAGCGCCACCTGCTGGGGTCCCTGAAAACTAAACTTGGAGTGGAGAACTGTGGAATACACCTCTGGGTAGGGGGAGATGCAGGACTCCAGGGCCAGGCCTGGGGTCTGTCCCTTTGTGTCTCCTTGCTTCCCAGAGGCTCTGAATGCAGGGCCAGGGAGCCCAAATCTCAAATTCTTTGGCCTAAGTAGTGAGAGTCAACAGGGCAGGGCAAGGCAGGGCAGGGATGGGCAAAGGAAGGCCAGGCACAGGAAAGCCAAGCCCAGCCAGCCAGTGGATAGGCTCTGGGCATGAGGGACTGGGGACAGCAGGACCGACCCTCACTCTCCAGGCTGGGCATGGCACCCCAGCAGGGATGTGGAGAGTCCTGGAACCGACAGCCCCTTGTCCTCTGGCTGCATCTGACAGTGCATGGAGGGCTAGAAGTCAGAGAGGCTCCTGGGATCCCCTGATTTCCTAATCACATTGTGCTCACTAGAACACTATTAATCTTCTACAAAATTACAGAGCAGGCTGTATGAAGACTCTCAGCTGACAATGTGGACATAAATTATGGGTATGTGTAGCAAGACCCAGGCCACCTCCAGGTTCTTAGATAGTAACTGAGAACCTCAAACACGGTAGTGATGTGATAGTGTGGTGTTAATCTAGTGACAACTAGTTTCTATTGTGACACAGATGACTCTTTTTGTGTCATGGTCAGCTTATAATGAGTAGAAGACCTAAGCTTGAGAATAACCAAAGACTACATTAGTTCTCTAGGTGCTGAGCTTTTAAAAGCCCTGGGGTGACAGCAAGCTTTTGTGGACATTCTGGATTATTCCTTCTGTACATTAACTCTCTGAGTCACCTCCACTCTCAGTAAGTTAGTTCAATTCCATAAATTGGAAATCCATCACCTGGAAGAAATACTGTCTTAATGTGATCCGAGATTGGTCGTGGAAAAAGGGTAGCTTGAACTGTCCCACCTCGGTTCTGGGCTTGCACAGGCCTGCTCTCCAAAAGAAACCTGTGTTCACAGCTGTAGGCTGCATTCACTATGGATGCCCTTGAGGTTCCTCCCTAAACTGCTTAGATAAAGATAAGTTTCTTGCTAACAATCAAAAGAATTCATTATGCCAAGCTGGCCTACAGCAAGTTAGTTTCTATTCTGTATTTTATCAGATGTGAATAATATACATGGTCCTCATTGATAATAGGTGAAAGATCTGCTCTAATATGGACACTAAGTGATGCTGGAGGATGATCCTGACCCACAATGAGCAGTGGGAACACCAGAGCCCTGTAGGGATGCCTGGCAACCTAGCACATTGAGCAGGCACAGCTCAGTAAGTTTCCTGTGAATACACATCTCCTGAGATCTCTCTATTTAATTGGAGGTGATCCTGTCCACCTAATACAGCACATGCCCTGGAAAGACAAAAGCCACCTGAAGAAGCTGGGGTGAGGACTCACAGATTAGAGCATCGGCTGTTCTCTCAGAGGAACCACGTGGTCCCTAACAATAATATACAACGGGGAATGGGATTCCTTCCTTTGGACTATGAGGGAAATTCACCCAGGACAGGCCACAGACAGACTGTAGAAAAAAAGACCCATTGACATAAATGATAAAACTAAGTCTAATCTACATCAATAAAAACACAGCATACTTCTGGTCAAGGACAAGAGCATCTGTCAAAACCTGTTTCCCAGCATGACATTGAAGGTCATAATCTCTGGGGTAAATATCGATGCTGTATTGCAAGAAAAGCTGAAGCACATGGTTCTCCATTAGGATGACTTCTGTATTCCTTTGAGAATGTTGTCAATTTTTCTGTAGCTGTACAGCAATGAGTGTATATTACTCAATATGTGGGGCACAGGGTCAACAATGAATGTGAGCTGCAGACTGTTATATGTTAAGGTGAGCAGAACACATGACAGTATGGGTAAAGTATGGCAGTGATTACATAGTAAAGTGTGCATCTGAGAGACAGCCACATTATCCACACAGAAGACACTTCACACTGGGTACCCCTTGCTGGCTTTGAATTCACTATTTAGCCAAGGCTCCCTGGAACATGCAGAGATCCATCTCCAGCTGTCAGTTCTAAGTCCACAGGAGCAGAAAGAACCCTTGAATAAGTATGATGGTCTTAAGAGTCAAGAGATTAAAATCAATTTTTATTGATAAGAAATACAATTTACAACAAAACAGGATTAAAATGAATTAATATAAATATTTAAAAGTATTTTAAAAATGAAAAATAATAACAAGAGCATATAACTATGAAACAACAAATAGAAAACTTCAATGAAAATCATAACAAAATATTTCTAAACATCATATTCTTAACAAACATTTAGAAGCACAGATGTATTGCTCTTTCTCCTCTAGCATACATAATGAAAGGCGGTCCCCCAAGTTGTCTCTCAAGTGGTGATTTCTAAAGAGGAAAGTGAGTAAGACCTCAATCAGTCAGGCTGGCTTAGTGATATATAAATTTAGGGTCTCTAAGCAATGACAAATTAACTATGAGGAAGAATATTCATCCAAAACATGTTGTTAATAGTCAGGATGTTTGTCAGCAGGGGACTCCTGAGAAAGCAACTTATTCTTCAGGAGTCCTCTTCCTGGTCCGTGTCCAATTCCAGCAGTCTTGCACTTTCTGAGACCTGGGAGAGGAAGGCAGTTTTTCAGACACTGATTTGGTGGGGAAATGCTAGCCAGCTGTCAGAATGCTGCCTTCTACCACCGCAGTTCTATTGGACAGTCGACCTGGACCTTTTAACTAATATCATTGTTGTTAACTCTGCGGGCAGGGAAAATCTCCAGCAAGCCTCACAGTGATGTGGGCTGCCAATCTGGGACCCAGACTTATACCAGTGCAAACCAAGCACAGGGCAATGGGAAGAGACCTCATTGGGTTGCAGGAAGAAAGGAGATGTCCATATGTCACCAAGATAAAAGTCAATGACAAGGATGAATTCAACATTTGCAATTGGTTCTTATCCCACAAAGGTGCTTCCTACCTAGGAGGTCACATGACCACAAAATGTCATTTGTCACAGGACCAAGACCTTGTTCAAAACTCTACATAGCATATCACACAGTCATGCCATAATATGATATGTTATTCATCTGTCACCATTTGTGGACTGCAGCTTCAAAAAGAGAAGCAAAATATACTTGCCAATAGTTCAGTTTCTGAAAAGTGGTTAACTTCCCAGAATACTTGTACATAGACAGAGCAATGAACAATTCCATTACAGGCCATGGTTGGCTCGTTGGGAGTGTAAATTAGAAAGATTGTAGGGGAAAGCAAAGATGTATGAAATTGGAAAATGGTATCAGATATTGTTAAGCTCACACAGCTGCTTATTCCTACCAGATATTGCTGGGGTCTGGCGGTTTCTGGTCATCTCCTATTCATATTTATCATTCTTGTTCAATTCAATCAAATATTTCTGTATCAGTGCACAATCAATCTGTACCACCTTGCTCTCCTGCATAGATGTGACGAAGTTCTTCATACATGTGTTCTCCATCAGGAGCGGCTGAGCAGGTTACTGGAAATACATTCTGCATAGTAAGATCTTGCTGCCCCTTTCTCCCATTCCTACTTCCAAGTTCCACTAACAACCCTAGAACCCATATACCCATGAAGACATAGAATACATCTTGATACATATAAGGCTGCTGCAGAAACAGTAAACAGCCAATTCAGGGAAGAAGAAATTTTTTTGATGGCCCAAGCATCAATAGGGTCCAAATCTCTCAAAAAGAACATGGATCTACAACTATCCATGAAAGCCCAATGCACGGGGGCAACATCAATTAGGAGTGGGCAAACACCCTCAAAGGAGGTCAGTAGAACCAAGAGAAGGTCATTCTAACCATGTGGTCCACACACTGAGTTTTGTAAAACCTGGTATGACACCAGAGGCCCCGTTCAGCCTAATAACCTTCTGCTGACTTCAATCAGTGCTGTTCTATCTAGAGACTTATGAAGATGCCTAGACAATCCTGGGATGAGGCACATTCTTTTGTGGAACTGAAAGCTGAGTCCTAATGACCCTGGCACACTGATGTGTAAACAGCACAAGAGATAGACTCATAGCTGAAGACCGTCCAATCCAGAACAAAGAAATCAGAAATGGCCATTCCACAGGTGATAGCCTTTCTGACCAGGACTTACGTAGAGAAGGTAATCTCCTTCTTCAGCTTATGGCTGTTCCCATGGATCTCAGTGTTCTCCATATCTAAGTTGTGCAGAATTGACATGACCGCCTCCTCCATTCTCTCCAGGTCTTCATAATATGGATTTGGCCTGAAGTGTGGCCTGGCCCCAAATGATAGAATCCAATGAACATCAGCATTTAGGAATATATGAACTCAGGGTGGGTCCTGTACTACCCCAGCCCTGGAAGGACACCTTCTGAATTCTATATATTGGGATCTTCTTCAGCTTCAGAAACGTTATTCTGGGGCCAGGACACCGGAAGCTCAGCATCCAGATGGAGGGTTTCCTGGCTCCCATTGTTCAATACAGAAGACTGGACCTGGAGCCAAGACAGTTATGTTATCAAAAGCCTCAGCCACAGCTCTTCCGGGCACTCCCCTACACACCCAGAAAATGTGATTTGATTTTTCCTGCTTTGACAACAAGAATTATTCATTCTGAATAACTAATAGTGTAGAGACAGGCATTACACATAATTATGGAGTAGAGATCACATCTGGCCACAAAATAATAATCTGCCCAATGGATACAACTTTACAGACAAATGTGACCACACAGTCAAATAATTGTGCTGTTGACAGTGGGGCTCCCAGAACAAAGCACTCACATCTCCATGAAAGTGTAGCATGGGTAAATACTCAGGCCAAGACATAGACCCGTAGACTCAAATTTGGAGGGAAATATAAACATATAAATGTTGTACATATGCATTTGGATGTGTGCACATGAACATACACAGACTGAGACACAGCCACAAATAAGAGAAATGTAAACAGAGTCAGAGAAAGAGAAAGAGAAATATGGAAACAGACAGCACTGTGACAACCAGGAGAAATTGCATGCACCATTGCTGTCTCAGAGGGCAAGACACACAGACAATAACAAACAGGCCTGAGCCTGAGACCTTCTAGTCAAGCATTGAGATGAACAGTTTGGGACCAGGCCCCTCAGGCTGCTGCCTGGATCTTCCAGCACTCAGTCCCCTGCCTAGCACGTACAGAGACTCACCATAAACTCACTGCAATTACAATCTTGCAAAGCCACCATCTGTCAAGGGCTTTGCAAATGCACACTAGACACTCACTCTCCCTGACTTTATCCCCGAATTCTTCATTCAGACCACAAGTTCTGCTTTTCAATAAATGGAAGCAGATGAGTCCATTTTCCATCTCGCTCCTCAGGAAGGGTCAGGTTCTGAATCTCCTCTATATGGGAGGTGAGGTTTAAAAAGGGGTCGTTACAGAGACACAGCTTTCTAGAACCCAAAACCTTAAAAGGATAAGATGAAGGTGACATTGAACACCCAGGAATGGAACAAGAGCGTTTGGAGCGATTCATACCTGTTCTTCATGGATCTCTCTGTCACAAACATCAGGCGATCTCTCAGGTTGTTTCGCTCCTCTGTAATGAGCTGCAGCTCTTAAATCCACCTCTTATTTTACTTCTTGGCCTGCTTCTTGCTTAGCTCAGTTCCAGGGGATGATGTTTCTCTCCCAGCGTCTGTAGGTAGAAGAACACAAGTGAACCTGCATGGGGAGAATGCATAGAGTGTACATAGACCACAGTGAGGCCTAAACAGGAGAACAAGCCTGGAACCCAGTGTCACTACTAGGTGATTGGTCTATGCTTAAGAGACCTCCTCAGTGGATCTCAGTTCTCCCACTACTCTATAGAGACCAAGAGTTGTAAGCAGCCAGGTGTTCCCTATGCCGGACATCACGTGCTTACATGTACCACAAAGATGGCTTCTCCTGGATATTATCAGCTGAACAGGGTACAGCTGGTTCAGGACCCTCACCCCTGTGGTTTCAGAACTCAGATGATAAATTCACCATCCACAAGACTTGAGTGATTGGAGACACTCAGATGTCCTACCCTGATATTCTAGGCCAATATCTTTGGATTTAAAACGCATTTCCAGGGAGGACATGGTCAACACACTTATCAATTCCCCTATTTGAAATACCAAACCCCCGAAGTGCCAATGGGTTACAGGCTGAATCTTGGTCTACACGTTCCAAATAGTTTTGGTATTTTAGAAAAATGTTTGTAACACACAACCTCTAATATATAAAGCTAAGGATGACCCTGCAATTAGAAGAAATCAGAGAAGGTCTAAGAACATAAGGTTATTGCCTGGAGCACAATCTCTCCCTGTTCCTACTGTCAGATATCCACTGTATTTAAAGAAGCAATGATAGTGAAATACATTACTGCCCTGTCTAAACTCAGAAAAGGTGGACCCTCCATGACTCCTGATGGTGTTTTTATATCAATGTAACATAACAAATGAACTGAAAAATAAAGGCCAGGAGTTCACAGTATAATAGCATTAGCCTTACCATATCCTCCCAGTGGGGATGGGAAACTAAAATTCTGAAATCCTTGATTTTAAGAAATTGTAATATTCATGGAAATTCAATTCCTTTTCAGATGCTCCAGTTGTTGTGGCCCATGGCTAGAAAGGTCACCTTAAGCCTGCAGCCACCCTGACAGGAAGCTCAAAATATACTGCCCAGAACTTACTAAACAATCCCCAGAAGTGCTGTCTTTGTCCATCATTACTTTGAGACAAAGGCCAGACTCCTTCACTCTAGTCTCTCCAGAATCGACATTCCCCCTCCCAAAACGCTTGCGAAGACCGGAAAACATGTCTTAGCTTATAACCGCCAGACTCAGACTGAGAGAAACTAGGGCACTGGTTGTCACTACAACACTGGTGACATCACAGAGGATGCCAGAACTCTCTAGGAGACAATAGAATGTCCAAGAAGGGACAGCTGATGTCATGGGGAGCAGACTTTGCCTCCCTGCTAATGTTCTCCCTGTACTGAGCATAAGCAGAGGTGCCCTTTCCAGGAGACTTTCCTGGGGCAGAGCCACTGAGCATCTCCTGCTTCCAAAGCCAAATTTTCCTCAAGGCTTGATTATAAAAACCTTAGTAATTCTTATGCATCTAAATGAATGTTTCCTGTCAAATCTTGCCCAAAAATGTCTCACTAACTCAAATTGTCCTCATTCACCAATGTTAGCCATTAAAACTTCCGGAGATTTCATACCAGCTTGAATATGCAGTCAAAAGTTCTCTTTGTCTCATTTTGTACAGGTGCTTTAAATCACATCAAGAAATAGTCCGCATGGTAGTTTACAACATGGGTGTGTATTAGGGGAACACTCATGAAGTCATGTGCTTAGCAATCGACAATTGCCAGAATATTCCTTAGGAGAAAGAGTTGAAGTCTTTATGGTGCTAGGAAAAGTGTGGAGACCAGTTGGCAGAGGAAAGTGCAATATTGGGACCACGATTGAAGGGAACCTCATGCTGCTTGTGGGGTTCTCTTCTCTTTACCAATGTTGCCAAAGGAGCACTGCTCACAGGCCTGAGTAAGATACATCATGTGCTTTTATCAGAAAAATAAAATAGTCAAGAGATATAGGGGATGCACATAAACGGCTAAATGGTGCTTATCCATTAAGTGGATAGAGCAAGGTCCCAGCACCTGTACACTGGGAAATGGCCACCCCACCAAACACAAAACCACCTATCATAGTAAAAAATGAATACTTTATAGAATGCACACATTAACACTGATAGATCACTTCCGTAGTTCAAATTTTGGGGGCAAATTCATATAGCAACTTATATAGCAAAAAATAAGAAAGAAAGAGGAGAGAAAAAGTCAAAACAAAAAGCTCAAGCTTCTCTCTCATATGAAGATTGCAGGAAGTGTTATCTGGTAGTCAGTTCTGATTAGGCCATTTTAGATAGAACAGTGCACAGTGACCCTTAATGTGATGGGCCATATATAAAAATTTTTGCAATATTGGAATTTTAACAAACCTCATCCAGAACATACAGAAGAGGCAAGGATGTGATCACCATGTCCTTGCTCTCTATCACGGTATTTTTCTGCGTCCTTGATTGTCAGGCATCTAACAGCAACAATCTGAAATAGCTGGTAGATATGGGAAAACGTGGCTAAAACTATAGTTGTGGGTTACACACCTCAACTGTCAAAGGCTAATGCTGTCCTCACAGTCCTTGGAGGCCACTCTTGTAAGCCTATGTATTGGAAAGTGGAAGGAGGTTCATCTGAGCTCAGAGTGAACCTGGCCAACCAGGGAGAGGGCAACATGTGATACTTGAGATCCTGTCTAAAACCAGCACAGAAACCCACACTTCATTCAAAGCATCATCTACTAATTCTCGATTATCTACCATTCTCTCCCTACCAGCCGTTCAGTTTGGAATGGTAGAAAAAAAAACTGGAACTGATCTTTCTATTCTAAGGACCTTGATCTCTCTCTTTCCTTAGGTCCACATTAAGAGTGCATACAAATGGATACCACCATCTGAACATCTTAGTATTTTCTACTCTGTATATGTAGCATAATACTGTGCCTATGACAGTCTCAAGCTTCCTTGAGTGTTGTTGCCTCATCAAGAAGTGTGAAGTTCTGAGTTCAAACCCCAGTGATGCTTTAAAGGGATTAGAAGAAAGCGATCAGAGAAACTCCACTTCTTTGTCCTTAGATTAAATCAAGTTGACACAATGTGAACCTGGTGGGCTATTTAACCATGCATCCTTCTCCCAACCCCTCTTTTCTGAGTTCAGTCCATGGCAGAATTCATTCCCCACCACCATAGATATTTCTTTGTATATTTCCACAAGAGCCAGGTTTCTTTCTCTTTTCTTAAATAGAATTAGTTGTAGTCAATCAACTGCTGCCCTATATGAGAAATGATTAGTATCTATTGTAACTTACCGCACTGTATTTGTGTATACAAGTACATTATTGGAAATCCAGCATTACTGAGGGATTGGAAACCAGCACCATGGCCTTGCCTTTCTGTGCCTAGTCCTGGCTCACAGGCAGCAGGGGGCAGACCTTGAGTTCCTCTTCAGGGACAGAGTGATGTTGAATGGGCACTGAGCAGGCAGAGAAACACAGCTGAGGCAGTTCCTTTCAGTTATCAAACACATCATCTCCTTCCCATCTTAAGGGCTACTGCTGAGATCTTGCCCCCGTACCTACCTTAATAGCAGCAAATTTGTTACACAGCAGCCAGCTCTTTCCTATTGTTCTGTAATATGCCTCCACATCATGGATGCCAAGAAACAAATAAGAAAAACAAAAAAATCTGACATTGAACTGTGTGGTGCTGGTCACATACCCTGTTATGTTCTGTATGTTATGAGATTTGTTAATCTTAACAAGTTCCCCAACTATGAGTTTCACATAGGACCCATTAGAATCCAGGAAAATAAGAACAATTATGTGTAAAATGGCCTGAGTCAGGGCCATAGACAGCAGCATTTCCAGCACTTGTGCATGAGCCCATGTGGGTCTTGCAATGAGCTGGGCCATAGCAATGTCCAGTACACAGTTGTGAGCTGTTGCTCTGGTTGAACTGTATTGGTGTGTGCATTCAATGAACTACACCTATTTACATGAATTCAGTGTTGGTGTGGTTTGAATCCAGACCCCTTGACACCAAATCTTCCCTTCAGCATCATTTAGGAGAAGAAGCTAAGGTCAGGAGAGGTGACATCTTGCCATAAATTATGTGACAAGAGGGATGGTGAATGGTACCTTGTGATAAGAGTCAAGGTTTCCTCTGTGGTATTTAGGTCTATACTGGCCCTGTGCAACAGCTTCAAGAACCCATTTCTGATTTCCCTTGGGATTCCCTTGATGATGCACTCAGACAGGATTGGAAACAAACAAAATGGCAGTCAGACTTGATTTAAAAAGTGTAGGGAACACTGCAAACTCATGTTTCAGGATATTTGATTACATTGTAAGCCCCATTATTTTGTTATTTACTTGAAAGAAAATATATGTCTGGTGGTGTAGGTCAGCACTAACACAGACATTTACCTCTAGAACTTGCTGGTTTTTATTGATAGAGAAACTGCATAGAATTGCTATAGGGACCTGTGTCTTAGTCTGTTTCCCTAGTATATCCTCTACATCTCTCATGATGGTGATCCTGTTTCTGGCTAAATGTATGTCTGTTTACTGGGGAATTGAGTTTAGTGACATGCAAATATTATTTTTTTTTTGGTTCTTTTTTTCGGAGCTGGGGACCGAACCCAGGGCCTTGTGCTTCCTAAGTAAGCACTCTACCACTGAGCTAAATCCCCAGCCCCCGATTATTTAAAACTATGTATTAAATTTTGTCATTTTGTTAATTTTTGTGGTTTTTATTGGCTTCTTTTGATTGACTGTCATAGTTTTATTAAATTATTTCTTGTTTCCTCTGGCATTTTATCCTTCCCTTCAAACTAAAGTAATCCTTTTAGGATCCTCTACAGCGCTGTCTTACTGGTTATACACATTGTGTTAAATTTATGTATACTATGCCCTAATCAGCACAGTAGCTGGGCAGCTGCCTGCCCTCCATGGTATCAGATCTACTTTCCAAACAATAACGCTCAACTCTTACTGACTGTGTAGCATCTTGGCTGCTCTTTGTTCCCCTTGGACAGCCCTCAGGACCATGCTCTCCTCTCCCTTAACCATGGCTGCTGTCCTCTTCCTCTCTCTTCTCCATCACACACGTTCTTCCTTTATTCTTTGGCAGCTTCTTCTTCCTTCTTCCCTCCTCATGATCCTCTCTAGCAAAGCCCTCAAAGCTCACCTCCCCCATCTCTCTGCTGTGCAGCTGTTGGCTGTTGGCTTCTTCATAATCACAGTTGACTGGGAGCAGGGTCAGCTTCTTTGGGGTTAACCAGTCTTGAGTTCCACAAATTAGCATTAAATAAAAGCAGAATTAGAGCAATACACTACAGGGATTTCTTTAGTTTTGTTTTGGTGTAAGTTTTCTTTTACCTTTTCACTTTCTATTTTATTTTCAGCTATTTTTTTATTAATTGGTTATTTTATTTATTTATATTTCAAATGTTTTCCCGCTTTCCAGACTCCCCTCATCAAATCTTACATCCCATTTCTGCTCAGCTTTGCCTATATGACAGTGTTCCCCCACCCACACATACCCATTCCCACCTCACACCTCTAGGATCTCCTTTTGGTGGGGCAACAGGCCTCAGGGTAGTCAATGGCCTCCCACCACATGGATTCCACTTAAGTCACTCCTCTTCTACACAGTTACCTAGAACCATAGACCCATCCTTGTATACACTTTGGCTGGCAGTTTTGTCCCTAAGAGCTGGGGGGTTGGTAACAGAGGGTCTGGTTAGATATTAAAGACCAATAGTTGCTGCTTTCTCCTCTTTTTCTGGTTTTGGGGAAATTATGTTTGTGTGCTTCTCTCTCTCTCTTTTTTTTAAATTATTGTGAGGTGATTAATTTCTTGGTTTTGTTCTTGGGTATAGTTTAGCTCATTTTCTTGGAGTTTTCCTCCTATTGTCCTCGGTTATGCTTTCTTAGAGAAAAAATATTGTTTAAATTTGGATTTGTCATAAAATGTCTTGGTTTCTCCATTCGTGGTGATTGCGAATTATGCTGGGTATAAGAACCTGGGTCTGCATTACATCTGTCCAGGATTTTTGGCTTTTTGAGTCTCCGTTGAGCAGTTTGGTGTAAATCAGATAGGTCTGAATTCATTTGTTACTGGATATTTATACCTTACCCCGTATAATATTCTTTCTTTTATGTGTGCATTTAGTGTTTTAATTATTATGTGAATGGAGGAAATTTTTCTGGTTAAATTAATTTGCGTTCTGTAGGCTTGCTGTACCTTTATGGCCTTTTATTTCTTTACCTTATGGAAGTTTTCTGCTATGATTTGCTGAAGATGTTTACTGGACCTATGAACTGGAAATCTCAATTCTCTTCTATGTCTCTTATCCTTATGTTTGGACTTTTAATTGTGTCCTGACATCCATGGATGTTTGAATTCAAAAAAGCATACATATTTATCTGAGATGGGTGTTTTGTGCTTTGTTAATGACCTCCTTGACCCCAACTCTTCCATTTAGGAGCACGTTGGATAATGAGACCTGGTCAGCAATGGTGAGTTCTTGCCATAAAGTATATGAAAATAGGGAGGTGACTTTATGTGCGTCAAGTATCAGTAGTCTCCTGGGTAGTTTTGGTCCCCAATTGGCTGTATGCAACAGTTTCAAAAGCCCAGGATTGATGTTCCTTGGGATTCCCATGGTGATGAACACAGACATGAGAGAAAAAGACCAGAATACACAGGATAGTACTTGACTTATGTAATAGAGAGAACATTACTAAGTTATGTTACAAAATATTTGATCACACTGTGATCTCCCTTAATGTATTATTTAATGAAACACTATTGTGTGATATAGCATCGACAGGGCACAGACATTTAATGCAAGAGCTCTTTGTTTACTGTGAACATGGACTTTATTACTGTTCAGCTCACCTACCTCACACCTTTACTGCAAAGCTAAAGGGCACTTAGGTCTAGAGCAGATCAAGGCACAACTTGATAGGAAATGAAGATAACTAGGGCAATGGAAAGTCTTTGGGTTGAAGGATTTTTAAGAAAGCGTGCAGAGGGAGCTACAATGCTCTTCTTCTGGGGGAACAGTGAATTAGGAAGGACAGTTGGGAGCTTTACTTGAATTCGGCATCTGATTCCTGAGACTTCATTGGTGAAATTGATGTCTGGAAATTTTGTGTTGTGAAACAACACATTGGCTCTGCAGCTTTTGGCAATGCCCATGGACAGAGAGATCACAGCAGCTGGGGACAATCTGAAAGGAAATCAGGTTTTCTTAAGTCACCTGAGAAGTCCTCAAGGAGACAGGAAAGAATGGGTAGCACCATAAGAGAAGGCTTTAGGATCTCGTACAGTGCTACTCTAGATGCCTTGAAAATAGAAGCAGAGAATGTAAAACTAAATGACTTCCAGGAATTAGCTCATTAGTGTTTATGATTATTTCATATTGGCACTTTATACTTGATTATTTTTTTTTAATTTAAAACAAGATGCTTTGGTTTTAATTCAAGGCTCTCTTGGAATCACAAAACCCTTACAACCCCTGTATGTCGCCTGACATCTAACACTATGGGGCTCGAGATTCTACTTTTAAATGCATCACCATCGAGAGCTTCCATTTAACCAGCAGGGTCCATGCCAGGCAGACACTGAGCAGGTTGTATGTTCTGTTAATCTCCACAACAACCCAATTCAGCAGAAACACGTCCATTTTACAGGTGAAGAAACCACAGCTCAAAGCAAATGAGTATCAGGGTCCCCTCAGTCTCACTGACTGTCACTTAGACCCACATCTTTCTCTGTAAAGGGAAGCCATGGGCCTGATGTGGGCTGTGCAAGCTGATTCTGCTGAGATGATCAATGCTATTCTTGACCCTGGGAGAATTTAAGACAAGGTGACCCACAGACTCCTGGGGTAGATTCTGCCTCTGGGTCCTAAGGTAGGACACAGTATCCCTTGCCATGGGTCTCTACTCACATGAGGAGTCTGCTCCCATGTGTCAGCTTCTATGGCAGTGGTTCAAATCCCTCCTAATGATGCAACCCTTTAATACAGCTCTTCATGCTGTGGTGACCCCCAGCACAAAATTATTCCATTACTACTTCATAACGAATATTGCTACTCTTATATGTTATAATATCTGATATAAATTTGTGAGTGGTTGCACCCCACAGCTTGAGAAACATTGCTATATATATATATATATATATATATATATATATATATATATATATATATATATATTTTTTTTTTTTTGAGAAGCCTTCATCTGAGGAGGACCTGATGCAGGTGTGAGAGCAGAGACACCCTGACGTAGTGAAAGGTTTAGGAGGCCCAAGGCTGCTTGACTTAATGGCAACAGAGATTTCTGGCTGAAGGCACAATCTGAAATCACTGTCCCCAGGACATTTCTTACCTCAGTTTTCCCCCATTACACGGTGTGTCTGCTTGGACATGTCTGTCCAGGAAGCCAGTCCCCGTCGTCTCTGATACAGACAGAATGCTAAAGGTGAGAATGCTTTCCCTCTGTTCGCCCCAGTCACTTCTATAGAAGTGAGTTCAAATCCCCTGTGGGTAAATGTGTGTCTCACATAGTGTGTGAGACTTGAAATTCATCCATTTGAGTTGACAAAAACCAACTCTCACTTCAGATTTACAGCTGACCAACACTTAGTTTCAGGAGAATGAAGAAGCTGGCCAGGCCTGCAGAGTCAGATCCCCTCCCTGCCTGGGACAATTCCACCCACAGCAGACTTCATCTTCACCAGCAGCTGTTATCAGAAAATCTGACCTTAAGGTTCTGAAGTCCACATATGCACAAACCCTAACGTTGTTAGATGGCGGATATGGGGTTTTTCTCCCATTTAAAATCATTCGGGCCTCTTCTCTCCCATGAGATGCACTCTGTTCTCTCAGGTCTGTTGGTCCTGGAAGGACCTCGGTTCAACTGAAGGCCTGGGAGGGAGGGGGAGGACCTTTTTTTGTAGAATGATCATGGATCAAGAATGTAGCCCCATTGTGACTGGGCAACTAAGCTCCAGAAAATCTTTCCCAGTCACAGACCTGGGTCATGTGGGAGCCTACACTGTTTCATAAGAAGAGCTGGTTGCTTTCTCCTGGAAGAAGCACTTGGGGGTTGACTGTCACTTCTGAACCTTCTGTTCTAAGTCACTTCTCAGAAGGGGCACTTTGCTCTGACTTCTCCATGGGACCCGTACAGCACTGGGAGTGGAGGATCCTATGGAGTTGCAGCTCTGAGCTGGGAGGGGTAGCTCTCACACTATCTTGAAGAAGCCTGTTTTCACAGCTGAGCTAGATCTGAGGAACAGGTGCTTTTAAAGAAGGATGTGAAAGCATCTCCTGCAGGAGAGCTCACTATGCAGGGAAAGTCACACAGGATAGGGAAAAGTGGCTTCCCAACTTCCCCGGGGCACTCAAACCAGGGAGGATTGTTGAATTTGTTGGTTGTCTATTGTTATATCCCCCATTTATTTCTAATTTTGTCAGTTTAGGTATTGTCTCTCTGGTGTATAGTTTGTTTGAGGAAGAGGTTGTCTCTCTGGTGGACCTTCTCAACAAAAAAAAAAAAAAAAAGGAAGCAAGCAAACAAACAAACAAAAAACCAACACACAGCTCGTGGTTCCCTTGACTCTTTGTATTTTTCTCTTTGTTTGTAATTGATTGATTTGATTTGAGCCTTGAATTAATTTCCTGCTGTCAAATCCTACAAGACACTCTATAAGATGAGGCTTTGCCTCACCTTGGTAAAAGTAGCATGTAATAAATGAAGCTTTTGCTGCTCTCTCCAGTGGGGATGACATCACAATCTCACTGCAAACCATGCACAGCCCGGTTTAGGATTTATTAAAGTAGCCCACCATTTCAGTGCTCCCTGCAAGGTGCCATGGGGCAGTAGTAACATGAGTCTGCATGCACCTCAACAGTTTCTACTATGGACCCTTCCCCATACAAACACACACACACACACACACACACACACACACACACACACACACACACACACTTTACTGACATGGTGCATATTCTTTGCACACCAAAAATAAAGTGAGCAATAATGAAAACAGATAAATAATTGAATCAATGGAGGGAGCTGTGGGGAACCTGGGGCTTAGAGTTACTTAAAGGACCTATGCAGGCTCTCCTTTTGTTGGGGGAGAAATTTCAAGTGCAATGTCGTTCTTTATTTTTTTTTCTCTAAAGCACAGAGGGCTAGGGTAGATCAGAGGGCTTTGAGAATGTTCGGCAAGTACAGTCACAATGAATTAAATCCTAGGGCTGGGACCTATTTAATCTTCTACAAAGTTACAGAGCAGCCTGGATGAAGACTCTCAGCTGAAAATGTGGACATCTCAAGACAGGCACTGGACAATGGCTGACAGACTTGACTGAAGACTGGAAATGTTTTGCTATCTCATAGGAAAAGAAGGCCCCTAATACCACATTGTACTCTAAGGACAGTTTATTCAGGTTAGGCATGACATGAACTATTGTCTCAGGTCACAGATGTCAGCACAAAGTATCCAAGGTATTGTATGCCAATGGTAGCATTAACAGAACAAAGCACACAGTGTCATGAAGACATAAATTATGAGTATGTGTAGCAAGACCCAGCCTCTTCCAGGTTCTTAGATAGTAACTGAGAACCTCAAATACGGTAGTGATGTCATAGTGTGGGGTGAATCTAGTTACAACTAGCTTCTATATTGACACAGATGATTCTTTTTGTGTCATGTTCAGCTTATAATGAATGACTAGACCTAAGCATGAGAATAACCAAATACTACATTGCTTCTCTAGCTGCTGAGCTTTTAAAGCCCTGGGGTGACAGCAAGTTTTTGTGGACATTCTGGATTCCTCCTTCTGTACTTTAACTCTGTGAGTCACCTCCACTCTCAGTAAGTTAGTTCAATTCCATAAATTGGAAATCAGTCACCTGGAAAAAATACATTCTCAATATGATCCCAGTTTGGCCATGGAAAAAGGGTAGCTTGAACTGCCCAACCTAGGTTCTGGGCCTGCACAGGCCTGCTCTCCAAAAGAAACCTGTGTTCACAGCTATAGGAAGCATTCACTATGTATGCTCTTGAGGTTTCCCCTAAACTGCTTAGATTAAGATACATTTCTTGCTATTAATAGAACACATTATGCCAAGCTGGCTTACAGGATCTAGTTTCTATTCTGTATTTTATCAGATGTGCATAATACATATGGTCATCATTGATAACAGGTGAAAGATCTGCTCTAATATGAAAACTAAGTGGTGCTGGAGGATGATCCTGACCCACAATGAGGAGTGGGAACACCAGAGCTCTGTAGGGATGCCTGGCAAGCTAACACATTGAGCATGTACGGCTCAGTAAGTTCCCTGTGAATACACATCTCCTGAGATCTCTCTATTTAATCATAGGTGATCTTGTCCACCTAATACAGCACCTCCTGTGGAATAACAAAAGCCACCTGCAGGAGCTGTGGTGATGACTCACAGGGTAGAGCATCTGCTGCTCTCTCAGAAGAACCACAAGGACCCTAACATTTGGGTAAAGCATGTCAGTGATTACATCATAAAGTGTGTGTCTGAGAAACAGCCACATTATCCACACAAAAGACACTGTCACACTGGGTACACCTTGGTGACTTTGAATTCACTTATTAGCCCAGGCTCCATGGAACATGCAGAGATCCATCTGTAGCTGTCAGTTCTAGGTCCACAGGAAGGGACAGAACCCTTGAGTAAGAAAGATGGTCTTAAGAGTCAAGAGATAGAATTCAATTTTTATTCATAACAAATACATTTTTACAACAAAACAGGATTAAAATGAATAAAAATATTTAAAAATATTTTAAAGTAAAAATAGTAACAAGAACATATAAATATGAAACAACAAAAAGAAAACTTCAATTAAAATCATAACAAAAATATTTCTAAAAGCATATTCTTAACGAACATTTAGAAGCACAGACGTATTGCTGTTTCTCCTCTAGCACACATAATGAAAGGCGGTCCCCCAAGTTGTCTCTCAAGTGCTGTTTTCTGAAGAAGAAAGTGAGTAAGACCTCAATCAGTCAGGCTGGCTCAGTGTTATATAAATTTAGGGTCTCTAAGAAATGACAAATTAACGAAGAGGATGAATACTCATCCAAAAAATGTTACCATTCAGGATGTTGGTCATCAGGGACTCCTGAGAAAGCAACTTATTCTTCAGGAAGCTCTCTTAGTGGGGTGTGTCCAATTCCAGCTCTCTTGCACTTTCTGAGACCTGGGAGAGGAAGGCAGTTTTTCAGACACTGATTTGGTGGGGAAATGCAAGCCAGCTGTCAGAATGCTGCCTTCTACCACCTCAGTTCTATTGGACAGTCGACATGGACCTTTTAACTGATATCATTGTTGCTAACTCTGCAGGCAGGGCAAAATCTCCAGCAAGCCTCACAGTAATGTGGGCTGCCAATCTGGGACCCAGACTTATACCAGTGCAAACCAAGAACAGGGCAATGGGAAGAGACCTCATCGGGTTGCAGGAAGAAAGGAGATGTCCATTTGTCACCAAGGTTAAAGCCAATGACAAGTACTAATTTGACACTTGCACTTGGTTCTTATCCCAAAGGTGCTTCCTACACAAGAGGTCACATGACCACAGAGTGTCAATTGTTCAAGAACCAAGAAATTGTTCAAAACTCTACATAGGATCCAATCTATCACATGGATATGCAATAATGAGATATGTTATTCATCTGTCACCATACTAGACTGCAGCTTCAAAAAGAGCAGCAAAATATGCTTGCACAATAATTCAGTTTCTGAAAAGTGGTTAACTTCCTAGAATACTTGTGCATAGGCAGAGCAATGAACAATTCCATTACATGAGGTGGTTGGCTGGTTGTGAGTGTAAATTAGAAAGGTGGTAAGAGAAGCAAAGATGTATCAAATTGGCAAATTTTATCAGATATTGTTAAGCTAACACATCTGCTCGTCCCTACCTGATAATGCTGGTTCTGGCCGTTGATGGTCTTTATCTTTCTTGTTGACGTCAACCAAATATTTCTGGTTCAGTGCACACTCAAGATGTCCCTCCTTGTTCTCCTGCTTCAGTGGGACCAACTTCTTCCTACATGTGTTCTCCATCAGGAGCTGGCTGAGCAGGTTTCTGGAAATACAGTCTGCATAGTAAGATCATGCTGGCCCTTTCTCCCATTCCTACTCCCAAGTCCCACTAACTCTACCAGGTCCCAGATACCCATGAAGACTTAATAAAATGCATCTTGATACATATAAGGCTGCTGCACAAACCATAAAGAGTTAATTCGGGGAAGAATAAATTGTTTGCTTGGCCTGACACCATTTAGTGTCCACACCTCTGAGAAAGAACATGGATCTACAACTATCCATGAAAGCCCAATGCATGGGGCTAACATCAATTAGTAGTGGGCCAACACCTTCAAAGGAGGTCAGTAGAACCAAGAGAAGGTCATGCTAACCATGTGGTCCACCCACTGAGTTTTGTAAAACCTGGTGTGACACCATAGGTCCAGGTCAGCCTAATAACCTTCTGCTGACTTCAATCAGTACTGTTCTCTCTAGAGCCTTCTGAAGATGCCTAGACAATCCTGGGATGAGGAACAGTCTTTTATGGAACTGAAAACTGAGTCCTAATGACCCTGGAAGACTGATGGGTAAATAGCACAAGAGATAGAACCAGAGCTGAAGACCGTCCAATCCAGAACAAAGAAAGTCAGAAATGGCCATTCCACAAGTGATAGCCTATCTGACCAGGACTTACCTAGAGAAGGTAATCTCCTTCTTCAGCTTATGGTTGTTCTCATGGACCTCAGTGTTCTCCATCTCTAAGTTGTGCAGAATTGACATGACCGCCTCCTCCATTCTCTCCAGGTCTTCATAATATGGATTTGGCCTGAAGTTTGGCCTGGCCCCAAATGATAGAATACAATGAACATCGGCATTTAGGAATATATGAACTCGGGGTGGGTCCTATATTACTCCAGGCTGCTGCCTGGATCTTCCAGCACTCAGTCCCCTGCCTAGCAAGTACAGAGACTCACCATAAACTCACTGCAATTACAATCTTGCAAAGCCACCAGCTGTCAAGGGCTTTGCAAATGCACACTGGGAACTCACTCTCCCTGAATTTATCCCTGAATTCTTCATTCAGACCACAAGTTCTGCTTTTAAATAAATGGAAGCAGATGAGTCCATTTTCAATCTCACTCCTCAGGAAGGGTCAGGTTCTGAATCTCCACTATATGGGAGGTGAGGTTTAGCACAGGGTGGTTAGGGAGGCACAGCTTTCTAGAACCCAAAACCTTAACAGGATAAGAAAAAGGTGACCTTGCAGACCCAGGAATGAAACAAGAGCATTTGGAGCGATTCATACCTGTTCTTCATGGATCTCTCTGTCAGAAACCTCAGGCGATCTCTCAGGTCATTTCTCTCCTCGGTAATGAGCTGCAGCTCTTTAATCAGCCTCTCCTTTTCCTTCATGGCCTGATTCTTGCTTAGGTCAGTGCCAGGGGATGATGTTTCTCTCCCAGCGTCTGTAGGTAGAAGAACACAAGTGAACCTGCATGGGGAGAATGCATAGAGTGTTCATAGACCTCAGTGAGGCCTAAACAGGAGAACAAGCCAGGAACCCAGTGTCACTGCTAGGTGATTGGTCTATGCTTAAGAGGCCTCCTCAGTGGATCTCAGTTCTCCCACTACTCTATAGAGACCAAGAGATGTAAGCAGCCAGGTGTTCCCTATTCCGGACATAACGTGCTTACATGTACCATGGAGATGGCTTCTCCAGGATTATTGTCAGCTGAACAGGGTACAGCTTGGTTTCAGGACCCTCACCCCTGTGGCTTCAGAACTCAGATGATAAATTCACCATCCACTAAACTTGAGTGATTGGAGACACTCAGATGTCCTACCCTGATACTCTAAGGCAACAACTTTGGATTTAAAATGCATTTCCAAGGGAGGATATGTTCAATAGACTTATCAGTGTCCCTATGTGAAATACCAAATGCCCCAGAAGTGCGAATAGGTTGCAGGCTGAATCTTGGTCTACACGTTCCAAATAGTTTTGGTATTGTAGAAAAAAGTTTGTAACATACAACCTCTAATGTATAAAGCAAACGATGACCCTGCCAGTTAGAAGAAATCAGAGAAGGTCTAAGAACATAAGGTTATTGCCTGGAGCACAATCTCTCCCTGTTACTACTGTCAGATACCCACTGTATTTAAAGAAGCAATGATAGTGAAATACATTGCTGCCCTGTCTAAACTCAGAAAAGGTGGACCCTCCATGACCACTGATGGTGTTATTATATCAATGTAACAGAACAAATGAACTGAAAAGTAAGGACCAGAAGTTCACAGTATAATAGCCTTACCATATCCTCCCAGTGGGGATGAGGAAACTAAAGTTCTGAAATCCTGACTTTCAGGAATTGTGATATTCGTGGAAATTCAATTCCTTTTCAGATGCTCCAGTTGCTGTGGCCCATTGCTAGAAAGGTCAGCTTAAACCTGCAGCCACCCTGGCAGGAAGCTCAAAATACACTGCCCAGAACTTACTCCACATTCCCCAGAAGTGCTGTCTCTGTCCATCATTACTTAGAGACGAAAGGCCAGACTCCTTCACTCTAGTCTCTCCAGAATCGACGTTCCCCCTCCCAAAACGCTTGCGAAGACGGGAAAACATGTCTTAGCTTATAACCGCCAGACTCAGACTGAGAGAAACTAGGGCACTGGTTGTCACTACAACACTGGTGACATCACAGAGGATGCCAGAACTCTCTAGGAGACAATAGAATGTCCAAGAAGGGACAGCTGATGTCATGGGGAGCAGACTTTGCCTCCCTGCTAATGTTCTCCCTGTACTGAGCATAAGCTGAGGTGCCCTTTCCAGGAGACTTTCCTGGGGCAGAGCCACTGAGCACCTCCTGCTTCCAAAGCCAAATTTTCCTCAAGGCTTGATTATAAAAACCTTAGTAATTCCTATGCATCTAAATGAATGTTTCCTTTCAAATCTTCCCAAAAAATGTCTCATCCTCATTCACCAATGTCAGCCATTAAAACTTCCTGAGATTTCATACCAGCTTGAATATGCAGTCAAAAGTTCTCCTGTCTCATTCTGTACGGGTGCTTTATATCACATCAAGAAATAGTCTGCATGGTAGGTTACAACATGGGTGTGTATTAGGGGAACACTCATGAAGTCATGTGCTTAGAAATCGACAATTGCCAGAAAGTTCCTTAGGAGAAAGAGTTGAAGTCTTTAAGGTGCTAGGAAAAGTGTGGAGACCAGTTGGCAGAGGAAAGTGCAATATTGGAGCCACCAGTGAAGGGAACCTCATGCTGGTGGTGGGGTTCTCCTCTCTGCACCAATGTCGACAAAGGAGCACTGCTCACAGGACTGAGTAAGATATACCACGAGCTTCTATCAGAAAAATAAAATAGTCAAGAGATATAGGGGGTGCACAGAAACGTCTAAAATGAGGCTATAAACATCATTAAGTGGATAGAGCAAGGTCCCTGCACCTGTACACTGGGAAATGGCCACCACACCAAACCCAAAAGCATCTATCATAGTAAAAAATGAATACTTTATAGAATGCACACACTAACATTGATTGATCACATACATAGTTCAAATTTTGGGGGCAAATTCATGGCCTTAACTATCTTTGTCTCAACTTATATAGCAAAAAATAAGAAAGAACGAAAAAAGAAAAAGTCAAAACCAAAAGCTCAAGCTTCTCATATGAGGATTGCAGGAAGTGTTATATGGTAGTCAGTTCTGATTAGACCATTTTAGATAGAACAGTGCATAGTGACCCTTATTGTGATGGGCCCTATATAAAGCTTTCTGCAATATTGGAATTTTAACAAACCTCATCCAGAACGTACGGAAGAGGCACCATGAGATCACCATGTGATCACCATGTCCTTACTCTGCATCAGGTTATTTTTCTGCATCCTTGATTGTCAGGCATATAACAGCAACAATCTGAAATAGCTGGTAGACATGGAAAAACATGGCTAAAACTATAGTTGTGGGCTACACACCTCAACTGTGAAAGGCTAATGCTGTCTGCACTGTCCTTGGAGGCCACTCTTATAAGCCTATTTATTGCAAAGTGAAAGGAGGTTTATCTGAGCTCAAAGTGATCCTGGCCAGCCAGGTAGAGGGCAACATGTGATACTTGAGACCCTGTTTTAAACCAGCACAGAAATCCACACTTCATTCAAAGCATCATCTACGAATTCTCGATTATTTACCATTCTCTCCCTACCAGTCGTTATGTTTGGAATGGTAGAAAACAACGGGAACTGATCTTTCTATTCTACGGACCTTGATCTCTCTTTTTTTAGGTCCACATTAAGAGTGCATACAAATGGACATCACCATCTGAACGTCTTAGTATTATCTACTCTGTATATATAGCATAATACTGTGCCTATGACAGTCTTAAGCTTCCTTGAGTGTAGTTGCCCCATCAAGAAGTGTGAAGTTCTGAGTTCAAACCCCAGTGATGCTTTAAAGGGACTAGAAGAAAGCAATCAGAGATACTCCACTTCTTTGTCCTTAGATTAAATCAAGTTGACACAATGTGAACCTGGTGGGCTATTTAACCATGCATCTTTCTCCCAACCCCACTTCCACGAGTTCAGTCCATGGCAGAATTCATCCCCCACCATCCTAGGTATTTCTTTGTATATTTCTACAAGAGCCAGGTTTCTTTTTTTTAGTAGAATTAGTTGTAGTCAATCAACTGCTGCCCTATGTGAGAAATGATTAGTATCTATTGCAACTTACCACAGTGTATTTGTGTATACAAGTACATTATTGGAAATCCAGCATTACTGAGGGATTGGAAACCAGTGCTGTGGCCTTGCCTTTCTGTGCCTCTTCCTGGCTCACAGGCAGCAGGGGGCAGACCTTGAGTTCCTCTTCAGGGACAGAGTGATGTTGAATGGGCACTGAGCAGGCAGAGAAACACAGCTGAGGCAGCTCCTTTCAGTTATCAAACACATCATCTCCTTCCCATCTTAAGGGCTACTGCTGAGGTCTTGCCCCCATACCTACCTTAATAGCAGCAAATTTGTTACACAGCAGCCAGCTCTTTCCTATTGTTCTGTAATATGCCTCCACATCATGGATGCCAAGAAAAACACTAACAAAGAACAAAAAACTCTGACGTTGAACTGTGTGGTGCTGGTCACATACCCTGTTATGTTCTGTATGTTATGAGGTTTGTTAATCTTAACAAGTTCCCCAAGTGTATTCTTCACATAGGACCCAATAGATTCAAGGAAAATTGGAACAATTATGTGTAAAATGGCCTGAGTCAGGGCCCATAGACCGAAGCATTTCCAGCACTTGTGCATGAGCCCATGTGGATTTTGCAATGAGCGGGGCCTAGCAATGTCCAGTACACAGTTGTGAGCTGTTGCTCTGGTTGAACTGTATTGGTGTGTGCATTAATAAACTACACCTATTTAAATGAATTCAGTGTTGGTGTGGTTTGAATCCAGATCCCTTGACACCAAATCTTCCCTTCAGCAGCGTTTAGGAGAAGAAGCTAAGGTCAGGAGAGGTGACATCTTGCCATACGTTATGTGACAAGAGGGATGGTGAAATGATCCCTTGTGATAAGAATCAAGGTTTCCTCTGTGGTATTTAGGTCTATACTGGCCCTGTGCAACAGCTTCAAGAACCCATTTCTGATTTTCCTTGGGATTCCCGTGATGATGCACTCAGACATGATTGGAAACAACCAAAACGGTGGTCAGACTTGATTTATAAAATGTAGGTAACATTGCAAACTTATGTTGTAGGATATTTGATCATATTGTCATCCCTAATATTGTCTTATTTACTTAGAAAAATACCTTCTGGCTGTGTAGTTCAGTACTAGCACCAATATTTAACCCTAGAGCTATTTTTGTTTGTTTGTTTGTTTGTTTTTTGTTTTTGTTTTTGGATGAACAAGTACTTTCCTATTGTGTGGCCCAGCCCTATCGCTTACTTGTTTGCACAGTCATAGAGAGACCTCAAACATATACTCAGACAAAGCCAGGGGAGTGTATAAAAGGGCCTAAGGCAATACCACATAATGACATTGAAAGTGGGCTCTCTTCTTGATCCACGCCTCCAGCTCTCCTGACATCTACATGAATTATAACTCCTAATGCAGTGTAAAGGATGTCTGTGCTATTGCTGAAGGAATCATGAGAATAACAACTGTAAACATCCCACCATGGATAGAATTTGTGGAAAGAGGCAACTGGCAGCCAATGAGAGGGCTCTACAGTTAAAAGGGCTTGCTGTCAAGTCTGATGAGCTTGACTCAATCCCCAGGACCCACGTGGTAAAAAGGAGAGAACCAAGGGCCAAGCTGTCCTCTGGCTTCCACTCATGTGCTTACATGTATGTGAGTATATATGTATATGTCTGTATGTACGTGTGGATATGAATGTGTGTATGCATGTATGTGTATACGTGTATATGTATATGTGTGTATATGTCTGTCTATATGTGTGTATAGGTGTATTTGTATGTGTGTATATGTATTGTATGTGTGTGTATGTGTGTATGTATATGTGTATGTGTGTATGCATGTATGTGTGTATGTGTGTATGTGTGTATGTATATGTGTATGTGTGTATGCATGTATGTGTGTATGTGTGTGTATGTGTGTGTGTATGCATGTAGTTGTGTATATATGTGTGTGTGAGCATGAATGTGTATAGTCATGTATATGCATGTGTTTTCATGTACGTGTATTCGTGTATATGTACGAATGTATGTGTGTATATGTATGTATGGACACACAAACACACACAATGTTAAAACATAAAAAGCTCCTTGAAGTATTCACCGTACCTGGATAAGTGGTGACCATGTGGGGGAAACACATGTCCATGTACACATACCTGTTCACATGTGCTGAGCAATGCCCAGGCTGGTCTTGAGCTCACTACCTGCCCAACGATGAGTTTCTGCCCACCTGGTCTTCTCAGAGCCAGGCGACGATTGTTCCTGCCATTCCAGTTCTGTTCCCGTTTCTCATGCCACAAACCTTCTAGCTTGAATCTCACCTACTGACGCAGGAACCTAACAGCCTCCAACCCAGTGAAGTAAGTAAACTTCTTCCTGACATCCTCAGGCTTGGTGTCCCCCATGAGTCACAGGGAGGAAGGATGGCATGCACCAAGGAGAAGGGCCATGTGCAAGGAAGACAGGATCATAAGTCAGTCATCACTGACACCAGCAAAGTGTGTGCTTCAGAGCTGGCTCTGCTCACTCTTGTCCCAGTGGCAGGACTTAAGAGTGGTGCATACCTGTCACCCAGCACTCAGAGACGTCTGAGGCATGAGAACCAGGAGTTCATGGCCATCTTAACTAATGGTGAGATCAAAGCCAGCCTGGGCTGCATGAGACTCAGTCTCAAAGCAGGCAAGGAGGAACTTGCTATATTTGAGCAAGGAAGCTGGAATCCTCCTGGGTTCTAAACATTCACTGCAATACAGAAAGATGCTAGGGCTAGTCTGGCAGAAAGTAGGAGACAGAGAAGCCAGGTTAACCCTCCCTAATCTTCTCATGCTGTGTGAGCTATGAGTAGATGGTGCCCTATACACTGTGGACAAGATGGTCTCTCAGACGGTTCAGAAAGCAATGGCAGCCTCCAGCAATTCTCCACTTGGGTGTCACTTGAGTCTTATATGTGTGTGTTTACAAGCCAAAAAATAAGATCCATAGGTGACTGTGTAAATTCAACATGGCCCAGCCATGTGCTGGAATATTATTCAGCCTTACATAGGAATGGGATTCTGACCCTTGAACAGGAATAGAATGGTAGCCATTCTCCTAAGTCAGACCTCCAGGCAGTGCAAAGACAAACTAACACTGTATGACACCAGTGAGGGCTGCAGTGTCACCAATTATATAAAGACAGAAAGCAGGAAGGTTTACAGAGCCCTAGGGGTGACATGGAGTGGGGAGGTTGAAGGGTAGGTGTGTAAGTGGGACTGAGGCTCAGAAGAATCAGACATGGCTGCAGAATATGCATGTGGCTGCCTCCCATACGTGTGGGTCCTACCTCCTCAGAAAGGCAAATACAGCAAAAGAAAGGAACAGAGGGGACAGGCTCTGACCTCCTGTAGACACACACAAATGACGTGACAGAATGTGCACACTGCTGCCTTGCTGCAGGAGCAGCTGAGCATCCAGAAGGGTTGAAAGAGGCTGGAAGGGCTGAGCATGGCACTGAGTTCAAGGACATAGCTTTAGGTCCTGGGGAACCTATGGTGCCCAGGCCCCATCCTGCTGATACTGAGGGACACAGCTGACATTCAGGGTGATGGCTGGGCTGGGCTGGGGAATAGGTGTCCACTCTCACCTGCCTCAGCTTGAAGATGCGCTGGGTGATGTAGGACTGCAACTACTTGTTGGATTCATTGATGCAAATCTGCTCAAAGCTTTTCTGTTCAAAGTCCTCAAATCTGAATATGGCCAAGACACCAATGGGCAAACACTGAGAGACAAGCTATGGTTATAGCTGGGGACTCCTGGGAAGACCAATCCTCCTGAGAGGAGTTGCAGCAGAGGGGGTGTGTTTTCCTGACCTGTTTGGTACCCAGTGTTCTTTGCCAAGGGTTCCTTTATTACTTCTTGATGGAACCAGGCCTGCACATATCCAGGAAGCATTGGGGTGGAACCTAGGCTTGGTGCCCACATGCTGGCATCGCTGAGGGTGAAGCCTAGCCTACCACACTTCCAGACACCGAGTGCAGATGCCTGGGTTCCTATAGAATGGTGGTTCTTACCCTTCCTAATGCTGTGTCTCTTTATTTCAGTTCCTCATGTCGTTGTCATCCCAACATAAAATTATTGGAGAGCAACTCCATGAGTGTAACTTTGTTACTGTGAGGAACTGTAGTGTAAATGTCTGGTGTGCAGGAGCTCTGATGTAGAACCCACAGATTGAGAGCAGCTGCTGTAGAGGATCAGAGTCCCCTGCCAGCCCTGGTGTTTGCAGAGATCCCCTGGGTTCCTAGTCTCCATGGCTTTTCCCAAGGACAGGGTTTATTCTTGGCTGTCTCAGGGCCCGGGCCCTCACAGAAACAGCCTCTCCCATGTCCTTCCTGTTGAGGAGAGCGTGGTTGGTACTCAGCACAGTCCAGTCAAACAGGGCGCTGTATAGACACTTGGCCAGGGGTATCCTGCAGTTATGGCCTCTGGACAGAGGGGTTTCTTACCTGGGTGGGGCAACTGTGCCAGGTACAGACTGTGATGCTCAGAGTCAAGACCTAGTTTTGTCTTATTTTCATAGACAAAGTTGCCCAGGCTGGCCTCGAACTTGCCTTGTAGCCAAGGATAATTAAACAACTGATCCTACTGCCTCTACCCCCCCATGGCCTGGCATTGCAGATGAGTGTCACCAGAGCTGGATTGTCATAGCTGCTATACGGCTCTAAGTCAGGGGCCTCATGTGCATGAGTTTTATGACTGTGCCATCCCCACCCCCCAACCAGGGTTTTCACCTTTCTCCTGCTGAAGTCTGCTTAATCCTACCCTGGCCCCTGGACACAGCAGCTGTGGGAGAATCAAAGCCTGGGGCTTCAGCACAACATGGGTACACAGCATGGCATGCAGCCTACACGGCTGTGAAAAAGCCAAGGAAGTGCTTCTCAGCTCACCCCCTGTAGGAGTGTCTAGTCCATCCTTCTCTCCATGGACACAGACATCTGCTTCCAACTTCCCGACATGTCCCTCTGGTTTTGACTTTCCTGGATGCCATGTCAATGCCACCACACAGAGTGCTGCCTCTACTGGGGACACTCACACAACCTCTCTGGGGGACATCTGAGCCAAGCAGGGATTGGGTGCACTGCAGAGAGGTCAAGTCATGTCGTGAAGTACCTTGTCCCACAAAGGCTCACTGTTCAGGGAGTTGACTGGAAAAGTAAGCTTATGCCCCTGGGCAGGGTCCCCATAGGGCGTGTCCCATACCCTGCTATCAGGTCTATTCCTGGTGCCATGCAAATTCAATTTGCAAGACCCAATGCTCTGGAAATGTCAAGAGCTAACGGAAATGTACCAGGAAGTGCACACCACAGCAAAGGGAGAGGATGGCACAGAGACCTATGCTATGGGTTAAGGGGCACGGAAATGCCACCTCGAGCACAGGGATCAGTCACCTCTTTCACAAACAAGGCAAAAGGTCAATGCTCTCAGCTCTGGGAGCCTAAAGCGCTCTGTGGCTCCTAAACCCTGCAGCTGCAGCCAGAAGCAGCACTGAACAGGATGTAAATGCTGAGGATGGAGATGTCAATAAAACTTTATTTACAAAACCAAATTAGTGGTGGTGCTGCTGCTGCTGCTGGTGGTGGTGGTGGTGGTGGTGGTGGTGGTGGTGGTGGTGGTGGCGGTTGCGGACTGGTTCATTTCAAAGCATGCTGGAGTGGCATGGCCACTGAGCATCGGGAAACACAGAAAGGAATGCGACTTGATGCAGGGCTCCCAACACCCCAGACGTCAACCTATGGCACTGGAACAGGGTCCCTGAAGGTAAGTCTGGACAGTCAGATAAGGTAAGTACATTTTATTACAAGGAAATGGGACAAGATAAATCTTCTCTTCATCTCGCTATGCTTAAGCATCTTTAAGAGTGCAGGGAATTCATGTCTATCAGTCTGGTTTAGAAAAGTGTTTAGAGACAGCAAGAGTAAACTCCATGTTTCCCTGATGATGGTTCCAGGGATTCTGATATCTGGGTCAAAGTGAAAGTTAAGGTGAAAAAGGCTGTCAGGCAGGGCAAAAAGATTCCAATTTCTGGTCTCTTTGGGCTGTAATTTTTACTGTGTTCAAGGCCATGAATGCAGACAGGGTAATAACGATTACAGAACAAGAAGCTAGAGCTTCATTAAGACAAAACGAAAGTAAAAGTTTTGCCCTCTGCACCACTGCCTGAAGCAGGTTTTTCTAAGTCGTTTCCCGAGGATGGCATGTTGACCATTAGATTCACACGATGATGATGACGAATTCACCTGCTTTTTCTTTTCCTATAATTAGGCCAGCATCGATTCAAGGTGTGGCCCAACCGACTTATTATAAAGGATGATACTGGTTGGTTGAAAAAGGTAGTAGCTTTCTATGAACCATATATTAAGTTTTTATGTATATTAAAATTAACATTGGAAAGAACAATGGTAGGAGCGGAAGCTGGAGGACAACTGCTGCAAATGCTTGCTTTTGAAAATGCTAATGAAGAGTACAGGAGAACATTATTACCTATAAAGGGGGCTGGGGATATTAATGCTTATATGAAGGCATGCCAGGGTATCTTTTCTGAAAATGGAAAGATGCATATTTGGCATGTATTGATCCAGATAGAGTTATTAAATTATATGTTTAAATACTCTTGAATATCCTACAGGCACTTTCGCTCAGGATGAGTTGCCTTTAGAATGGGTTTATATTAAATAAAACTTTAACCAAACATTAACAAATAATGAGGAACAAATTTCTTTAATCATTCAGCAAGGCATACAAAGACCTGTTACTCTGTGGGGATATGATTGTGCTGCTTTTGTTTTCCCATTAAGCAAAGATAAAGTGGAATATTTAATGCAGATGTCTGAGGTTTTTCAATTAGCCATGATTTCTTACATTGGAAATATTGAATTTCATCCTCCCCATAGTAAATTGTGGGATTGCTTTAAAAAACAAAAAAAAATTTGATAAATACACTAATTTCTGTTGATCCATTACCATCAGCCTTTACTGTGATTACAGATGGCTCTAACACCAAGATGGCTTATTGGACCAAAGATTAATTTTGGGGACAAGAATCTTCTTTTGGGTCAGTACAACAAAATGAATTATTAGCGGTAATTAATGTATTCCAGGATTTTACTCATGATGTAAAAATATTATAGCTGAGTCCGCTTATGTTGTAGGAGTAGTACAGAATATTGCGACTGCTGTTGTTTCTACATCTAAGCCAATATTAAATGTTATTCTCACATATTAAAGGACTATTGTTATTATGAAACTCTAGAATATTCATTACACATACTAGATCACATTCAAAATTTCCAGAATCTTTAACACTTGGCAATCCTATGGTAGATCAATTAGTGGCATTTGCTACCCCAGAAGAACACAGTCATAATCATGCCAATACAGGATATTTACATATTAAATATAAGCTTCCCTATTCTCAAGCCAAACAAATTATTGCTAATTGTCCTATGTGTCAGTCTTCACGTATAAAATGTATTCCATCTCAAATTAATCCCAGTTGATGCAACTTAATACATCGTGTCAGATCGATATAACCCATATTTCTTAGTTTGGTTGCGTTTCACATATAGATGTAAGCATAGATAATTTTTCAAAATTTGTGTGGGCTACACCATTGCCAGGAGTACGCATTGCTCATGTTATACAGCATCTATTGGAAACTTTTGCTGTTATGGGACTGCCTTCTAAAATTAAAATTGATAATGGACCAACATATATTTCTTATCAATATAAACAATTTTGTCAACGATATCATATTGTACATATTACTGGTACAGAACACAATACACAAGGACAAGCTTTTGTTGAAAGAATTCACCATACCCTGAAATGACAAATTATAAAATTAAAAAGGGGGAAAAGAAATGGCCTTATGCAACCTGAATGGAGTTTGCAGACCAGTCCCAGAGCTATATTGGCACAAGCATTATACATTATTAATTTTCTTAATTTACCACAAGGTGAAGTTATATCAAGAGCCAATAGACACTTTGTTGAACTTCCCCCCAGAAGGCATGGAACAGACAGTATGGATAAAAATTGCCCGGGATGCTGAATGGCAGGAAGGGACATCATTGTATATAGGGGAGAGGGTTTTGTCTCATTACAGGATGGGAGACTATTCTGGTTACCCGGGAGATGGATCCAAGCACAGAATAATAAGAACTGCTCCCTACCCTCAAAGGAATCCAGTTAAACCAGCTACATTTTCTCCTGATGGATGTTCTCAGGAGATGAGGAGGTGTCCTCCATTACTGAGGCCCTGGCTTCTCTTAGTGTCCACAAACAACAATGGATAAGGATCCGTGCAGTGACAACCCTATTACCTATGTGGGGTCAGGTGAAGCGATTGAGCACTGAAAGGAATAATTTTGTCTCCTTCAGGAAAGTCCTTTACGGCTGAGCACTTATTCTTAGCAATGTGTGTTTTACTCATGGTTTCTTCTGCTGCGGCCAATGCCAGTTATCGGGCTTATATTGCTTATCATGGTGAAATCCTACTACTTTTGTGTTAGTAAATATATGGATAATGACACAGAACATGATTGGAAGTTAATTCAAGCCTATTTAGAGGGTAATGAAAGTGCTTCAAAAGTAATTAATGCCTTGAAATATGATGTTCGAATGTCTTTTGGTAAACAGCTAGAAGATACTACCCCTAGAGAAATAGCGAAATTATTGGCTGATCAATTGACAGGATTAGATCCCAAGGCTTGACTTCAAAGGATTTTCTATAGCATGGGAGGAGCTAGTTTTGCCATAATCTTATGTACATTATGTATTATGTTGCTTTATTTTTACATGACTAAACCCCTACAAGGACCTTTAGCTATGTTATGTAAAGTGTTACTTTAAAACAAAAGAAAAAAGAAGTAATTGTTAAGACATAGAGATGCAGCTCTCAGGCAGGGTCAAGAAAGGCCTGGTGACAGATACAAGTAGGGGCTGGAATGCCGCCCTGGAGAATAAAATGTTTTTCTCACTTGGCCTTAAGTTATGTTCTGCTGTGTCCGTTTCTGTGGAAGTGGTTCTAACGCTCTCTTGGTAATGGTGAGTATATTTTGATTATAATAAGAGAGGTGATTTGTTATATGAATATTTTTAGAAGAAGCTTTTGTTTATTCATCTTTCTTTGTTTAATCTTCCCTCATTGTTCCTGTTATCCTGGGAATAATGATCTTATGGTATCTTTGCACAATGAAAATTGTAGTAATGCATATTCTTAGCTCAATAAGGATTAATAAAGCTTGCAACTGCGTGCAGTTTCTTCTGCCTTTGCTCTGCACCCCCTGTGTCCTGGGGGTATGCGACCATACCCAGGGCCCCAACTCACTAGACATTGACAATGGGTCACCCCACAAAACACAGAAGCATCTACCTTAGTCAAAAATGGATATTTTATTGAATGCATACACTAACACTGATTGATCACATCCATAGCAGAGATACTAGGGGCAGATCCGTGGCCCAAAATACATTCCTCTAAACCTATAAAGCGAAAGAAAGAAAGAAAGAAAGAAAGAAAGAAAGAAAGAAAGAAAGAAAGAAAGAAAGAAAGGAAGGAAGGAAGGAAGGAAGGAAGAAGAAAAAACACAAAAAACTTAAGCTTCTCATAGGAACTTCGCAGGAAGTGTTGTCTGGCGGTCAGTTCTGATTAGGCCATTTTAGATGAAACAGTGCATAGTGACCCTTAATGTGATGGGCCCTATATAAAGCTTTTTGCAATATTGGAATTTTAACAAACCTCATCCAGAACATACAGCAGAGGCAAGGATGTGATCACCATGTCCTTGCTCTCTATCAGGCTATTTTTCTGTGTCCTTGATTGTCAGGCATAGAACAGCAACAATCTGAAATAGCTGGTAGACATGGAACAAAGTGGCTAAAACTATAGTTGTGGGTTGCACACCTCAACTGTCAATGGCTAATGCTGTCCTCAGAGACCTCGGAGGCCCCTCTTGTAAGACTGTCTATTGGAAATGGAAGCACTGACTTCAAAGTGAACCGGGCCAGCCAGGGAGAGGGCAACATGGATACGTGAGACCCTGTCTAAAACCAGCACAAAAACCAATCCTTCATTCAAAGCATCATCTATTAATTCTTTCTTATTTACCACTTTCTCCCTACCAGCCTTTCAGTCTGGAATGGTAGAAAAGGACTGGGAATGTTCCTTCTATTCTAAGGACCTTGATCTCTCTTTCCTTAGGTCCACATTAAGAACACATGCAAATGGATATCACCATCTGAACAACTTAGTATCATCTACTCAGTATATCTAGCCTAATACTGTGCTATGACAATCTCAAGCTTCCTTGAGTTTCGCTGACCCAGCAAGAAGTATGAAGTACTGAGGCCACACCCCAGTGATCCTTTCAAGGGGTTAGAAGAAAGCCTTGAGAGATGCTCCACTTCTTTGTCCTTAGATTAAATCACATTGACACAATGTGGGTGGACTATTTAACCAGACATGTTTCTCCCAACCCCACCTTTATGAGTTCAGATCATGGCAGAATTCATGCCCCACCACCCTAGATATTGAGTTTAGTGATATGTAATTATTATTTTAACCTATGTATTAAATTTTGTCATTTTGTTAATTTTTGTGGTTTTCACAGTCTTCTTTGATTAACTTTCCTAGTTTTATTAATTTATCCCCTGTGTTCTCTGGTATTTTGTCCTTCCCTTCAAACTAAAGTATTCCTTTTAGGATCCTCTACAGAGCTGTCTTACTGGTTATACATATTTTGTTAAATTTATTTTAGTGTGCATTAGTAAGCACAGTAGCTGTGCAGCTGCCTGCCCTCCATGGTACGAGATCTACTTTCCAAACAATAACGCTCAACTCTTACTGACTGTGTAGCATCTTGGCTGCTCTTTGTTGCACTTGGACAGCCCTCAGGACCAGGCTCTCCTCTCCCTTAACCATGGCTGCTGTCCTCTTCCTCTCTCCTCTCCATCACACATGTTCTTCCTTTATTCTTTGGCAGCTTCTTCTTCCTTCTTCCCTCCTCATGATCCTCTCTAGCAAAGCCCTCAGAAACTCCCCTCCCCCATCTCTCTGCTGTGCAGCTGTTGGCTGTTTGCTTCTTTATAATCACAGTTAACTGGGAACAGGGTCAGTTATTTGGGGTTAACCAGTCCTGAGTTCCACAAATTAGCATTAAAATACAAGCAGAATTAGGCCAATCCACTTCAGGGATTTTTGTTTGTTTGGTTGGTTGGTTTGGTTTAATTTTCATTTACCTTTTTACTTGTTATTTTATTTTTGGCTATTTTTTATTAATCGGTTATTTTATTTATTTACATTTCAACTATTGTCCTGCTTTCCACACTCCCCTCATCATATTTACATCCCATTTCTGCTCAGCTTTGCCTATGTGACAGTGCTCCCCCACCCAAACATATCCATTCCCACCTCACACCTCTAGGATCTCCCTTTGGTGGGCAACAGGCCTCACCTTGAACCATAGAGCATCCTTGCATACAGTTTGGCTGGCAGTTTGGCCCCTGGGAGCTTGGGGATTAGGGAAAGAAGATCTGTTCAGATATTAAAGCCAATGTTTGCTGCATTCTCTTCTTTTTCTGGTTATAGGTGAAATTATGTTTGTGTGCTTCTCTTTTTTTAAATTATTGAGAGAAGATTAATTTCTTGGTTTTTCTTGGGTATACTTCAGTTTATTGTCTTGGAGTTTTCGTCCTGTTAGCCTCTGTTGTGCTTTCTTACAGAAAAGAATTGTTTAAATTTGGTTTTGTCATGAAATATCCTGGTTCCTCCTTTTATGGTGATTGAGGATTATGCTGGATATAGGAGCCTGTGTCTGCAGTACATCTGCCCAAGATTTTCTGACTTTTAGAATCTCTGTTGAGAAGTCTGGTGTAATTCAGATACGTCTGAATTTATTTGTTACTAGATATTTATACCTTACCCCTTTTAATGTTCTTTCTTGATCTGTGCATTTAGCGTTTTAATTATTATGTGAATGGAGGAATTTTTCTGGTACAATTAGTTTGATGTTCTGTAGGCTTGTTGTACCTTTATGGCCTTTTCTTTCTTTACCTTATGGAAGTTTGCTGCTATGATTTGTTGAAGGTGTTTACTGGATCTATGAACTAGAAATCTTAATTCTTTTCTCTATCTATTATCCTTAGGTTTCAACATTTAATTGTGTCCTGAAATTCATGGATGTTTTGGATTCAATAAACCATACATGTTTATCTGAGATGGGTGTTTTGTGCTTTGTGGGATGACCTCCTTGACCCCAGGCTGCATGAAGAATCTCAGTTGACAATGGGGACATAAATTATGAGTATGTGTAGCAAGACCCAGGCCTCTTCCAGGTTCTTAGATATTAACTGAGAACCTCAAATACAGTAGTGATGTGATAGTGTGGTGTGAATCTAGTTACTATTCTCTATTTTGATATAGATGACTCTTTTTGTGTCATGGTCAGCTTATAATGACTAGAAGACCTAAGCTTGAGAATAACCAAAGACTACATTGCTTCTCTAGCAGCTGAGCTTTTAAAAGTCCTGGTGTGACAGCAACTGTTGGTGGACATTCTGGATTATTCCTTCTGTACTTTAACTCTCTGTGTCACTTCCACCATCAGTAAGTTAGTTCAATTCCATAAATTGGAAATCCATCACCTGGAAGAAATACTCTTTTTTTTTAAGATTTATTTATTTATTTATTTATTTATTTATTTATTTATTTATTATATACAAGTACACCGTGACTGTCTTTAGACACACCAGAAGAGGGCATCATATCTCATTACAGATGGTTGTGAGCCATCATGTGGTTGCTGGGATTTGAACTCAGGACCTCTGGAAGAGCAGTCAGTGCTCTTAACCACTAAGCCATCTCTTTAGCCCAAGAAATACTTTCTGAATATGATCTGAGATTGGCCATGGAAAAAGGGTAGCTTGAACTGTCCCACCTAGGTTCTGGGCCTGCACAGGCCTGCTCTCCAAAAGAAACCTGTGTTCACAGCTGTTGGCTGGCTAAGAAAGATTTCACGAGTCGTGATACACAGCCCTCGGACTTCTGCTTCAGTCATCTGCACAATTTTTCCCGGACGATATCCTCATACCTCCAGCAGGCCGGTGATGAAGCTGTCTGCTCTCAGCTCCCCTTCAGCCATTTTGTGGGCACCAGACTCTCCTCCCTGCAGCAGGAACAAGGGCTTCTCCATGGTGGCTGCAGCAGCAGTGGTGGTTTGGCATTCTCACCTAGGAGGCCCTATGCCTTTCTACCCCAGTTCCAACTCAGCTCAGGCCCGGGCCTTCCCCCATCCACTTCCCACGGAGCAGGGAGAGCAGCACCCACTAGAAATAAAAGGGAAGCCCTTGGTCCTGCCAAGACTGAACCCCCAGTGAAAGGGATTGTTGGGGGGAGGGTGGTAATGGGAGGAGGATGTGGAGGGGACACCAATAGAGAAGGGGAGGGGGAGGGGTAAGGGGGATGTTTGCCTGGAAACCCAGAAAGGTAATAACAATTGAAATATAAATAAGAAATACCCAATTTAATAAAGATGGAGAAAAAAAGATAAAAGTGTCACACATTTAAAACAGAAGAATATGGACCCTAATTTTAAAGGACAGTTCTGTCAATTAACTAAACCTTTAAGGAAGCTCAGAAAATCAGGCCAAACAATATTTTCTCGGTTTATGTATCTGTAATGTCGCATAAATAATAATGTCCGTTTCTTGCTGTTGTGGAGGGAATTAAATAGATAATATGTAATCATGGAAATTTTGAAGTACCATCCATTTTTCTGTTCATTAAATCACTCTTCCTCATTTCATTGATCAAGTATGTATGTTTTCTTTTCATAGTTACATGTATAATAAAACCAGCATAAAAACCTTCAGAATTGTATAAGCTTTCACTTTTAACAAATTAAATTAGTTGTTCTTTGTATTTCTGCTGAACATTTAAATGTTCTTTATATGTCCCAATGCAAGTTTATTAGGTACCTATAAACTTTAAACTCTGTTCCTGAGAGCATGAGTACTATTTAATCATATAGTAACTACACTCAGGCTGTCTTTGTATTAGAACCAATTATATCAGACTCTAAGAAAAATTACTATTGCGTAAAAGTTTGTGTGTGTATGAGTGTGAGTGTGTGTGTGTGTGTGTGTGAGTGTGTGTGTGTGTGTGTGTGTGTGTGTGTGTGTGCAGTACATGACCAAACAACTTTCAGGAGCCATTTCTCTCCTTCTGTCATGTGGGTCCCAGGATGTAACCCAGATGTTTGACTTTGGCAATAAATAATATTACCCACTAAATAAATAAATAAACAAACAAAAAACAAGCCACAAATCAACTTTAAAAGTGAAGGCCAGAAGTTCACAGAATAGTAGCATTGGCCTTACCATATCCTTTCTTTGGGGATAGGAAAATTAATGTTCTGAAATCCATGACTTTCAGGAATTGTGATATTCATTGAAATTCAATTCCTTTGCAGATGCTCCAGTTGTTGTGGCCAATTGCTAGAAAGGTCAGCTTAAGCTTGCAGGACGCCCACCATCCCTCCCCCCACCCCACCTCCACAGAAAGCTCAAAAGACACTGCCCAGATCTTACTCCACATTCCCCAGAACCACTTTCTTTGTCCATCATTTCCTTGAGACGAAAGGTCAGATCCTTCACCCTAGTCTCTCCACAATTGACATTTGCCCTCCCAAAACACTTCTAAGACTGGAAAACATGTCTTAGGATGTATCTGCCAGACTCGGACTGAGAGAAACTAGGGCACTGGTTGTCACTACAACATTGGGGACAGAGGACGCCAAGAACTCTCTAGGAGACAATAGAATGTCCAAGAAGGGACAGCTGATGTCAAGGGGAGCAGACTTTGCCTCCCTGCTAATGTTCTCCCTGTACTGAGCATAATCTGAGGTGCCCTTTCCAGGAGACTTTCCTGGGGTAGAGCCACTGAGCATCTCCTGCTTCCAAAGCCAAATTTTCCTCTAGGCTTGATTATAAAAACCTTAGTAATTCCTATGCATCTAAATGAATGTTTCCTTCCAAATCCTGCCCAAAAATGTCTCATCCTAACTCAAATTATCCTTCTTCACCAATATTAGCCATTAAAAATTCCTGAGAAATAATACCAGTTTGAATATGCACTCAAAATGTTCTCCTGTCTTATTATGTACAGGTGCTTGAAATCACATCAAGAAATAGCCTGCATGGAAGGTTGCAACATGGGTGTGTGTTAGGGGAACACTCATGAAGCCTTGTGCTTAGCATTCAACTGTTGCCACAAAATTCCTTAGGAGGAAGACTTGAAATCATTATGGTGCTAGAAACAGTGTGGAGGCCAGTTGGAAGAGGAAAGTGAAACATTAGAGCCACCAGTGAAGGCTCCTGTTGGGCCCTACCTTGGTGTTTCCCTCCCCCCTCGCTGAGCCTTTCAGCCTGCTATAGCAAGAAATTGTTTACACCTTTGACAGCTGCTCTTAGCCCCTGATTTGGGGCTGGGATTTTCCATGGCACCCTTCCTCCCCACTGAGCTTTCCTGCTTCTTGTTTTTAAGGTGCTGTTTATGCCCCTGATTGGGCTGGAACTTTCACCACACAGACTTGTCCTATTTTCCTGTTTGGGGATTTTCACCTGCCTTGTTGATTTTCCACGGCTTTTGCCTCTGGTATATAAGGAGATCTCAGTAAAGCCTTGGTGGCACTCGCTAAAAAGGGGTTACCCCTGTACGTGTTTTCTTTCAACCCCACAAACCTACACCTGATATTCACACACTGTCGGCACAGGCACTGACAATAGTTATCACAATAGAAAGTAGTAACTAGATTTAACCAAACTATCACATTAATGCTGTATTTCGTGGTATTTTTTTTTTTTTTTTGCTCTCCTAGAACCTGGAAGAGGCTTGGGGTTTTCTAATCCTACTCATAATTTATTAATCTTCCCAACACTATGGGCTGTGTTCTGTTAATGCTAACAGCGCCATCCAATACCTAGGATATTTTCTACTGACATGTGTGACATGAGACAAAACAGTCCCTGTCATCCCTCACCTGAATAAACTTCCTTAGAGTTCAGTGTAGTTGGAGGGTCCTTCTTTCCTCTCCAAGATCGAGAAACATTTCCAGTCTTCAGACAAGTGTGTCAGCCATTGTCCAGTGACTGTCTTGAGATGTCCACATTGTCAGCTGAGTGTCGTCATCCAGCCTGCCCTGTAATTGTTGTAGACGATTAATAGGGTTCCAGCCCTAGGATTTAATTCAGTGCTACAGTACTTGCCAAACATGCTCAAAGCCCTAGCTGCCACCCTAGTCCTGTGTGCTCTAGAGAAAGAAAATAAAGAACCACATTGTCTATCAAGTTTCTCCTCCAATAGAAGGAGAATCTGCATCGGGTCTTTTAAGTAACTCTAAGCCCCAGCTTCCCCACAGCTCCCTCCATCGATTGCACTATTGGTGCATTTTCAGTAATTCTCACTTTATTTTTGGTGTGCAAAGAATATGCACCATGTAAGTAAAGTGTGTGTGTGTGTGTGTGTTTGTGTGTGTGTGTGTTCATCCATGAACTCACTATAAATTATTATCAAATGACCCAGAAGACCGTGGAGAAACCTGTCGATGTGCATGCAGAATTATGTTACTACCGTTCCATGGCACCTTGCAGGTAACACTGAAATACTGGGCTGCTTTAATAGAGCCTAAAACCAGGCTATGCATGGTTTTCGGTGAGATTGTGATGTGCAACACCACAACAGAGATCAGCAGAAGCTTCATTTTTTCCATGCTGCTGTTACCAAGTGAGGCAAAGCCTCATCCCATAGAGAGTCTGGTAGGATCTGATGAAAGGAGTAAACTCAGGGTTGAAATCAAGCCTTTAGAAACAAAGAGAAAAATACAAAGTCAAGGAAAGCAAGAGCTGTCTTTTTCTTTTCTTCCTCTTTTTTTTTTTTTGAGAAGATCCACAAGAGAGACAACCCCTTCCTCAAACTAACAATGCACAAGAGAGACAATACATGAATTAAAAATCAGAAATGAAATGAGGGACATAACAATAGACACCGAGCAAATTCCAAAATCATTAGTTCTTACTCCCGAGGACTTTACGCCAGAAAACTGGAATATTCATTCGATATTGTTGATTTTGTAGACAGATAACAATTACCAAAGTTAAATCCAGATCTGGGAAGGTATCTGAATAATACCCCTAAGAAAATAGATACAGTCATTAAAGGTTGCATACATTATATATTATATTGCTTTCTTTTTGCATGATTAAACCCCTTCAAGGACAATTAGCTATGTTATAGAAAGTGTTACTTTTAAAACAAAAGGACAAAGAGAGAAATTGAGGAATCATTGAGATACACTTCCCAGACAGGATCAAGGAAAGACGGCTGAGAGATGCAAGCAGGGGCTGGAACGCTGCCCTTGAGAAGAAAATGTTTTTCTCACTTTACCTTACACTATGCTGTACTGTGTCCGTTTTTTGTGGAAGCAGCTCTCATGGTCTCTGGGGTATGACAAGTAGATTGTGATACTAGCAAGAGGGGTGACTTGCTATACAGATATTTTAAGGAGAAGCCTTTGCTTAGTCTCACTTCTTTGCCTAGTCTTGCCTCAGTCGTTCCTGATATCATGGGAATAACGATCTTATTATATCTTGCCAAAAGGGAAAGTGAGGTAATCCATATTCATGCCTGTATAAGGGTTAATAAACTTGCAGCTGCATGCAGTTGCATCTGCCTTTGCTTTGCATCCCCTGTGTCCTGGTTATTTGTGACCGTACCTGGGCCCCCAACACACTAGATGTTGACAAGCATCACCCTTCTCACTGTCAGGTTTATTTTCTTTCTTTTTTGAAATCTATGATGTGGAGGCGTATTACAGCAACAATATGAAATAGCAGGCAGGCATGTATGAAAATTGCTGTGTTTAAGCTAGGTGTGGGGACAAGTCCTCAAAAGGAGCTGTTAAGATGGGAAACACATAATGCATTTGTTGCTGGAATTGAGTTGCCTCAGCTGTGTTGCTCTGCCTGCTCAGTGTCCATTCAACATCACTCTGTTTCTACAGAGGAACTCAAGGTTTGCCCCAGCCGCCTGTGAGCTGTGATATGGGCAGAGAAAGGCCAGGACACAGTGGTGATTTCCCACTCCTCAGTTATGCTGAATTTTCCACCACTGTACTTGTATACACAAGTACAGTGTGGTCAGTTATTATAGATATTTGTCATTTCTTACAGAGGGCAACTATGATTGACTACACCCAATTCTACAAAAAACAAAATTCAGGAAACCTGGCCCTTGGCAGCAATGAATCAAGAAATATCTAGGATGGTGGGGCATGAATTCTGCCAAGCAATGAACTCAGATAGGTGGGGTTGTGAGGAAGATGTATGGTTGAATATCCCAATAGATTCACGTTGTATCATCTTGATTTAATCTAAGGACAAAGAAGTGCAGTATCTCTGATGGCTTTCTTCTAACCCCTTGAAAGGTTAAGTGGGGTTTGACCTCAGTTCTTCATTCTTCTTGCTGGGTCAGCAACACTCAGGGAAGCTTGAGATTGCCATAGGCACAGTATTAGGCTAGAAATGCTGAGTAGGTGATACTAAGTTGTTCAGATGGTGATACCCATTTCATTTGTTCTTAACGTGGACCTAAGGAAAGACAGATCAAGGTCCTTAGAATAAAAAGATCATTTCCAGTTTTTTTCTACCTTTCCTGAATGAAAGACTGGTTGGCAGAGAATGGTAAAAATTCAAGAATTGGTAGATGATGCTTTGAATGAAGGGTGGGTTTCTGTGCTGGTTTTAGACAGGTTCTCAATTACCCCATCTTGTTCTCTACGTTGCTCGTCAGGTTCACTTTGAGCTCAAATAAAGCTGCTTCTACTTTCCAACAGGTAGTCTTACAAAGGGGCCTCCAAGGACTGTGAGGACAGCATTAGCCAATGAGAATTGAGGTGTGTAACCCACAACTATAGCTTTATCTGAAAGACCCTCAGACAGAGGAGACTCTCGCTCCAGTCCTGAGGACAATCACCACCCCATGAACACACAGGACTCAGTCTTGATGTAAAAACAAGAGGTTTACTTTGGGATACCAATGCACTGGGGCTCGACACGGTCCTCACGAGGAGGGATGTGAGGAGCCTCAAACAACAGAAATGTACAGCTTAAACAGTCATTTATGATCACACAGTTTCATTAGCTCAGCTATTTCGGTGCCAAGGATAACTAGGCAGATGTTTCTCGTCCTGGGATAAGGCCGTAACCACATCAATGTAGCTATTTCAGTAGGAAGGATGTCTGACTTGATATATGTTTTCTTATCCTGGGGTTCCCAGGACAAGGACCAAGGATATCTGTCTTGGCAGGTGTTTCTGTTCTGGGGTTCCCAGGACAAGGCTATAGCGATGTCAGCCTATAGCACAGCTGCATTCAGTACCAAGGATATCTCACTTCTATAGTGGTCAGTCAGCTTCCCAGAGATGTTTCCTGTCTTGTAATTGCCCTGCAGTAAATATGTTCTATACCCTCTGTTCTTATGGTCGGGCAGCTTCCTAGAGAGTGGGTGGGAATGTGCTTTCTGTACTTTCTGGTCTATTGTCTAACGTCTAGGGGCTAAGCAAGGGCCAGCTTAAAAGATTCTCATGCTTAAGAAATGGCTGTACTGATATCAAACGGGGATCTTTCATATCCACTTTCTTCCAAGTCTACCAGCCATCTCAGATTGGTGGTGTAATATGCCTGACAATCAGGACACAGAAAAATAACTTGATACACAGCAAGGACATGGCAATCATATCCTGTGTCGTTATGTATGTTCTGGATGAGGTTTGTTAAAATGACAATATTGCACAAAGCTTTATATAGGACCCATCAAATTAAGGGTCACTATGCACTGTCATAGCTAAAATGGCCTGGTCAGAAGTGACCACTGGATCACTCTTCTGTAACTTCACATGAGAGGCTTGTGCTTTTTGTGTTTTTTATTTTTGTGGTTTTTTTCTTATTTATTTATTTATTTATTGATTGATTGATTGATTGATTGATTTATATGTTGTCAGGAAGATAGTTCAAGTCATGGATCTGCCCCCAAAATCTGAGCTTTGCCTCTAATACTGTAAACAGTATTAGTGTATGCATTCAATAAAATAACTGGCTTTTTTTTTTTAGTACGATACATGCTTTTGTGTTTTGTAGGGTGATCCATGAAACAGGAGTGAAGATGCTTGTTTCTTACTCTGTCCACTGAGTTATGTCTCTAGGCTTCTCCTACTCCTTTGGCTGCATCCCCCCCCCCCACATCTGCTGACTATTTTAGTTTTCAGATGAAATCACACGTTATAGCTTAGAGAGGCCTGTAAGCAATCCTGCTTTGGTAACTTAAGTGCAAAGAGGAGAGCCCCACACTCAGTCTGAGGGTGCATTCACTGGTGGATCCAATATTTCAGTTTCCTCTCCTAACAGATCACCACATTGTTGCCAGGACCATAATGAATGCAATTCTTTCTCCTAAAGAATCTGGTGGCAACTGTCAAATGTTAAGCACAAAGCTTCAGGTTGTACCTATAACACACACCCACATTGCCACCTATCCTATAGGCTATTTCTGGGTGTGATTTCATGCACCTGCACATGATGAGACAGGAGACCTCTTTGGCTACTTATAGGAACTGGTGTGATTTCTCAGTAATCTTTAATGGGTAATATTGCTGACTGAGGAGAATTTGAGGTAGGATGAAACATTTCTGTGCAGGGATTGGGGAGGAAGCACTCATTTAGATACACAGCAATGACTTAGGTTTTTCCAATCAAGCCTAGAGCCAAATTTGGCTTTGGAAGCATGTGGTGCTCAGTGGCTATGCCACAGGGAAGTCCCCTGAAAAGGGTCCATCAGCTTTTGCTCAGTACAGGGAGAACATTAGCAGGGAGGCAAAGTCTGTTATCCATGACATCAGCCGTCCCTTCGTGGACATTCTATTGTCTCCTAGAGAGACCTTGGAATCCCTGTGATGTCACCAGTATCGTTGTGACAACCAATTCCCTACTTTTTCTCTTAGTGTCCAAAGGATATATCCACAGACATGTTTTCCCGTCTTTGTAGGTGCTTTGGGAGAGTTGATGTTGATAGAGAAGAGTCTAGAGTGAAGCAAACGAAACCTAAAGGTAATGATGGACACATGGGGAATGTGGAGTAAGTTCTGGGCAGTTTATGTTGATCTTCCTCTCAGGGGTGAGTGTGGGGGCCTTCAGCTGGCCTTTATAGCAATGGGCCACAACCACTGGAACATCTCCACAGATATTGAATTCCATGATTATCACAATTCCTGAAAGTCAAGGTTTTCACATCATTAGTTTCTCCATAACCACATGGAGGATATGGCAATGCCTATGCTATTATTGGGTGAACTTCTAGTCTTTACTTTTACAGTGCATTCGGTATGTTAAATTGATATTATAACACCACCAGGAGTCATGGAGGGTATAACTTTTCTGAATTAAACAGGGCATCAATGTACTTCACTTTCATTGCTTCTTTCAATTCAGTGACTATCTGACAGTAGTAAGAGGGAGAGAACTGTGCTCCTGGCCATGACCTTATATTCTTAGAACTCCTCTGACTACCTCTGGCTGACGGGGCCAATCTTACCTTCATATATTAGAGGTTCTGTGTGGCAGATATTTTTCTACAGTAGCCAAACTATATGGAGCAGGTAGAGAAAGAGCCTGTAACCTATTGGCACTTCTGGGGCATTTGTCATTTCAGTAGGGGGAATTAATAAGTCTGTTGACCATGTCCTCCCCCTACATGACTTTTTAATGCAAAGTTATTGGACTAGAGTAACAGTGTAGGATATCTGAGTTTCCCTGATCAATCAAGTCATTGTGGATGCTGAATTGATGATCTGACTTCTGAAACCAGAGGGGTGAGGGTCCTGAAACCAGGTTGTAGCCTGCGTACCTGATAATAATCCTGGAGAAGGCATCTCTCTGGTACTTGTAAGCCTGTGTGGGCGGGCATAGGGAACACCTGGCTGCTTACATCTCTTGGTCTCTATATAGTAGTGGGGGGACTGTGATCCACTTAGGATGCCTCTTACACAGACCAAACTTCTTGCAGTGACACTGGCTTCCAAGCATGTTCTCCTGTTTAGACCTCACTGTGGTCTGTGTATGCTCTATGCATTCACCCCATGCGGGTTTACTTGTGTTCTTCTACCTACAGAGGCCTGCAGACAGACGTCATCCCCTGAAAATATCCTAAACAAGGTGCAGGACAACGAGGAAGAGGAGAGGCTGAATAGAGAACTGGAGCTAACTACCAAGGAGAGAAATGAGCTGACAGATCGCCTCCTTTATGTGACAGGTGGATCCATGAACAAGAGGTATGCATTGCTCCAAACAAAGGACCTTGTTCTAAACCTCATCTCCCATAGAGAGGAGATTCAGAACCTGACCCTTACTGAGGAGTGAGTTTGGACATGGACTCTCTGATTCTGCCTGTTGAAAATCTGAACTTGTGATCTGAGTGAAGAATTCAGGGATAAAGTCACTGGAGCATGAGTTCCCAGTGTACAATTGGAAAGCCCTTGACACGTGGCAGCTTTGCAAGGTTCTAGGTGCTGTGAGTTTGTGGACAGTGTTTGTACTTGCTAGGAATGTGACTGAACGCTATCATCTCATGGCAGCACCCTTAGGTAACAGGTCCCACATTGTTCATCTCCATGCTTAACTAGAAGGCCTGAGGCTCTGGCCTGTTCCTTCTTGTCTGTGTGCCTTAAACACTGAGACAGTAATGGTGCATACATTTCTAATGATTCTCATTGTGCTCTTTCCATATTTGTCTCTCTTTCTCATTCTCTGAGTCTGTTTAATTTTCCTTTCTTGTGGGTGTGTCCCAGTTTGTGTGTCTGTGTGTGCACAGGTCTGCATGCATATGCACAACTTTTATATGTTTCTGTGTCCCTCCACCCTTGGAATTTAGGGGTCTGTTTTTTGACCTCAGGATATACCTGTGTAATAGTTTCATGGAGGTGTAAGTACTTTATTTTGGAAGCCCCACTTTCAACAGTACAGTTCTTTGCCTGTGTGGTCACATTTGTCTATACATTTGTATGCCTTGAGCAGATTATAAGTTTGTGGCAATATCTGGTCTCATCTCCAGAATTATGTGTACTGTCTGCCTCTAGAATATTAGTTATTCGGCTTGTAGCATTCCACTTGTCAAAACAGGAAAAATGAAATCAGAGGTTTCTGGATGTGTGTGTGTGTGTGTGTGTGTGTGTGTGTGTGTGTGTGTGTGTGGTTTGGTAAGCTCTGTGGCCTAGGCTCTTGACAGCATAACAGGTTTGAATGCAGATCCAGCCCTCCTGATTGAAAAAAGTGAGCCAGGGAACCCTTTATCTGGGTGCTTAGCTTCTGTTGTCCTGGGCACACAATTCCAAGTTTCTGAAGCTGAAGAATTCAAATATGTAGAATTCAGAAAGTGTCCTTCCAGGACTGGGGTAGTACAGGACACAGCCTGAGTTTATATAATCCTAAACCTCGATGTTCATTGGGTTCTATCTTCCTGGGGCCAGCCCCTACTTCAGGCCAAATCCATTTTATGAAAACTTGAAGATAAAGGAGAAAGAGGTCATGTCATTACTGCACAACTTAGACACAAAGAACATTGAACATCGTGAGAAATTACAGGAGCTCAAGAAGGAGATTAACTTCTATCGGTAAGTACTGGTCAGAAGGGCCCCTCACTTGTGGAATGGCCATTGCTGCCTCTCTTTGTTCTGGACTGGAGAGCCTGCAGCTCTGGGTCCATGTCTTCTGCTGTTTAAATATCACTGTGCTGTGGGTCTTTTGGACTCAGTTTCAGTTCTTTAAGAGACTGTGACTTCTCACCACAGTGTCTATGCATCTTTAGAAGGCTCTGGATAGAACTACACTGATTCAGGCATCAGAGTGTTATTAGGCCAACCTGCGGCTCTGGGGTCATACCAGGTTTAACAAAGCTCAATGTGTGGACCACATGGTTTGCATGACCTCCCTTGGTCATACTGTCCTCTTGTGGTTATTTGCTGCCTACTAATTGATGCTCTCCCGATGCATTGGGCTCTCATGGGTAGTTGTAGATCCCTTGTTCTTTTGGACAGACATGGACTCTTATTGGTGCTTGGGTCACAGAAACAATTTATTCTTCCCTGGATTGGCCATTTGCTGTTTGTGCAGCAGCCTTACATGTATGGAGATGTATTCTATGAAGTCTTTATGGGTATCTGGGTCCTGGTGGACTTTGTGGGATTTGGCAGTTGGAATGGGAGGAAGAGGCTTCAGGATCTTACTATGCAGAGTGTGTTTCCAGCAACCTGCACAGCCGGCTCCTGATGGACCAGGCATGTATGAAGAAGAAGTTGGTCACATTGAAGCAGGAGAGCAAGGAGTTACAGCGATATTTGTTTGAGTTGAACCCGAATGATGAAGATGAACAGGAGAAGGCCAGCAACCTCCAGACCCAGCAAAATGTGGTAGGAACAAGCAGCTGAGTCAGATTAACAATGTCTGATACCATTTGCCTATTGGATACATCTTTGCTTCCCCTATCACCTTTCTAATCTCCCCACACCCAGTCAGTCACCCACCTTATGTGATAGAGTTATTCATTGCTCTGTGTATGCACAAGTATTCTGGGATGTTAACCACTCTTCAGAAACTGAGTTATTGGCAATTATACTTCTCTGCCCTTTTTGAAACTGCAGTCCAGAAATGGTGACAGAGGAATAACATATCATATGACTGCATCTCCCTATCACAGATTGGATGCTATGAAGAGTTTTGAACGAGTTCTTGGTCGTGTGACAAAGGTCATACAGGGGTCATGTTATGGTTGGAAGCACCTTGTAGGGATAAGAACCAAGTGCAAATGGCAAATGAGTCCTGGTCATTGGCTTTGATCTGGGTATCATGTGGCCTTCTCCTTTCTTCCTGCACCCCAATTAGGTCTCTCCCCATTTCCCCATTCTTGGTTTGCACTGGTAGAGTCTGAGGAGCAGCTTGTTCTCCCACAGTACTGTGAGGGTTGCTGGTGATGTTCCCAGCCTGCAGAGATATCAGCAATGATTTCAGTGAAAAGATCAGTGCTTTCTGTCCAATGCAGCTGAGGGGACAGAAGGCAGCAACTTGACAGCTGGTATGCATGTCCCCACCAAATCAGTGTCTTAATAGCTGCCTTCTCCTCCCACGTCTCAGAAACTGCAGGAGACATGGCATAGGACGGATCCCAGGAAGACAGCCCCCTGAAGAGTGAGTTTCTTCCTCAGGAGTTCCCTGTGACGACAATCCTCACAGTCAAAGACTTTTTGGGGGAATATTCTTCTTCTCAGATAATTTTCTCAGTGTATAGAGACCCTAAATTTATGTATCCGTATGCCAGCCTGTCTGGTTGAGGTCCTTCTCCTTTCTCATACGGACAACACCATTTGAGAGACATCTGAGGGGACTGCCTTGACGTCTTGTCCTAGAGGAGAAACAGCACTACAACTGTGTTTCTAAATGTTCATTAAGAAAATGCTGTTAAGAAATGTTTTTGGTTATGATTTTCATTGAAGTTTTCTTTTTGTTATTTCATACTTATATATTCTTGTTACTGTTTTTCATTTTTTATACCATTTTAGTTGTTCATTTTATGCCTGTTTTTTGTAAATTGTATTCCTTATGAATAAAAATTGATTTGTAACTCTTGACTCTTAAGACCATCTTATTCAAGGGTCCTTTCCCCTCCTGTAGACTTAGAACTGACAGCTAGATATGGATCTTTGCATGGTCCAGGCAGCATGGGTAAATAGGGAATTCAAAGCCACCAAAGTGTACACAGGGTGATAGTGTCTTTTGTGTGGATAATGTGACTTTTTTTATGGACACACACTTTATGATGTAATCACTGACATACTGTATCCATGCTGTCATGTGTTCTGCTCATCCTAGTCTATATCAGTCTACAACACACATTCCTTATTGACTGTGTGCACCAGATATTGAGTAACACACACTCATGCCTGTAGAGCTGCAGAAAAAATGACAACTTTCACAAAGGAATATAGAATAATCCTAATCGAGAACCATGTGCCTCAGTTTTTCTTACAATACAGCATTAGTATTAAACCACAAAGATAATGACCATCAACGTCATTTTGGGAAATAGGTTTTTATAGGTGCTGTTTCACTTGATCATTCATATGCTGTGTTTTTTATTGTTGCTGATTATATTTATTTTTATCATTTAACTCAATGGATCTTTTTTTTTCAAATGTATGTCTGGGCCACTCCTGAGTGCATTTCCCTCATGATCCAAAAGAGGGAATAGCATTCCCCATTGTAGATGATTGTTAGGGACCATGTGGCTCTTCTGAGAGAGCAGCAGATGCTCTAACCTGGGAGTCATCACCACAGGTCCTGTAGGTAGCTTTTGTCCTTCCAGGGCATGTGCTGTACTAGGTGGACACGGTCACCTCCCATTTAGGAGAGAGTCTCAGGAGATGTGTATGTACAGGTGGTTGAGCAGTGCCTGCTCAATGTGGTAGGCTGCTAGGCAACCAACTGAACCCCAGCCCTGCTCCACCTGCATTCTTCGAGGCAGAGTTTCTATAGCCCAGGATGGTCTAGAATGCATCATCTGCCTATGTCTTTTTTCCACTAATGCTAGGATGAGGAGCATATGTCCTCCACACCCTTCTTTCCAAACAATGAACATGCTCATGGTCTGGTTATCACATGGCCATGAGGGAGGTAAATAACACTCAGCCAAAACAGAGGCGCATTGCCACAGTCACACAGACAGCCTGGACAGATCTGACGCGATCAGCACCAGGTTTGACTGCCACTACTTGAAGCAAGGTCCTCCAGTGTTAGGACAACCATTCAAACAGCAAAGAAGGAACCTGTTCCCAGCATCCGAGGAGTGGGACACCCAGAAACCCATGTGTCAATGTGGCCATTTGGAAAATGGAAGTGGGGAGGCAGGGAAGCAGCCAGAACTGGACACAGTTGCAGGGACCCAGGCAAAGAGGGAATATTGGGGCAGAGTCCATGAGATGTCAGTAGGCAACAGGCCAGCTGGGACTAGTGTGGGTACAGGGCTTCTAGTGTGGGTATGAGAGGAGCAAAAGTAGCAATGGTCAGATTCTGATGCAGCATAAAGATGGGAAGGAGCTTAGACCGTCTCAGTGTCGTATAGGGACATTATAGACACTGATGGGCAGTATGGGGATTGCAGGGTCCCTTATAGTGGTCTCTGCAGGTGTCAGGGCTCTGTCAGACCTATGACTATCAGGCAGGCTCTGAGCGCAAGTGAGAGTCACGGGACAGGCCCTGTGTACAGCCTGGTTTGGGGACATTTCCAGGTGCCCCATGGACTGCAAAATAAAGGCAAAGGACACAGGGAAGCCAGCAGTTCCCATGCACAGGACATAAATACTTGTAGACCTTTCTAGAATTTCCATAGACCATCTGTCACTAGTCCTCACTATAGAAGGCACCAGCATTCTGCTCTCTACTTCAATTGGTGAGACAGCTAGTCTAACTCCAGCAGTAAGGCCTCAGGGAAGACAGTAAGAACTCACAGGTGACCTCTTTTACTATTGAAACAGGCTCTTCCTATGGAGGCCAGAGTGACTGTAGGGTCCTAATTCTCCTGCCTCACAGTGACTGTAAATTCAAATCTACCTTCAAGAGCAATTGATTAATAGCACAGAGGGGAAGATCAGATTAAGGCTATCTAAAGGCCCCAGGGTGGTAGGATTACCAGGGTCCTAGTAAGTTTCTCCAGCCTTAATTACAACCTGAGTCAGTCCTGCTGTATGGGATATCACCTGCTGCCCAGTCATATCACAACTTGGAATTCTTTGTCAAATATAAGCTGTTATGGGAATGAAGTAGCCACTCAATAAACACTAGTCTGGATACTCCTAGGTCAAGAATCCCCTGTTGGAAATGCCTTGGACCGCACCATTTTACATTCTGGATCCTTCTGGCTTTTTAGCAGATTTATAAATACAAAAAAGAAAAATGGGCATAGTAATTTAAGCCTATGATCCCAGTCATGGGAAACTGAGTCAGGGTGATGGAAGACTGTAAGTTCCAGGGCAACCTGTGTTTCTAGAAAAAAAAAAAGGCATGGTGAAGATTCCACTCAAGTAGAAACCAAAAGGCTTTCACATGGGGCCTGCATTCCACTGGTCAGCACTCCCATCGTCACAGCCACAGGGAGACACTGGGGAATTTTTCCCACTGTCTCTCTTTGGGATGCAGTCCACCCCATGATTCTATGTGAGGAATGCCCCAAAGGTTGCATCATGTGAGGGACCTAGATAGTTCCAGGATTGGGAGAATTCAGGAGTTTATTATTAGGGATGATCTACAGCTTTGGCAAAGTTTTCCCTCCACATGGCAGCCCCAGGTTTGGCCCCAACAGTAAAAATAAAATCCCCCCAAAATAATGCCAACAAAATATCACGAAGCCTAAATGTTTGACCAGTCTCCTCAAAAGTGCACAGGAACCTGACTCCACATTTAGGACCCACTATGGCCTCTGTGACCTGTGAGAAGGGATCTAATATGGGAATTAGTACAGTATGACTTATCCTTATGGATATCTTTGGTGACAATCACCACCTGACCCCTGAAAACCCATCTACCTGGGAGGCTCAGCACTCATGTCACCAAAAAAGCCCAGATCCTAGGGCCAGCATGGGCAGGAGGTGAAGAAAGTTTGTCCCTCGTGAACATCAGTTGCTGCTCCTGGCCTGACTCTATCCTCAGGAGACAATGTTGCCCCAGAAAGTGTGGGTGTCAATGGCTATTCCCAGGCCAAGGCTGGGATACTGCTGGTCATCCCCGCAGTGACACCTCACCCCTGCATTGTGTGGTCATCCCCGCAGTGACACCTCACCCCTGCAGTGTGTGGTCATCCCCGCAGTGACACCTCACCCCTGCAGTGTGTGGTCATCCCTGCAGTGACACCTCACCCCTGCAGTGTGTGGTCATCCCCGCAGTGACACCTCACCCCTGCAGTGTGTGGTCATCCCTGCAGTGACACCTCACCCCTGCACTGTGTGGTCATCCTCGCAGTGACACCTCACCCCTGCAGTGTGTGGTCATCCCTGCAGTGATACCTCACCCCTGCAGTGTGTGGTCATCCCTGCAGTGACACCTCACCCCTGCAGTGTGTGGTCATCCCCGCAGTGACAACTCACCCCTGCACTGTGTGGTCATCCCTGCAGTGACATCTCACCCCTGCAGTGTGTGGTCATCCCCACAGTGACATCTCACCCCTGCAGTGTGTGGTCATCCCTGCAGTGACACCTCACCCCTGCAGTGTGTGGTCATCCCCGCAGTGACACCTCACCCCTGCAGTGTGTGGTCATCCCTGCAGTGACTCCTCACCCCTGCACTGTGTGGTCATCCCTGCAGTGACTCCTCACCCCTGCACTGTGTGGTCATCCCTGCAGTGATGCCTCACCCCTGCAGTGCAGACCTTTGGGCCTGTGGCCTTCAGGATCCGGATTACCTGTTAAACTCAGTTCATAATCAGAATGTTTTGTGTTCAGCCTCTGCCTGGACTGTACTCCAAGAAGAGTTCAAGGTTTTCTGTGGCAACATCTAGCGATCAAGCCTGAGCAAAAGGATTCTCACATCACCCTGCAGGCAGATTCCCATAGTCATTTCTAGCCCATTTAAGCTGCTGCTGAAGATGCCTTGAAGGCATAGCCACAGCGACCCTGTGTGTTCAGAGGTGATGTTTTCCTTCAGGAACCTGATGCTGAGTCTTCTAACCCAGCAGGCGGTCCCTGCATCAGGCTGGAGTCTTGAGTTTCTGTGTTGTCCTGATACCACCTGCTGTGTTCTCCTGGGGCAGAATGGATCTCAGAAGGTCTGGGCCAGTCTCACTGGTTGAGGATTCTTGCAAGGCCTCATTTCCAATTCCTGAGGGAAGGTGTAGGTTAGGAGAACGCCTGGATTTGAAATTCAATGTTTTCAGATTTCAGGATTGGATGAGGGGTACTCAGCATGTGCATGTGTCCATGTCTCTGTATGCATGCACATGCAGGCCAGGGATGGACACCAGCAAACTTCCTCAGTCACCCTACCCCTCTCACACAAAGGAGCTCTCACACAGAAGCTGTGGCTCACAGATGAGGTTGCTCAGGCTTAGAGTCCCAGAGATTCTTCTGCTGTGCTTCAAAACTTTGAGAGAGAGAGAGAGAGAGAGAGAGAGAGAGAGAGAGAGAGAGAGAGAGATTCTACCAGCTTGTACAACCATGCATGCACATATGGATGCCAGAGGGAAATATCCGGTGTCTTCCTTTTCGAACAGGGTCCTAATCAACTATCAGGTCTCTATATCTTAATATCTAGAAGGGGTCCCAGCGTGAGCATAGCCAGGGCATACACATGCTTGGCTGTCAGTCAGGCAAGAGGCCGAGATCTTGTTCTATTTTTCATGGTTAATGCTCTTAGCACCCTTGAGGGCCTGGCGGAAAGCTGCCTGGAGACTGCTGGATCTGATGCTGGCCTAGACAGCCAGGGCTATTGATGATGGATGTCCAAAGTGGCCCTCATTCTTGGCAAACTTCTCTCTTCTAGTCTGAATGTGCTTGGGTGTTTAATACAAGGACTGGGTTTTAGTTTTCCTCTTCCATCCTGCTGCCTCCTTGTTTTCTTCAGCGGCTCACCTGCCCTAGTGATGAAAGAGAAGTGTGTGAGCCACAGCACCACCCTCCCATGCTTCTGCTTGCTGGTCGGTGGTATCTGTTGATGTAGAACCGTTCCTGTGGTGGTCCTGTTGCTGCTTGTGAGTTTTGAGGATTTACACCAGTGTAGTAATGTGCATAGTCATCCTGGGAAACCCCACAGGAAGTTGGTCCCCAGGTTTCAGCACACAGAAGCACAGGCCAGAAGAGATGCCCAGGTGTTGAAGGAGGTCCGGTAGATGTGCTGTTAGTTTCCGGTATCTGATGCATGATTGTCCCTTGCTTAATAAAATGTATACACAAAACTCTTTAAGTGTCCCACTGACCTCTGAGAAAGAACATCAGTGGGAAGATGGCTTTGAACTCTTAACTCCCTGTTCCTTTCCTCATAACAGGTTTCTGTAGCAACCAAAGGAGAGAAGCCACCTGAGGGAAGGAAGTCCAAGACAGTGCCTAGGAGCAGAAGTAGGGTCTGGCTGTAGAGGGGACAAGTGACTGGGTATAGGGACTCTAGGATCAGAAAAGAGGCTGTCTGGCATCTCCCAGAGCAGTGAACACAGCCACGCATAGTCATGCTCAAAGGCCAGTCTGATCCACACAGTCCCTCATTTCCCAGGTGATTATAGATTGTGTCAGGTAGCAGTTGAAAACTGGCCATTATGGGGTCTCTGTAAGAAAGGGCGTGATTCAAGTGTTTATTAAGGTATCATGGCATCAAGGGTTTATGAGGGAATAGCCATATGTACACAGAACGACTTGCAGATCCAGAGAGCAGGGAGGGAATAGCCAGGAACTCCTGCTTGCTGCTGCCTTAGGGGTTCTACAGAAATCCCAGTGGCACTTGGGAAGTGGAGGCCATATCAATTAGGGATTGTGGTCACATGGGGAGATTGAGACCAGCCATGTGCTGTGGCATCAGAACACTGACCAGCGATGACAAAATGGAACATAGAACACTGGTTGCTCAGCTTTGATACTGCTGACTGCTGACGTGGCCAGGGGCCATCCGGTTCACCAAAGGCTCAGCCAACAGTTGTCTCTCCACTCACCAAAAGTCAAAGAGTGGCCCAGCTCCACAACCAAATGTGTGCCCACATTGCAATGGCTCCGGTACTGTTTCACCTCAGCTGCGGAGATCTCAGGATCCATGAGTGTCCAGCACGCACACACCCAAAAGAGACAGTCTTAGGGGTCTTAGGCAGCACTGAGGGTGGTGAGCCTCTGCCTCACGGCTCAACGGCCCTGACCTTGGCATTGTTTGGGCACAAGAGAGCAAAGTGCTGGGGACAGACAACCTGCAGTCTACCATGCTGGAAGGGCATGACTAACACTGATTGATCACATCCATGTGACTACTGAAGCTTTTCCTGCTCTCTGTAGTGGTGACCTTACAGAAACCATGCACACCGGTTTAGACTGTATTAAAGTAGCCACCATTTCAGGGTTCCCTGCAAGGTGCCATGGGACAGTAGTAGCATGAGTCTGCATGTATCTCGACAGTTTTCACTAGGGACTACACACACACACACACACACACACACACACAAACACACACATACACACACACTTACTGACATGGTGCACATTCTTTGCACACAGAAGAAAGTGAGTAGTAGTGAAAACACACCAATCATGGAATTGATGGAGGGAGCTGTGGGCAGAAGCTGGGGTTTAGAGTTACTTAAAGGCCCTATGCAGGCTCTCCTTTTGTTGGATGAGAAACTTCAACTGCAATGTGGTTCTTTATTTTCTTTCTCTAAAGCACAGAGGGCTAGGGTGGATCTCAGGGCTTTGAGCATGTTCGGCAAGTGCAGTCACACTGAATTAAATCCTAGGGCTGGAACCCTATTAATCTTCTACAGAATTATAGAGCAGCCTGGATGAAGACTCTCAGCTGAAAATGTGGACAACTCAAGACAGGTACTGGACAATGGCTGTCAGACTTGACTGAAGACTGGAAATGTTTTGCTATCTCACAGGAAAAGAAGGCCCCTTCCACTACACTGTACTCTAAGGACATTTTATTCAGGATAGGATGACATGAACTATTGTCTCATGTCACAGATGTCAGCACAAAGTATCCAAGGTATTGTATGCCAATGGTAGCATCAACAGAACAAAGCACACAGTGTCATGAAGACATAAATTATGAGTTTGTGTAGCAAGACCCAGGCTTCTTCCAGGTTCTTAGATAGTAACTGAGAACCTCAAATACGGTAGTGATGTGATAGTGTGGTGTAAATCTAGTTACAACTAGTTTTGACACAGATGACACTTTTTGTGTCATGGTCAGCTTATAGTGAATGACTAGACCTAAGCATGAGAATAACCAAATACTACATTGCTTCTCTAGCTGCTGAGCTTCTAAAAGCCCTGGGGTGACAGCAAGCTTTTGTGGACACACTGGATTGGTTCTTCTGTACTTTAACTCTCTGAGTCACCTGCACTCTGAGCAAGTTAGATGAATTCCACAAATTGGAAATCAGTCACCTGGAAAAAATACATTCTCAATACGATCCCAGATTGGCCATGGAAAAAGGGTAGCTTGAACTGTCCCACCTAGGTTGGGCTTGCACAGGCCTGCTCTCCAAAAGAAACCTGTGTTCACAGCTGCAGGCTACATTCACTATGGATGCTCTTGAGGTTCCTTCCTAAACTGCTTAGATTACAATAATTTTCTTGCTAACAATCAAAAAACTGATTATGCCAAGCTGGCCTACAAGAAGCTAGTTTCTATTCTGTATTTTATCAGATGTGCAGAATACATATGGTCATCATTGATAACAGGTGAATGATCTGCTCTAATATGGACACTAAGTGATGCTGGAGGACGATCCTGACCCACAATGAGCAGTGGGGACACCAGAGCCCTGTAGGGATGCCTGGCAACCTAACACGTTGAGCACGCACAGCTCAGTAAGTTCCCTGTGAACACACATCTCCTGAGATCTCTCTATTTAATCATAGGTGATCCTGTCCACCTAATACAGCACCTCATGTGGAATAACAAAAGCCACCTGCAGGAGATGTGGTGATGACTCACAGGGTAGAGCACCTGCTGCTCTCTCAGAAGAACCACATGGACCCTAACAATTGGGTAAAGTGTGTCAGTGATTACATCATAAAGTGTGTGTCCGAGGAACAGCCACATTCTCCACACAAAAGACACTGTCACACTGAGTACCCCTTGGTGACTTTGAATTCACTTATTAGCCCAGGATCCATGGAACATGCAGAGATCCATGTGTAGCTGTCAGTTCTAAGTCCACAGGAGGGGACAGAATCCTTGAGTAAGAATGATGGTCTTAAGAGTCAAGAGATAGAATTCAATTTTTATTCATAACAAATACATTTTTACAACAAAACAGGATTAAAATGAATAAAAATATTTAAAAATCTTTGAAAGTAAAAATAGTAACAAGAACATATAAATATGAAACAACAAAAAGAAAACTTCAATTAAAATCATAACAAAAATATTTCTAAAAGCATATTCTTAAGGAACATTTAGAAGCACAGATGTATTGCTGTTTCTCCTCTAGCCCACATAATGAAAGGCAGTCCCCCAAGTTGTCTCTCAAGTGCTGTTTTCTGAGAAGAAAGTAAGACTTCAATCAGTCAGGCTGGCTTAGTGGTATATAAATTTAGCGTCTCTAAGAAATGACAAATTAACTCAGAGGATGAATACTCATCCAAAAAATGTTGTTACCATTCAGGATGTTGGTCATCAGGGACTCCTGAGAAAGCAACTTATTCTTCGGGAAGCTCTCTTACTGCTGTGTGTCCAATTCCAGCTCTCTTGCACTTTCTGAGACCTGGGAGAGGAAGGCAGTTTTTCAGACACTGATTTGGTGGGGAAATGCAAGCCAGCTGTCAGAATGCTGCCTTCTACCACCTCAGTTCTATTGGACAGTCGACATGGACATTTTAAGTGATATCATTGTTGCTAACTCTGTGGGCAGGGCAAAATCTCCAGAGAGCCTCACAGTAATGTGGGCTGACAATATGGGACCCAGACTTATACCAGTGCAAAACAAGAACAGGGCAATGGCAAGAGACCTCATCAGGTTGCAGGAAGAAAGGAGATGTCCATATGTCACCAAGGATAAAGCCAATGACAAGTACTAATTTGACATTTGCACTTGGTTCTTATCCCAAAGGTGCTTCCTACACAAGAGATCACATGACCACAGAGTGTCATTTGTCAAAGAACCAAGAACTTGTTCAAAACTCTACATAGGATCCAATGTATCACATGGATATGCAATAATATGATATGTTATTCATCTGTCACCATTTCTAGACTGCAGCTTCAAAAAGAGCAGCAAAATATGCTTGCACAATAATTCAGTTTCTGAAAAGTGGTTAACTTCCCAGAATACTTGTGCATAGGCAGAGCAATGAACAATTCCATTACATGAGGTGGTTGGCTGGTTGTGAGTGTAAATTAGAAAGGTGGTAAGAGAAGCAAAGATGTATCAAATTGGCAAATTTTATCAGATATTGTTAAGGTAACAGGTCCCTATCTGATAATGCTGGTTCTGGCCGTTGATGGTCTTTATCTTTCTTGTTAAAGTCAACCAAATATTTCTGGTTCAGTGCACAATCAAGATGTACCTCCTTGCTCTCCTGCTTCAGTAGGACCAACTTCTTCCTACCTGTGTTCTCCATCAGGAGCTGGCTGAGCAGGTTTCTGGAAATACAGTCTGCATAGTAAGATCATGCTGCCCCTTTCTCCCATTCCTACTCCCAAGTCCCACTAACTCTACCAGGTCCCAGATACCCATGAAGACTTAATAAAATGCATCTTGATACATATAAGGCTGCTGCACAAAACATAAAGAGTTAATTCGGGGAAGAATAAATTGTTTGCTTGGCCTGACACCAATTAGTGTCCACACCTCTGAGAAAGAACATGGATCCACAACTATCCATGAAAGCCCAATGCATGGGGGCAACATGAATTAGTACTGGGCCAACACCCTCAAAAGAGGTCAGTAGAACCAAGAGAAGGTCATGCTAACCATGTGGTCCACGCACTGAGTGTTGTAAAACCTGGTGTGACACCATAGGTCCAGGTCAGCCTAATAAACTTCTGCTGACTTCAATCAGTGCTGTTCTCTCTAGAGCCTTTTGAAGATGCCTCGACAATCCTGGGATGAGGAACAGTCTTTTATGGAACTGAAAACTGAGTCCTAATGACCCTGGAACACTGATGGGTAAATAGCACAAGAGATAGAACCAGAGCTGAAGACCGTCCAATCCAGAACAAAGAAAGTCAGAAATGGCCATTCCACAAGTGATAGCCTTTCTGACCAGGACTTACCTAGAGAAGGTAATCTCCTTCTTCAGCTTATGGTTGTTCTCATGGACCTCAGTGTTCTCCATCTCTAAGTTGTGCAGAATTGACATGACCGCCTCCTCCATTCTCTCCAGGTCTTCATAATATGGATTTGGCCTGAAGTGTGACCTGGCCCCAAATGATAGAATACAATGAACATCGGCATTTAGGAATATATGAACTCAGGGTGGGTCCTAAATTACCCCAGGCTGCTGCCTGGATCTTCCAGCACTCAGTCACCTGCCTAGCAAGTACAGAGACTCACCATAAACTCACTGCAATTACAATCTTGCAAAGCCACCAGCTGTCAAGGGCTTTGCAAATGCACACTGGGAACTCACTCTCCCTGACTTTATCCCTGAATTCTTCATTCAGACCACAAGTTCTGCTTTAAAATAAATGGAAGCAGATGAGTCCATTTTCAATCTCACTCCTCAGGAAGGGTCAGGTTCTGAATCTCCACTATATGGGAGGTGAGGTTTAGCACAGGGTGGTTAGGGAGGCACAGCTTTCTAGAACCCAAAACCTTAATAGGATAAGAAGGTGACCTTGCAGACCCAGGAATGAAACAAGAGCATTTGGAGCGATTCATACCTGTTCTTCATGGATCTCTCTGTCAGAAACCTCAGGCGATCTCTCAGGTCATTTCTCTCCTCGGTAATGAGCTGCAGCTCTTTAATCAGCCTCTCCTTTTCCTTCTTGGCCTGATTCTCGCTTAGTTCAGTGCCAGGGGATGATGTTTCTCTCCCAGCGTCTGTAGGTAGAAGAACACAAGTGAACCTGCATGGGGAGAATGCATAGAGTGTTCATAGACCTCAGTGAGGCCTAAACAGGAGAATAAGCCAGGAACCCAGTGTCACTGCTAGGCGATTGGTCTATGCTTAAGAGGCCTCCTCAGTGGATCTCAGTTCTCCCACTACTCTATAGATACCAAGAGACATAAGCAGCCAGGTGTTCCCTATGCCGGACATCACGTGCTTACATGTACCACGGAGATGGCTTCTCCAGGATTATCATCAGCTGAACAGGGTACAGCTTGGTTTCAGGACCCTCACTCCTGTGGCTTCAGAACTCAGATGATAAATTCACCATCCAGAAAACTTGAGTGATTGGAGACACTCAGATGCCCTACCCTGATACTCTAAGCCAACAACTTTGGATTTAAAACGCATTTCCGGGGAGGATATGTTCAACAGACTTATCAGTGTCTCTATGTGAAATACCAAATGCCCCAGAAGTGCGAATAGGTTACAGGCTGAATCTTTGTCTACACGATCCAAATAGTTTTGGTATTTTAGAAACATGTTTGTAACACACACTCTAATATATAAAGCTAACGATGACCCTGCCAGTTAGAAGAAATCAGAGAAGGTCTAAGAACATAAGGTTATTGCCTGGAGCACAATCTCTCCCTGTTACTACTGTCAGATACCCACTGTATTTAAAGAAGCAATGATAGTTAAATACATTGCTGCCCTGTCTAAACTCAGAAAAGGTGGACCCTCCAAGACCACTGATGGTGTTATTATATCAATGTAACAGAACAAATGAACTGAAAAGTAAAGACCAGAAGTCCACAGTATAATAGCATTGGCCTTACCATATCCTCCCAGTGGGGATGGGGAAACTAAAGTTCTGAAATCCTGACTTTCAGGAATTGTGATATTCATGGAAATTCAATTCCTTTTCAGATGCTCCAGTTGTTGTGGCCCATTGCTAGAAAGGTCAGCGTAAGCCTGCAGCCACCCTGGCAGGAAGCTCAAAATACACTGCCCAGAACTTACTCCACATTCCCCAGAAGTGCTGTCTTTGTCCATCATTACTTTGAGATGAAAGGCCAGACTCCTTCACTCTAGTCTCTCCAGAATCGACGTTCCCCCTCCCAAAACGCTTGCGAAGACAGGAAAACATGTCTTAGCTTGTAACTGCCAGACTCAGACTGAGAGAAACTAGGGCACTGGTTGTCACTACAACACTGGTGACATCACAGAGGATTCCAGAACTCTCTAGGAGACAATAGAATGTCCAAGAAGGGACAGCAGATGTCATGGGGAGCAGACTTTCCCTCCCTGCTAATGTTCTCCCTGTACTGAGCATAAGCAGAGGGGCCCTTTCCAGGAGACTTTCCTGGGGCAGAGCCACTGAGCATCTCCTGCTTCCAAAGCCAAATTTTCCTCAAGGCTTGAATATAAAAACCTTAGTAATTCCTATGCATCTAAATGAATGTTTCCTTTCAAATCTTTCCCAAAAAATGTCTCATCCTAACTCAAATTGTCCTCATTCACCAATGTTAGCCATTAAACCTTCCTGAGATTTCACACCAGCTTGAATATGCAGTCAAAAGTTCTCCTGTCTCATTATGTACAGGTGCTTTATATCACATCAAGAAATAGTCTACATGGTAGGTTACAACATGCGTGTGTATTAGGGGAACACTCATGAAGTCATGTGCTTAGCAATCAACAATTGCCAGAAAATTCCTTAGGAGAAAGAGTTGAAGTCTTTAAGGTGCTAGGAAAAGTGTGGAGACCAGTTGGCAGAGGAAAATGCAATATTGGAGACACCAGTGAAGGGAACCTCATGCTGCTTGTGGAGTTCTGCTCTCTGCACCAATGTCGCTAAAGGAGCACTGATCACAGGCCTGAGTAAGATGTACCATGAGCTTCTATCAGAAAAATAAAATAAACAAGAGATATAGAGGGTGCACAGAAATGTCTAAAATGAGGCTATAAACATCATTAAGTGGATAGAGCAAGGTCCCAGCACCTGTACACTGGGAAATGGCCACCACACCAAACACAAAAGTAGTAACACATTTATCATAGTAAAACACATTTATAATAGTAAAAAATGAATACTTTATAGAATGCACCCACTAACACTGATTGATCACATCCGTAGTTCAAATTTTGGGGGCAAGTTCATGGCCTTAACTACCTTTGTCTCAACTTATATAGCAAAAAATAAGAAAGAACGAGAAAAGACAAAGTCAAAACTAAAAGCTCAAGCTTCTCATATGAGGATTGCAGGAAGTGTTATATGGGAGTCAGTTCTGATTAGGCCATTTTAGATAGAACAGTGCATAGTGACCCTTAATGTGATGGGCCCTATATAAAGCTTTTTGCAATATTGGAATTTTAACAAACCTCATCCAGTATGTACGGAAGAGGCAAAGATGTGATCACCATGTCCTTACTCTGTATCAGGTTATTTTTCTGCATCCTTGATTGTCAGGCATAGAACAGCAACAATCTGAAATAGCTGGTAGACATGGAAAAACATGGCTAAAACTATAGTTGTGGGTTACACACCTCAACTGTGAAAGGCTAATGCTGTGTGCACAGTCCTTGGAGGCCACTCTTTTAAGCCTAATTATTTCAAACTGAAAGGAGGTTTATCTGAGCTCAAGGTGATCCTGGCCAGCCAGGTAGAGGGCAACATGTGATACTTGAGACCCTGTTTTAAACCACCACAGAAATCCACACTTCATTCAAAGCATCATCTACGAATTCTCGATTATTTACCATTCTCTCCCTACCAGTCGTTCTGTTTGGAATGGTAGAAAACAACTGGAAGTGATCTTTCTATTTTAAGGACCTTGATCTCTCTTTTTTTAGGTCCACATTAAGAGTGCATACAAATGGACATCACCATCTGAACATCTTAGTATTATCTACTCTGTATATATAGCATAATACTGTGCCTATGACAGTCTTAAGCTTCCTTGAGTGTAGTTGCCCCATCAAGAAGTGTGAAGTTCTGAGTTCAAACCCCAGTGATGCTTTAAAGGGACTAGAAGGAAGCCATCAGAGATACTCCACTTCTTTGTCCTTAGATTAAATCAAGTTGACACAATGTGAACCTGGTGGGCTATTTAACCATGCATCTTTCTCCCAACCCCACTTCCACGAGTTCAGTCCATGGCAGAATTCATCCCCCACCATCCTAGATATTTCTTTGTACATTTCTACAAGAGCCAGGTTTCTTTTTTTTAATAGAATTAGTTGTAGTTAATCAACTGCTGCCCTATGTGAGAAATGATTAGTATCTATTGCAACTTACCACACTGTATTTGTGTATACAAGTACATTATTGGAAATCCAGCATTACTGAGGGATTGGAAACCAGTGCTGTGGCCTTGCCTTTCTGTGCCTAGTCCTGGCTCACAGGCAGCAGGGGGCAGACCTTGAATTCCTCTTCAGGGACAGAGTGATGTTGAATGGGCACTGAGCAGGCAGAGAAACACAGCTGAGGCAGCTCCTTTCAGTTATCAAACACATCATCTCCTTCCCATCTTAAGGGCTACTGCTGAGGTCTTGCCCCCATACCTACCTTAATAGCAGCGAATTTGTTACACAGCAGCCAGCTCTTTCCTATTGTTCTGTAATACGCCTCCACATCATGGATGCCAAGAAAAACACTAACAAAGAACAAAAAACTCTGACATTGAACTGTGTGGTGCTGGTCACATACCCTGTTATGTTTTGTATGTTATGAGGTTTGTTAATCTTAACAAGTTCCCCAAGTGTATTCTTCACATAGGACCCAATAGATTCAAGGAAAATAGGAACAATTATGTGTAAAATGGCCTGAGTCAGGGCCATAGACCGAAGCATTTCCAACACTTGTGCATGAGCCCATGTGGATTTTGCAATGAGCTGGGCCTAGCAATGTCCAGTACACAGTTGTGAGCTGTTGCTCTGGTTGAACTGCATTGGTGTGTGCATTAATAAACTACACCTATTTAAATGAATTCAGTGTTCCTGTGGTTTGAATCCAGACCCCTTGACACCAGATCTTCCTTTCTGCAGCACTTGGGAAAAAGGCTAAGTTTAGGAAAGGTGACGTCTTGTCATAAGTTATGTGACAAGAGGGATGGTGAATGATCCCTTGTGATAAGAATCAAGGTTTCCTCTGTGGTATTTAGGTCTATACTGGCCCTGTGCAACAGGTTCAAGAACCCATTTCTGATTTTCCTTGGGATTCCCGAGATGATGCACTCAGACATGATTGGAAACAACCAAAACGGTGGTCAGACTTGATTTATAGAATGTAGGTAATATTGCAAACTTATGTTGTAGGATATTTGATCATATTGTCATCCCCAATATTGTGTTATTTACTTAGAAAAATACCTTCTGGCTGTGTAGTTCAGTACTAGCACCAATATTTAACCCTAGAGCTATTTTTGTTTGTTTGATTGTTTGTTTTTTGTTTTTGTTTTTGGATGAACAAGTACTTTCCTATTTTGTGGCCCAGCCCTATCTCTTACTTCTTTGCACAGTCATACAGATCCCTCAAACATATACTCAGACAAAGCCAGGGGAGTGTATGAAAGGGCCTAAGGCAATACCACATAATGACATTGAAAGTGGGCTCTCTTCTTGATCCACGCCTCCAGCTCTCCTGACATCTACGTGAATTATAACTCCTAATGCAGTGTAAATGATGTCTGCGCTATTGCTGAAGGAATCATGAGAATAACAACTCTAAACATCCCACCATGGATAGAATTTGTGGAAAGAGGTGACTGGCAGCCAACAAGAGGGCTCTACAGTTAAAGGGGCTTGCTGTCAAGTCTGATGAGCTTGACTCAATCCCCAGGACCCACGTGGTAAAAAGGAGAGAACCAAGGGACAAGCTGTCCTCTGGCTTCCACTCATGTGCTTACATGTATGTGAGTATATATGTATATGTCTGTATGTACGTGTGGATATGAATGTGTGTATCCATGTATGTGTATACGTGTATATGTATATGTGTGTATATGTCTGTCTATATGTGTGTATAGGTGTATTTGTATGTGTGTATATGTATTGTATGTGTGTGTATGTGTGTATGTATATGTGTATGTGTGTATGCATGTATGTGTGTATGTGTGTATGTGTGTGTATGTGTGTGTGTATGTGTGTATGCATGTAGGTGTGTATATATGTGTGTGTGAGCATGAATGTGTATAGTCATGTATATGCATGTGCTTTCATGTACGTGTATTCGTGTATATGTACGAATGTATGTGTGTATATGTATGTATGGACACACAAACACACACAATATTAAAACATAAAAAGCTCCTTGGAGTATTCACCGTGCCTGGATAAGTGGTGACCATGTGGGGGAAACACATGTCCATGTAAGCACACCTGTTCACATGTGCTAAGCAATGCCCAGCCTGGTCTTGAGCTCACTACCTGCCCAACGATGAGTTTCTGCCCACCTGGTCTTCTCAGAGCCAGGCGACGATTGTTCCTGCCATTCCAGTTCTGTTCCCGTTTCTCATGCCACAAACTTTCTAGCTTGAATCTCACCTACTGACGCAGGAATCTAACAGCCTCCAACCCAGTGAAGTAAGTAAACTTCTTCCTAACATCCTCAGGCTTGGTGTCCCCCATGAGTCACAGGGAGGAAGGATGGCATGCACCAAGGAGAAGGGCCATGTGCAAGGAAGACAGGATCATAAGTCAGTCATCACTGACACCAGCAAAGTGTGTGCTTCAGAGCTGGCTCTGCTCACTCTTGTCCCAGTGGCAGGACTTAAGAGTGGTGCATACCTGTCACCCAGCACTCAGAGACGTATGAGGCATGGGAACCAGGAGTTCATGGCCATCTTAACTAATGGTGAGATCAAAGCCAGCCTGGGCTGCATGAGACTCAGTCTCAAAGCAGGCAAGGAGGAACTTGGTATATTTGAGCAAGGAAGCTGCCATCCTCCTGGGTTCTAAACATTCACTGCAATACAGAAAGATGTTAGGGCTAGTGTGGCAGAAAGTAGGAGACAGAGAAGCCAGGTTAACCCTCCCTAATCTTCTCATGCTGTGTGAGCTATGAGTAGATGGTGCCCTATATACTGTGGACAGGATGGTCTCTCAGACAGTTCAGAAAGCCATGGAGGACTCCAGCAATTCCCCACTTGGGTGTCACTTGAGTCTTATATGTGTGTGTTTACAAGCCAAAATATAAGATCCATAGGTGACTGTGTAAATTCAACATGGCCCAGCCATGTGCTGGAATATTATTCAGCCTTACATAGGATTCAGATTCTGACCCTTGAACAGGAATGAGAATGGTAGCCATTCTCCTAAGTCAGACCTCCAGGCAGTGCAAAGACAAACTAACACTGTATGACACCACTGAGGGCTGCAGTGTCACCAATTATATAAAGACAGAAAGCAGGAAGGTTTACAGAGCCCCAGGGGTGACATGGAGTGGGGAGGTTGGAGGGTAGGTGTGTAAGTGGGACTGAGCCTCAGAGGAATCAGACATGGCTGCAGAATATGCATGTGGCTGCCTCCCATACCTGTGGGTGCTGCCTCCTCAGAAAGGCAAATACAGCAAAAGAAAGGAACAGAGGAGACAGGCTCTGACCTCCTGTAGACACACACAAATGACGTGACAGAATGTGCACACTGCTGCCTTGCTGCAGGAGCAATTGAGCTTCCAGAAGGGTTGAAAGAGGCTGGAAGGGCTGAGCATGGCACTGAGTTCAAGGACATAGCTTTAGGTCCTGGGGAACCTATGGTGCCCAGGCCCCATCCCGCTGATACTGAGGGACACAGCTGACATTCAGGGTGATGGCTGGGCTGGGCTGGGGAATAGGTGTCCACTCTCACCTGCTCCAGCTTGAAGGTGTGCTGGGTGAAGTACGACTGCAACTACTTGTTGGATTCATTGATGCAAATCTGCTGGAAGCTATTCTGTTCAAAGTCCTCAAATCTGAATATGGCCAAGACACCAATGGGCAAGCACTGGGAGACAAGGTTTGGTTATAGCCGGGGCCTCCTGGAAAGACTAGCCCTCCTGAGAGGAGTTGCAGCAGAGGGGGTGTGTTTTCCTGACCTGTTTGGTACCCAGTGTTTTTTTACCAAGGGTCCCTTTATTACTTCTTGATGGAACCAGGCCTGCACATATCCAGTAAGCATTGGGGTGGAACCTGGGCTTGGTGCCCACATGCTGGCATCGCTGAGGGTGAAGTCTAGCCTATCACACTTCCAGACACCGAGTGCAGATGCCTGGGTTCCTATACAATGGCGGTTCTTACCCTTCCTAACACTGTGACTCTTTATTTCAGTTCCTCATGTCGTTGTCATCCCAGCATAAACTTATTGGAGAGCTACTTCATGAGTGTAACTTTGTTACTGTGAGGAACTGTAGTGTAAATGTCTGGTGTGCAGGAGCTCTGATGTAGAACCCACAGATTGAGAGCAGCTGCTGTAGAGGATCAGAGTCCCCTTCCAGCCCTGGTGTTTGCAGAGATCCCCTGGGTTCCTAGTCTCCATGGCTTTCCCAAGGACAGGGTTTATAATGGCCGTCTCAGTGCCCGGGACCTCACAGAAACAGCCTCTCCCATGTCCTTCCTGTTGAGGAGAGCGTGGTTGGCCCTCAGCACAGTCCAATCAAACAGGGCGCTGTATAGACACTTGGCCAGGGGTCTCCTGCAGTTATGGCCTCTGGACAGAGGGGTTTCTTACCTGGGGTGGGGCAACATGCCAGGTACAGGCAGTGATGCTCAGAGTCAAGACCTAGTTTTGTCTTATTGTCATAGACAAAGTTGCCCAGGCTGGCCTCGAACTTGCCGTGTAGCCAAGGATAATTAAACAACTGATCCTACTGCCTCTACCCCCCATGGCCTGGCATTGCAGATGAGTGTCACCAGAGCTGGCTTGTCACAGCTGCTATATGGCTCTAAGTCAGGGGCCTCATGTGCAGGAGTGTTATGACTGTGCCATCCCCACCCTGCAACCAGGGTTTTCACCTTTCTCCTGCTGAAGTCTGCTTAATCCTACCCTGGACCTAGGACACAGCAGCTGTGGGAGACTCAAAGCCTGGGGCTTCAGCACAGCATGGATACACAGCATGGCATGCAGCCTACACGGCTGTGAAAAAGCCAAGGAAGTGCTTCTCAGCTCACCCCCTGTAGGAGTGTCTAGTCCATCCTTCTCTCCATGGACGCAGACATCTGCTTCCAACTGCCCGACATGTCCCTCTGGTTTTGACTTTCCTGGATGCCATGTCAATGCCACCACACAGAGTGCTGCCTCTACTGGGGACACTCACACAACCTCTCTGGGGGACATCTGAGCCAAGCAGGGATTGGGTGCACTGCAGAGAGGTCAAGTCATGTCGTGAAGTACCTTGTCCCACAAATGCTCACTGTTCAGGGAGTTGACTGGAAAAGTAAGCTTATGCCCCTGGGCAGGGTCCCCATAGGGAGTGTCCCACACCCTGCTATCAGGTCTATTCCTGGTGCCATGCAAATTCAATTTGCAAGACCCAATGCTCTGGAAATGTCAAGAGCTAACGGAAATGTACCAGGAAGTGCACACCACAGCAAAGGGAGAGGATGGCACAGAGACCTATGCTATGGGTTAAGGGGCACGGAAAGGCCACCTTGAGCACAGGGGTCAGTCACCTCTTTCACAAACAAGGCAAAGGTCAATGCTCTCAGCTCTGGGAGCCTAAAGGGCTCTGTGGCTCCTAAGCCCTGCAGCTGCAGCCAGAAGCAGCACTGAACAGGATGTAAATGCTGAGGATGGCGATGTCAATAAAACTTTATTTACAAAACCAAATTGGTGATGGTGCTGGTGGTGGTGGTGGTGGTGGTGGTGGTGGTGGTGGTGGTGGTGGTGGTTTTGGTGGTGTTGGTGGTGGTGGTTGCAGACTGGTTCATTTCAAAGCATGCTGGAGTGGCATGGCCACTGATCATCTGGAAACACAGAAAGGAATGTGACCGGACGCAGGGCTCCCAACACCCTAGACGTCGACCTATGGCACTGGAACAGGGTCCCTGAAGGTAAGTCTGGACAGTCAGATAAGGTAAGTACATTTTATTACAAGGAAATGGGACAAGATAAATCTTCTCTTCATCTCGCTATGCTTAAGCATCTTTAAGAGTGCAGGGAATTCATGTCTCTCAGTCTGGTTTAGAAAAGTGTTTAGAGACAGCAAGAGTAAACTCCATGGTTCCCTGACGAGGGTTCCAGGGATTCTGAAATCTGGGTCAAAGTGAAAGTTAAGGTGAAAAAGGCTGTCAGGCAGGGCAAAAAGATTCCAATTTCTGGTCTCTTTGGGCTGTAATTTTTACTGTGTTCAAGGCCATGAATGCAGACAGGGTAATAACGAATACAGAACAAGAAGCTAGAGCTTCTTTAAGACAAAACGAAAGTAAAAGTTTTGCCCTCTGCTCCACTGCCTGAAGCAGGTTTTTCTAAGTCGTTTCCCGAGGATGGCATGCTGACCATTAGATTCACAAGATGATGATGAGGAATTCACCTGCTTTTTCTTTTCCTATCATTAGGCCAGCATCGATTCAAGGTGTGGCCCAACCGACTTATTATAAAGGATGATACTGGTTGGTTGAAAAAGGTAGTAGCTTTCTATGAACCATATATTAAGTTTTTATGTATATTAAAATTAACATTGGAAAGAACAGTGGTAGGAGTGGAAGCTAGAGGACAACTGCTGCAAATGCTTGCTTTTGAAAATGCTAATGAGGAGTACAGGAGAGCATTATTACCTATAAAGGAGACGGGGGTTATTAATGCTTATATGAAGGCATGCAAGGGTATCTTTTCTGAAAATGGAAAGATGCATATTTGGCACGTATTGATCCAGATAGAGTTATTAAATTATATGTTTAAATACTCTTGAATATCCTACAGGCACTTTCTCTCAGGATGAGTTGCCTTTAGAGTGGGTTTACATTAAATAAAACTTTAACCAAACATTAACAAAATATGAGGAACAAATTTCTTTATATTCAGCAAGGCATACAAAGACCTGTTACTCTGTGGGGATATGATTGTGCTGCTCTTGTTCTCCCATTAAGCAAAGATAAAGTGGAATATTTAATGCAGATGTCTGAGGTTTTTCAATTAGCCATGATTTCTTACACTGGAAATATTGAATTTCATCCTCCCCATAGTAAATTGTGGGATTGCTTTAAAAAACAAAAAAAAAAATTGATAAATACACTAATTTCTGTTGATCCATTACCATCACACTTTACTGTGTTTACAGATGGCTCTAACACCAAGATGGCTTATTGGACCAAAGATGAATTTTGGGGACAAGAATCTTCTTTTGGGTCAGTACAACAAAATGAATTATTAGCGGTAATTAATGTATTCCAGGATTTTACTCATGATGTAAAAATATTATAGCTGAGTCCGCTTATGTTGTAGGAGTAGTACAGAATATTGAGACTGCTGTTGTTTCTACATCTAAGCCTATATTAAATGTTATTCTCACATATTAAAGGACTATTGTTATTATGAAACTCTAGAATATTCATTACACATACTAGATCACATTCAAAATTTCCAGAATCTTTAACACTTGGCAATCATATGGTAGATCAATTAGTGGCATTTGCTACCCCAGAAGAACACAGTCATAATCATGCCAATACAGGATATTTACATATTAAATATAAGCTTCCGTATTCTCAAGCCAAACGAATTATTGCTAATTGTCCTATGTGTCAGTCTTCACGTATAAAATGTGTTCCATCTCAAATTAATCCCAGAAAGATGCAACTTAATACATCGTGTCAGATCGATATAACCCATATTTCTGAGTTTGGTCGCCTTTCACATATAGATGTAAGCATAGATAATTTTTCAAAATTTGTGTGGGCTACACCATTGCCAGCAGTACGCACTGCTCATGTTATACAGCATCTATTGGAAACTTTTGCTGTTATGGGACTGCCTTCTAAAATTAAAATTGATAATGGACCAACATATATTTCTTATCAATATAAACAATTTTGTCAACGATATCATATTGTACATATTACTGGTATAGAACACAATAGACAAGGACAAGCTTTTGTTGAAAAAATTCACCATACCCTGAAATGACAAATTATAAAATTAAAAAGGGGGGAAAGAGATGGCCTTATGCAACCTGAATGGAGTTTGCAGACCAGTCCCAGAGCTCTATTGGCACAAGCATTATACGTTATTAATTTTCTTAATTTACCACAAGGTGAAGTTATATCAAGAGCAGATAGACACTTTGTTGAACTTCCCCCCAGAAGGCATGGAACAGACAGTATGGATAAAAATTGCCTGGGATGCTGAATGGCAGGAAGGGACATCATTGTATATAGGGGAGAGGGTTTTTTCTCATTACAGGATGGGAGACTATTCTGGTTAGCCGGGAGATGGATCCAAGCACAGAATAATAAGAACTGCTCCCTACCCTCAAAGGAATCCAGTTAAACCAGCTACATTTTCTCCTGATGGATGTTCTCAGGAGATGAGGAGGTGTCCTCCATTACTGAGGCCCTGGCTTCTCTTAGTGTCCACAAACAACAATGGATAAGGATCCGTGCAGTGACAACCCTATTACCTATGTGGGGTCAGGTGAAGTGAGTAAGCACTGAAAGGAATAATTTTGTCTCCTTCAGGAAAGTCCTTTACTACTGAGCACTTATTCTTAGCAATGTGTGTTTTACTCATGGTTTCTTCTGCTGTGGCCAATGCCAGTTATCGGGCTTATATTGCTTATCATGATGAAATCCTACTACTTTTCTGTTAGTAAATATATGGATAATGACACAGAACATGACTGGAAGTTAATTCAAGCCTATTTAGAAGGTAATGAAAGTGCTTCAAAAGTAATTAATGCCTTGAAATATGATGTTCGAATGTCTTTCGGTAAACAGCTAGAAGATACTACCCCTATGGAAATAGCGAAATTATTGGCTGATCAATTGACAGGATTAGATCCCAAGGCTTGGCTTCAAAGGATTTTCCATAGCATGGGAGGAGCTAGTTTTGCCATAATCTTATGTACATTATGTATTATGTTGCTTTATTTTTACCTGACTAAACCACTACAAGGACCTTTAGCTATGTTATGTAAAGTGTTACTTTAAAACAAAGAAAAAAGAAGGAATTGTTAAGACATAGAGATGCAGCTCCCAGGCAGGGTCAAGAAAGGCCTGGTGACAGATTCAAGTAGGGGCTGGAATGCCGCCCTGGAGAATAAAATGTTTTTCTCACTTGGCCTTAAATTATGTTCTGCTGTGTCCCGTTTCTGTGGAAGTGGTTCTAAAGCTCTCTTGGTAATGGTGAGTATATTTTGATTATAATAAGAGAGGTTATTTGTTATATGAATATTTTTAGAAGAAGCTTTTGTTTATTCGTCTTTCTTTGTTTAATCTTCCCTCATTGTTCCTGGTATCCTGGGAATAATGATCTTATGGTATCTTGACACAATGAAAATTGTAGTAATGCATATTCTTAGCTTAATAAGGATTAATAAAGCTTGCAACTGGATACAGTTTCTTCTGCCTTTGCTCTGCACCCCCTGTGTCCTGGGGTATGCGACCATACCCAGGGCCCCAACTCACTAGACATTGACAATGGGTCACCCCACAAAACACAGAAGCATCTACCTTAGTCAAAAATGGACATTTTATTGAATGCATACACTAACACTGATTGATCACATCCATAGCTAAGATACTAGGGGCAGATCCGTGGCCCAAAATACATTCCTCTAAACCTATAAAGTGAAGGAAAGAAAGAAAGAAAGAAAGAAAGAAAGGAAGAAAGAAAGAAAGAAAGAAAGAAAGAAAGAAAGAAAGAAAGGAAGGAAGGAAGAAGAAAAAACACAAAAACTTAAGCTTCTCATAGGAACTTCGCAGGAAGTGTTGTCTGGCGGTCAGTTCTGATTAGGCCATTTTAGATGAAACAGTGCATAGTGACCCTTAATGTGACGGGCCCTATATAAAGCTTTTTGCAATATTGGAATTTTAACAAACCTCATCCAGAACATACAGCAGAGGCAAGGATGTGATCACCATGTCCTTGCTCTCTATCAGGTTATTTTTCTGTGTCCTTGATTGTCAGGCATAGAACAGCAACAATCTGAAATAGCTGGTAGACATGGAACAAAGTGGCTAAAACTATAGTTGTGGGTTGCACACCTCAACTGTCAATGGCTAATGCTGTCCTAGAGACCTCGGAGGCCCCTCTTGGAAGACTGTCTATTGGAAATGGAAGCACTGACTTCAAAGTGAACCGGGCCAGCCAGGGAGAGGGCAACATGGGATACGTGAGACCCTGTCTAAAACCAGCACAAAAACCAACCCTTCATTCAAAGCATCATCTATTAATTCTTTATTATTTACCACTTTCTCCCTACCAGCCTTTCAGTCTGGAATGGTAGAAAAGGACTGGGAATGTTCCTTCTATTCTAAGGACCTTGATCTCTCTTTCCTTAGGTCCACATTAAGAACACATGCAAATGGGTATCACCATCTGAACAACTTAGTATCATCTACTCAGTATATCTAGCCTAATACTGTGCTATGAGAATCTCAAGCTTCCCTGAGTTTCGCTGACCCAGCAAGAAGTATGAAGTACTGAGGCCACACCCCAGTGATCCTTTCAAGGGGTTAGAAGAAAGCTGTGAGAGATGCTCCACTTCTTTGTCCTTAGATTAAATCACATTGACACAATGTGGGTGGACTATTTAACCAGACATGTTTCTCCCAACCCCACCTTTCTGAGTTCAGACCATGGCAGAATTCATGCCCCACCACCCTAGATATTGAGTTTAGTGATATATAATTATTATTTAAACCTATGTATTAAATTTTGTCATTTTGTTAATTTTTGTGGTTTTCACAGTCTTCTTTGATTAACTTTCCTAGTTTTATTAATTTATCCCCTGTGTTCTCTGGTATTTTGTCCTTCCCTTCAAACTAAATTACTCCTTTTAGGATCCTCTACAGAGCTGTCTTACTGGTTATACATATTTTGTTAAATTTATTTTAGTGTACATTAGTCAGCACAGTAGCTGTGCAGCTGCCTCCCCTCCATGGTATCAGATCTACTTTCCAAACAATAACGCTCAACTCTTACTGGCTGTGTAGCATCTTGGCTGCTCTTTGTTCCACTTGGACAGCCCTCAGGACCAGGCTCTCCTCTCCGTTAACCATGGCTGCTGTCCTCTTCCTCTCTCCTCTCCATAACACACGTTCTTCCTTTATTCTTTGGCAGCTTCTTCTTCCTTCTTCCCTCCTCATGATCTTCTCTAGCAAAGCCCTCAAAGCTCCCCTCCCCCATCTCTCTGCTGTGCAGCTGTTGGCTGTTGGCTTCTTTATAATCACACTTAACTGGGAACAGGGTCAGTTATTTGGGGTTAACCAGTCCTGAGTTCCACAAATTAGCATTAAAATACAAGCAGCATTAGGCCAATCCACTACAGGGATTTTTGTTCGTTTGGTTGGTTGGTTTGGTTTAATTTTCATTTACCTTTTTACTTGTTATTTTATTTTTGGCTATTTTTTATTAATCGGTTATTTTATTTATTTACATTTCAACTGTTGTCCTGCTTTCCACACTCCCCTCATCAAACCTTACATTCCATTTCTGCTCAGCTTTGCCTATGTGACAGTGCTCCCCCACCCACACATATCCATCCCCACCTCACACCTCTAGGATCTCCCTTTGGTGGGGCTACAGGCCTCACCTTGAACCATAGAGCCATCCTTGCATACACTTTGGCTGGCAGTTTGGTCCCTGGGAGCTTGGGGATTAGGGAAAGAAGATCTGGTCAGATATTAAAGCCAATGATTGCTGCATTCTCTTCTTTTTCTGGTTATAGGTGAAATTATGTTTGTGTGCTTCTCTTTTTTTAACTTATTGAGAGAAGATTAATTTCTTGGTTTTTCTTGGGTATAGTTTAGTTCATTGTCTTGGAGTTTTCCTCCTATTAGCCTCTGTTGTGCTTTCTTACAGAAAAGAATTCTTTAAATTTGGTTTTGTCATGAAATATCCTGGTTCCTCCTTTTATGGTGATTGAGGATTATGCTGGATATAGGAGCCTGTGACTGCATTACATCTGCCCAAGATTTTCTGACTTTTAGAATCTCTGTTGAGAAGTCTGGTGTAATTCAGATACGTCTGAATTTATTTGTTACTAGATATTTATACCTTACCCCTTTTAATGTTCTTTCTTGATCTGTGCATTAGGTTTTTAATTATTATGTGAATGGAGGAATTTTTCTGGTACAATTAGTTTGATGTTCTGTAGGCTTGTTGTACCTTTATGGCCTTTTCTTTCTTTACCTTATGGAAGTTTGCTGCTATGATTTGTTGAAGGTGTTTACTGGATCTATGAACTAGAAATCTTAATTCTCTTCTCTATCTATTATCCTTAGGTTTCAACATTTAATTGTGTCCTGAAATTCATGGATGTTTTGGATTCAATAAACCATACATGTTTATCTGAGATGGGTGTTTTGTGCTTTGTGGGATGACCTCCTTGACCCCAGGCTGCATGAAGAATCTCAGCTGACAATGGGGACATAAATTATAAGTATGTGTAGCAAGACCCAGGCCTCTTCCAGGTTCTTAGATATTAACTGAGAACCTCAAATACAGTAGTAATGTGATAGTGTGGTGTGAATCTAGTTACTCTTCTCTATTTTGATATAGATGACTCTTTTTGTGTCATGGTCAGCTTATAATGACTAGAAGACCTAAGCTTGAGAATAACCAAAGACTACCTTGCTTCTCTAGCAGCTGAGCTTTTAAAAGCGCTGGGGTGACAGCAACTGTTGGTGGACATTCTGGATTATTCCTTCTGTACTTTAACTCTCTGTGTCACTTCCACCATCAGTAAGTTAGTTCAATTCCATAAATTGGAAATCCATCACCTGGAAGAAATACTCTTTTTTTTTAATGATTTATTTATTTATTTATTTATCATATACAAGTACACCGTGACTGTCTTCAGACACACCAGAAGAGGGCATCATATCTGATTAGAGATGGTTGTGAGCCACCATGTGGTTGCTGGGATTTGAACTCAGGACCTCTGGAAGAGCTGTCAGTGCTCTTAACCACTAAGCCATCTCTTTAGCCCAAGAAATACTTTCTGAATATGATCTGAGATTGGCCATGGAAAAAGGGTAGCTTGAACTGTCCCACCTAGGTTCTGGGCCTGCACAGGCCTGCTCTCCAAAAGAAACCTGTGTTCACAGCTGTTGGCTGGCTAAGAAAGATTTCACGAGACGTGATACACAGCCCTCGGACTTCTGCTTCAGTCATCTGCACAATTATTCCCGGACGATACCCTCATACCTCCAGCAGGCCGGTGATGAAGCTGTCCACTCTCAGCTCCCCTTCAGCCATCTTGTGGGCACCAGACTCTCCTCCCTGCAGCAGGAACAAGGGCTTCTCCATGGTGGCTGCAGCAGCAGTGGTGGTTTGGCATTCTCACCTAGGAGGCCCTATGCCTTTCTACCCCAGTTCCAACTCACCTCAGGCCCGGGCCTTCCCCCCATCCACTTCCCACGGAGCAGGGAGAGCAGCACCCACTAGAAATAAAAGGGAAGCCCTTGGTCCTGCCAAGAGTGAACCCCCAGTGAAGGGGCTTGTTGGGGGGGAGGGTGGCAATGGGAGGAGGATGGGGAGGGGACACCCATAGAGAGGGGAGGGGGGGTTAGGGGGATGTTTGCCTGGAAACCCAGAAAGGTAATAACAATTGAAATATAAATAAGAAATACCCAATTTAATAAAGATGGAGAAAAAAAGAGAAAAGTGTCACACATTTAAAACAGAAGAATATGGACCCTAATTTTAAACCACAGCTCTGTCAATTAACTAAACCTTTAAAAAGCTCAGATAATCAGGCCAAACAATATTTTCTCGGTTTATGTATCTGTAATGTCGCATAAATAATAATGTCCGTTTCTTGCTATTGTGGAGGGAATTAAATAGATAATATGTAATCATGGAAATTTTGAAGTACCATCCATTTTTCTGTTCATTAAATCAATCTTCCTCATTTCATTGATCAAGTATGTATGTTTTCTTTTCATAGTTACATGTATAATAAAACCAGCATAAAAACCTTCAGAATTGTATAAGCTTTCACTTTTAACAAATTAAATTAGTTGTTCTTTGTATTTCTGCTGAACATTTAAATGTTCTTTATATGTCCCAATGCGAGTTTATTAGGTACCTATAAACTTTAAACTCTTTGCCTAAGAGCATGAGTACTATTTAATTATATAGTAACTACACTCAGGCTGTCTTTGTATTAGAACCAATTATATCAGACTCTAAGAAAAATTACTATTGCTTTAAAGTTTGTGTGTGTATGAGTGAGAGTATGAGTATGAGTGTCTGTGTGTGTGTGTGTGTGTGTGTGTGTGCGCGCGCAGCACATGACCAAACAACTTTCAGGAGCCCTTTCTCTCCTTCTGTCATGTGGGTCCGAGGATGTAACCCAGATGTTTGGCTTTGGCAATAAATAATATTACCAACTAAATAAATAAATAAACAAACAAAAAACAAGCCACAGATCAACTTTAAAAGTAAAGGCCAGAAGTTCACAGAATAGTAGCATTGGCCTTACCATATCCTTTCTTTGGGGATGGGAAAGTTAATGTTCTGAAATCCATGACGTTCAGGAATTGTGATATTCATGGAAATTCAATTCCTTTGCAGATGCTCCAGTTGTTGTGGCTAATTGCTAGAAAGGTCAACTTAAGCTTGCAGGACCCCCACCATCCCTCCCCCCGCCTCCACAGAAAGCTCAAAAGACACTGCCCAGAACTTACTCCACATTCCCCAGAACCACTTTCTTTGTCCATCATTTCTGTGAGACGAAAGGTCAGAATCCTTCACCCTAGTCTCTCCACAATCGACATCCCCCCTCCCAAAACACTTCTAAGACTGGAAAACATGTCTTAGGATGTATCTGCCAGACTCGGACTGAGAGAAACTAGGGCACTGGTTGTCACTACAACACTGGTGACATAGTAGAGGACGCCAAGAACTCTCTAGGAGACAATAGAATGTCCAAGAAGGGACAGCTGATGTCATGGGGAACAGACTTTGCCTCCTGCTAATGTTCTCCCTGTACTGAGCATAAGCTGAGGTGCCCTTTCCAGGAGACTTTCCTGGGGTAGAGCCACTGAGCATCTCCTGCTTCCAAAGCCAAATTTTCCTCAAGGCTTGATTATAAAAACCTTAGTAATTCCTATGCATCTAAATGAATGTTTCCTTCCAAGTCCTGCCCAAAAATGTCTTATCCTAACTCAAATTATCCTCCTTCACCAATATTAGCCATTAAAAATTCCTGAGAAATAATACCAGTTTGAATATGCAGTCAAAATGTTCTCCTGTCTTATTATGTACAGGTGCTTGAAATCACATCAAGAAATAGCCTGCATGGAAGGTTGCAACATGGGTGTGTGTTTGGGGAACACCATGAAGCCTTGTGCTTAGCATTCAACGGTTGCCACAAAATTCCTTAGGAGGAAGACTTGAAATCATTATGGTGCTAGAAACAGTGTGGAGGCCAGTTGGCAGAGGAAAGTGAAACATTAGAGCCACCACTGAAGGCTCCTGTTGGGCCCTACCTTGGTGTTTCCCTCCCCCCTCACTGAGCCTTTCAGCCTGCTATAGCAAGAAATTGTTTACACCTTTGACAGCTGCTCTTAGCCCTGATTTGGGGCTGGGATTTTCCATGGCACCCTTCCTCCCCACTCAGCTTTCCTGCTTCTTGTTTTTAAGAAGCTGTTTATGCCCCTGATTGGGCTGGAACTTTCACCACACAGACTTGTCCTATTATCCTGGTTGGGGATTTTCACCTGCCTTGTTGTTTTTCCACAGCTTTTGCCTCTGGTATATAAGGAGATCTCAGTAAAGCCTTGGTGGCACTGGCTAAAAAGGGGTGACCCGTGTACGTGTTTTCTTTCAACCCCACAAACCTACACCCGATATTCACACACAGTCAGCGCAGGCACTGACAATAGGTATCACAATAGAAACTAGTAACTAGATTTAACCAAACTATCCCATTAATGCTGTATTTCGTGGCATTTTTATTTATTTATTTATTTATTTATTTATTTATTTATTTTTTATTTTTATTTATTTTTTTTTTGCTCTCCTAGAATCCGAAAGAGGCTTGGGGTTTTCCATCCTACTCATAATTTATTAATCTTCCCAACACTATGTGCTTTGTTCTGTTAATGCTAACAGCGGCATCCAATACCTAGGATATTTTCTACTGACATGTGTGACATGAGACAAAACAGTCCCTGTCATCCCTCACCTGAATAAACTTCCTTAGAGGACAGTGTAGTTGGAGGGTCCTTCTTTCCTCTCCAAGATCGAGAAACATTTCCAGTCTCCAGACAAGTGTGTCAGCCATTGTCCAGTGACTGTCTTGAGATGTCCACATTGTCAGCTGAGTGTCGTCATCCAGCCTGCCCTGTAATTGTTGTAGATGATTAATAGGGTTCCAGCCCTAGGATTTAATTCAGTGCTACAGTACTTGCCAAACACACTCAAAGCCCTAGCTGCCACCCTAGTCCTGTGTGCTCTAGAGAAAGAAAATAAAGATCCCCATTGTCTATCAAGTTTCTCTTCCAATAGAAGGAGAATCTGCGAATCTGCATCAGGTCTTTTAAGTAACTCTAAGCCCCAGCTTCCCCACAGCTCCCTCCATCGATTCCATTATTGGTGCATTTTCAGTAACGCTCACTTTATTTTTGGTGTGCAAAGAATATGCACCATGTCAGTAAAGTGTGTGTGTATGTGTGTGTGTGTGTGTTCATCCATGAACTCACTATAAATTATTATCAAATGACCCAGAAGACCGTGGAGAAACCTGTCGATGTGCATGCAGAATTATGTTACTACTGTTCCATGGCACCTTGCAGGGAACACTGAAATAGTGGGCCGCTTTAATAGAGCCTAAAACCAGGCTATGCATGGTTTTCGGTGATATTGTGATGTGCAACACCACAACAGAGATCAGCAGAAGCTTCATTTATTCCATGCTGCTGTTACCAAGAGGAGGCAAAGCCTCATCCCATAGAGAGTCTGGTAGGATCTGATGAAGGGCAATAAACTCAGGGTTGAAATCAAGCCTTTAGAAACAAAGAGAAAAATACAAATCAAGGAAAGCAAGAGCTGTCTTTTTCTTTTCTTCCTCTTTTTTTTGAGAAGATCCACAAGAGAGACAACCCCTTCCTCAAACTAACAATGCACAAGAGAGACAATACATGAATTAAAAATCAGAAATGAAATGAGGGACATAACAATAGACACCGAGCAAATTCTAAAATCATTAGTTCTTACTCCCGAGGACTTTACGCCAGAAAACTGGAATATTTATTCGATATTGTTGAATTTGTAGACAGATAACAATTACCAAAGTTAAATCCAGATCTGAGAAGGTATCTGAATAATACCCCTAAGAAAATAGATACACTCATTAAAGGTTGCATACATTATATATTATATTGCTTTCTTTTTGCATGAATAAACCCCTTCAAGGACATTTAGCTATGTTATAGAAAGTGTTACTTTTAAAACAAAAGGACAAAGAGAGAAATTGAGGAGTCACTGAGAGACACTTCCCAGACAGGATCAAGGAAAGACGGCTGAGAGATGCAAGCAGGGGCTGCAATGCTGCCCTTGAGAAGAAAATGTTTTTCTCACTTTACCTTACACTATGCTGTACTGTGTCCGTTTTTTGTGGAAGCGGCTCTCATGCTCTCTGGGTTATGACAAAGATATTGTGATACTAGGAAGAGGGGTGATTTGCTATACAGATATTTTAAGAAGAAGGATTTGCTTAGTCTCACTTCTTTGCCTAGTCTTGCCTCAGTCATTCCTGGTATCATGGGAATAACGATCTTATTATATCTTGCCAAAAGGGAAAGTGAGGTAATCCATATTCATGCCTATATAAGGGTTAATAAACTTGCAGCTGCATGCAGTTGCATCTGCCTTTGCTCTGCATCCCCTGTGTCCTGGTTATTTGTGACCGTACCTGGGCCCCCAACCCACTAGATGTTGACAAGCATCACCCTTCTCACTGTCAGGTTTATTTTCTTTCTTTTTTGAAATCTATGATGTGGAGGCGTATTACAGCAACAATATGAAATAGCAGGCGGGCATGTATGAAAATTGCTGTGTTTAAGCTGGGTGTGGGGACAAGTCCTCAAAAGGAGCTGTTAAGATGGGAAACACATAATGCATTTGTTGCTGGAATTGAGTTGCCTCAGCTGTATTGCTCTGCCTGCTCAGTGTCCATTCAACATCACTCTGTTTCTACAGAGGAACTCAAGGTTTGCCCCAGCCGCCTGTGAGCTGTGATATGGGCAGAGAAAGGCCAGGACACAGTGGTGATTTCCCACTCCTCAGTTATGCTGAATTTTCCACTACTGTACTTGTATACACAAGTACAGTGTGGTCAGTTATTATAGATATTTGTCATTTCTTACAGAGGGCAACTATGATTGACTACACCCAATTCTATAAAAAACAAAACTCAAGAAACCTGGCCCTTGGCAGCAATGAATCAAGAGATATCTAGGATGGTGGGGCATGAATTCTGCCAAGCAATGAACTCAGATAGGTGGGGTTGTGAGGAAGATGTATGGTTGAATATCCCAATAGGTTCACGTTGTATCATCTTGATTTAATCTAAGGACAATGAAGTGCAGTATCTCTGATGGCTTTCTTCTAACCCCTTGAAAGGTTCACTGGGGTTTGACCTCAGTTCTTCATTCTTCTTGCTGGGGCAGCAACACTCAGGGAAGCTTGAGATTTCCATAGGCACAGTACTAGGCTAGAAATGCTGAGTAGGTGATACTAAGTTGTTCAGATGGTGATACCCATTTCATTTGTTCTTAACGTGGACCTAAGGAAAGACAGATCAAGGTCCTTAGAATACAAAGATCATTTCCAGTTCTTTTCTACCTTTCCTGAATGAAAGACTGGTTGGTAGAGAATGGTAAAAATTCAAGAATTGGTAGATGATGCTTTGAATGAAGGGTGGGTTTCTGTGCTGGTTTTAGACAGGGTCTCAATTACCCCATCTTGTTCTCTACGTTGCTCGTCAGGTTCACTTTGAGCTCAAATAAAGCTGCTTCCACTTTCCAACAGGTAGTCTTACAAAGGGGCCTCCAAGGACTGTGAGGACAGCATTAGCCAATGAGAATTGAGGTGTGTAACCCACAACTATAGCTTTATCTGAAAGACCCTCAGACAGAGGAGACTCTCGCTCCAGTCCTGAGGACAATCACCGTCCCATGAACACACAGGACTCAGTCTTGATGTAAAAACAAGAGGTTTACTTTGGGATACCAATGCACTGGGGCTCGACATGGTCCTCACGCAGGAGGGATGTGAGGAGCCTCAAACAACAGAAATGTACAGCTTAAACAGTCAGTTAAGATTACACAGTTTCATTAGCTCAGCTATTTCGTGCCAAGGATAACTAGGCAGATGTTTCTCATCCTGGAATTTCTGGGATAAGGCCTTAACCATATCAATGTAGCTATTTCAGTAGGAAGGACGTCTGACTTAATATATGTTTTCTTATCCTGGGGTTTCCAGGACAAGGACCAAGGATATCTGTCTTGGCAGTTGTTTCTCTTCTGGAGTTCCCAGGACAAGGCTATAGCTATGTCAGCCTATAGCACAGCTGCATTCAGTACCAAAGACATCTCACTTCTATAGTGGTCAGTCAGCTTCCCAGAGATGTTTCCTGTCTTGTAATTGCCCTGCAGTAAATATGTTCTATACCCTCTGTTCTTATGGTCAGGCAGCTTCCTAGAGAGTGGGTGGGAATGTGCTTTCTGTACTTTCTGGTCTATTGTCTAACGTCTAGGGGCTAAGCGAGGGCCAGCTTAAAAGATTCTCATGCTTAAGAAATGGCTGTACTGATATCAAACGGGGATCTTTCATATCCACTTTCTTCCAAGTCTACCAGCCATCTCAGATTGTTGCTGTAATATGCCTGACAATCAAGGACACAGAAAAATAACTTGATACGCAGCAAGGACATGGCAATCATATCCTGTGTCGTTATGTAGGTTCTGGATGAGGTTTGTTCAAATGACAATATTGCACAAAGCTTTATATAGGACCCATCAAATTAAGGGTCACTATGCACTGTCATAGCTAAAGTTGCCTGCTCAGAAGTGACCACTGGATCACTCTTCTGTAACTTCACATGAGAGGCTTGTGCTTTTTGTGTTTTTTTATTTTTGTGTTTTTTTTCTTATTTTTTATTTATTTATTTATTTATTTATTTATTTATTTATTTATTTATTGCTTTATATGTTGTCCGGAAGATAGTTCAAGTCATTGATCTGCCCCCAAAATCTGAGCTTTGCTACTAATACTGTAAACAGTATTAGTGTATGCATTCAATAAAATAACTGGTTTTTTTTTTTTAGTATGATAGATGCTTTTGTGTTTTGTGGGGTGATCCATGAAACAGGAGTGAAGATGCTTGTTTCTTACTCTGTCCACTGAGTTATGTCTCTAGGCTTGTCCTACTCCTTTGGCTGCATCCCCCCCCCCCACATCTGCTGACTATTTTTTTTTCAGATGAAATCACACGTTATAGCTTAGAGAGGCCTGTAAGCAATCCTACTTTGGTAACTTAAGTGCAAAGAGGAGAGCCCCACACTCAGCCTGAGGGTGCATTCACTGGTGGATCCAATATTTCAGTTTCCTCTCCTAACAGATCACCACGTTGTTGCCAGGACCATAATGAATGCAATTCTTTCTCCTAAGGAATCTGGTGGCAACTGTCAAATATTAAGCACAAAGCTTCAGGTTGTACCTATAACACACACCCACATCGCAACCTACCCGACAGGCTATTTCTGGGTGTGATTTCATGCACCTGCACATGATGAGACAGGAGACCTCTTTGGCTACTTACAGGAACTGGTGTGATTTCTCAGTAATCTTTAATGGGTAATATTGCTGACTGAGGAGAATTTGAGGTAGGATGAAACATTTCTGTGCAGGGATTGGGGAGGAAGCACTCATTTAGATACATAACAATGACTTAGGTTTTTCCAATCAAGCCTAGAGCCAAATTTGGCTTTGGAAGCATGTGGTGCTCAGTGGCTATGCCACAGGGAAGTCCCCTGAAAAGGGCACATCAGCTTTTGCTCAGTACAGGGAGAACATTAGCAAGGAGGCAAAGTCTGTTATCCGTGACATCAGCCGTCCCTTCGTGGACATTCTATTATCTCCTAGAGAGACCTTGGAATCCCTGTGATGTCACCAGTATCGTTGTGACAACCAATTCCCTACTTTTTCTCTTAGTGTCCAAAGGATATATCCACAGACATGTTTGCCCGTCTTTGTAGGCACTTTGGGAGAGTTGATGTTGATAGAGAAGAGTCTAGAGTGAAGCAAATGAAACCTAAAGGTAATGATGGACACAGGACATGGGGAATGTGGAGTAAGTTCTGGGCAGTGTATGTTGAGCTTCCTGTCAGGGGTGTGTGTGGGGGTCTTCCGCTGGCCTTTATAGCAATGGGCCACAACCACTGGAACATCTCCACAGATATTGAATTCCATGATTATCACAATTCCTGAAAGTCAAGGTTTTCACATCATTAGTTTCTCCATAACCACATGGAGGATATGGCAATGCCTATGCTATTATTGGGTGAACTTCTAGTCTTTACTTTTACAGTGCATTCAGTATGTTAAATTGATATAATAACACCATCAGGAGTCATTTAGGGTATAACTTTTCTGAATTAAACAGGGCATCAATGTACTTCACTTTCATTGCTTCTTTAAAATCAGTGACTATCTGACAGTAGTAAGAGGGAGAGAACTGTGCTCCTGGCCATGACCTTATATTCTTAGAACTCCTCTGACTACCTCTGGCAGACGGGGCCAATCTTACCTTCATATATTAGAGGTTCTGTGTGGCAGATATTTTTCTACAGTAGCCAAACTATATGGAGCAGGTAGAGAAAGAGCCTGTAACCTATTGGCACTTCTGGGGCATTTGTCATTTCAGTAGGGGGAATTAATAAGTCTGTTGACCATGTCCTCCCCCTACATGACTCTTTAATGCAAAGTTATTGGACTAGAGTAACAGTGTAGGATATCTGAGTATCCCTGATCAATCAAGTCATTGTGGATGCTGAATTGATGATCTGACTTCTGAAACCAGAGGGGTGAGGGTCCTGAAACCAGGTTGTAGCCTGCGTACCTGATAATAATCCTGGAGAAGGCATCTCTCTGGTACTTGTAAGCCTGTGTGGGCGGGCATAGGGAACACCTGGCTGCTTACATCTCTTGGTCTCTATATAGTAGTGGGGGAACTGTGATCCACTTAGGATGCCAGTAACACAGACCAAACTCCTTGCAGTGACACTGGCTTCCAAGCATGTTTTCCTGTTTGGACCTCACTGTGGTCTGTGTATGCTCTATGCATTCGCCCCATGCGGGTTCACTTGTGTTCTTCTACCCACAGAGGCCTGCAGACAGACATCATCCCCTGAAAATGTCCTAAACAAGATGTAGGCCAACGAGGAAGAGGAGAGGCTGAATAGAGAACTGGAGCTAACTACCAAGGAGAGAAATGAGCTGACAGAACGCCTCCTTTATGTGACAGGTGGATCCATGAGCAAGAGGTATGCATTGCTCCAAACAAACGACCTTGTTCTAAACCTCATCTCCCATAGAGAGGAGATTCAGAACCTGACCCTTACTGAGCAGTGAGTTTGGAAATGGACTCTCTGATTCCGCCTGTAGAAAATCTGAACTTGTGATCTGAGTGAAGATTTCAGGGATAAAGTCACTGAAGCATGAGTTCCCAGTGTACAATTGGAAAGCCCTTGAAAGGTGGCAGCTTTGCAAGGTTCTAGGTGCTGTGAGTTTGTGGAGAGTCTTTGCACTTGCTAGGAAGGTGACTGAATGCTATCATCTCCTGGCAGCAGCCTTAGGTGACAGGTCCCACATTGTTCATATCAATGTTTAACTAGAAGGCCTGAGGCTCTGGCTTATTCTTTCTTGTCTGTGTGCCTTAAACTCTGAGACAGTAATGGTGCATATATTTCTACTGATTCTCATTGTGCTCTTTCCATATTTATCTCTCTTTCTCATTCTCTGAGTCTGTTTACTTTTCTTTTCTTGTGGGTGTGTCCCAGTTTGTGTGTCTGTGTGTGCACAGGTCTGCATGCGTATGCACAACTTTTATATGTTTCTATGTCCCTGCACACTTGGAATTTAGGGGTCTGTTTTTTGACCTCAGGATTTACCTGTATAATAGTTTCATGGAGGTGTAAGTGCTTTATTTTGGAAGCCCCACTTTCAACAGCACAGTACATTGCCTGTGTGGTCACATTTGTCTATACATTTGTATGCCTTGGGCAGATTTAAGTTTGTGGCAATATCTGGTCTCATCTCCAGAATTATGTGTACTGTCTGCCTCTAGAATATTAGTTATTCGGCTTGTAGCATTCCACTTGTCAAAACAGGAAAAATGAAATCAGAGGTTTCTGGATGTATGTGTGTGTGTGTGTGTGTGTGTGTGTGTGTGTGTGTGTGTGTGTGTGTGTTTGGGTAAGCTCTGTGGCCTAGGCTCTTGACAGCATAACAGGTTAGAATGCAGATCCTGCCCTCCTGATTGAAAAAACTGAGCCAGGGAACCCTTTATCTGGGTGCTTAGCTCTGTTGTCCTGGGCACACAATTCCAAGTTTCTGAAGCTGAAGAAGATCCAAATATGTAGAATTCAGAAAGTGTCCTTCCAGGGCTGGGGTAGTACAGGACACAGCCTGAGTTCCTATAATCCTAAACCTCGATGTTCACTGGGTTCTATCTTCCTGGGGCCAGCTCCTACTTCAGGCCAAATCCATTTTATGAAAACTTGAAGATAAAGGAGAAAGAGGTCATGTCATTACTGCACAACTTAGACACAAAGAACATTGAACATCGTGAGAAATTTCAGGAGCTCAAGAAGGAGATTAACTTCTATCAGTAAGTACTGGTCAGAAGGGCCCATCACTTGTGGAATGGCCATGTCTGCCTCTCTTTGTTATGGACCGGAGGGTCTGCAGCTCTGGGCCCATCTCTTCTGCTGTTTAAATATCACTGTGCCGTGGGTCTTTTGGACTCAGTTTCAGTTCCATAAGAGACTGTGACTCATCACCACAGTGTCTATGCATCTTTAGAAGGCTCTGGATAGAACTACACTGATTCAGGCATCAGAGTGTTATTAGGCCGACCTGGGCCTCTGGGGTCATACCAGGTTTAACAAAGCTCAATGTGTGGACCACATGGTTAGCATGAGCTCCCTTGGTTCTACTGTCCTCTTGTGGTTATTTGCTGACTACTAATTGATGTTGCCTCGATGCATTGGGCTTTCATGGATAGTTGTAGTTCTTTTGGAGAGACATGGACTCTTATTTGTGCTTGGATCACAGAAACAATTTATGTTTCCCTGGATTGGCCGTTTGCTGTTTGTGCAGCAGTCTTACATGTATGGCAATGTATTCTATGAAGTCTTTATAGGTATCTGGGTCCTGGTAGAGTTTGTGGGATTTGGCAGTTGGAATGGGAGGAAGAGGCTTCAGGATCTTACTATGCAGAGTGTGTTTCCAGCAACCTGCACAGCCAGCTCCTGATGGACCAGGCATGTATGAAGAAGAAGTTGGTCACATTGAAGCAGGAGTGCAAGGAGTTACAGCGATATTTGTTTGAGTTGAACCCGAAGGATGAAGACGAACAGGAGAAGACCAGCAACCTCCAGACCCAGCAAAATGTGGTAGGAACAAGCAGCTGAGTCAGATTAACAATGTCTGATACCATTTGCCTATTGGATACATCTTTGCTTCCCCTATCACCTTTCTAATCTCCCCACACCCAGTCAGTCACCCACCTCATGTGATAGAATTATTCATTGCTCTGTCTATGCACAAGTATTCTGGGATGTTAACCACTCTTCAGAAACTGAATTATGGGCAATTATACTTCTCTGCCCTTTTTGAAACTGCAGTCCAGAAATGGTGACAGAGGAATAACATATCACATGACTGCATATCCCTATCACAGATTGGATGCTATGAAGAGTTTTGAACGAGTTCTTGGTCGTGTGACAAAGGTCATACAGGGGTCATGTGATGGTTGGAAGCACCTTGTAGGGATAAGAACCAAGTGCAAATGGCAAATGAGTCCTGGTCATTGGCTTTGATCTGGGTATCATGTGGCCTTCTCCTTTCTTCCTGCACCCCAATTAGGTCTCTCCCCATTTCCCCATTCTTGGTTTGCACTGGTAGAGTCTGAGGAGCAGCTTGTTCTCCCACAGTACTGTGAGGGTTGCTGGTGATGTTCCCAGCCTGCAGAGATATCAGCAATGATTTCAGTGAAAAGATCAGTGCTGTCTGTCCAATGCAGCTGAGGGGACAGAAGGCAGCAACTTGACAGCTGGTATGCATGTCCCCACCAAATCAGTGTCTTAATAGCTGCCTTCTCCTCCCAGGTCTCAGGAACTGCAGGAGACATGGCATAGGACGGATCCCAGGAAGACAGCCCCCTGAGGAATGAGTTTCTCTCTCAGGAGTTCCCTGTGACGACAATCCTCACAGTCAAAGACTTTTTGGGGGAATATTCTTCTTCTCAGATAATTTCCTCAATGTATAGAGACCCTACATTTATGTATCCGTATGCCAGCCTGTCTGGTTGAGGTCTTTCTCCTCTCTCATACCGACAACACCATTTGAGAGACAACTGAGGGGACTACCTTGGCATCTCACGTCCTAGAGGAGAAACAGCACTACAACTGTGTTTCTAAATGTTCATTAAGAAAATGCTGTTAAGAAATGTTTTTGGTTATGATTTTCATTGAAGTTCTCTTTTTGTTATTTCATAGTTATATATTCTTGTTACTGTTTTTCTTTTTTTATACCATTTTAGTTGTTCATTTTATGCCTGTTTTTTGTAAATTGTATTCCTTATGAAGAAAAATTGATTTGTAACTCTTGACTCTTAAGACTATCTTATTCAAGGGTCCTTTCCCCTCCTGTAGACTTAGAACTGACAGCTAGATATGGATCTTTGCATGGTCCAGTGAATTCAAAGCCACCAAGGTGTACACAGGGTGATAGTGTCTTTTGTGTGGATAATGTGACTTTTTTTATGGACACACACTGTATGATGTAATCACTGACATACTGTATCCATGCTGTATTGTCTTCTGCTCATCCTAGTCTATATCAGTCTACAACACACATTCCTTATTGACTGTGTGCACCAGATATTGAGTAACACACACTCATGCCTGTAGAGCTGCAGAAAAAATGACAACTTTCACAAAGGATTATAGAATAATCCTAATCGAGAACCATGTGCCTCAGTTTTTCTTACAATACAGCACTAGTATTAAACCACAAAGATAATGACCATCAACGTCATTTTGGGAAATAGGTTTTTATAGGTGCTGTTTCACTTGATCATTCATATGCTGTGTTTTTTATTGTTGCTGATTATATTTATTTTTATCATTTAACTCAAACGATCTTTTTTTTTCAAATGTATGTCTGGGCCACTCCTGAGTGCATTTCCCTCATGATCCAAAAGAGGGAATAGCATTCCCCATTGTAGATGATTGTTAGGGACCATGTGGCTCTTCTGAGAGAGCAGCAGATGCTCTAACCTGGGAGTCATCACCACAGCTCCTGTAGGTAGCTTTTGTCCTTCCAGGGCATGTGCTGTACTAGGTGGACACGATCACCTCCCATTTAGGAGAGAGATCTCAGGAGATGTGTATGTACAGGTGGTTGAGCAGTGCCTGCTCAATGTGGTAGGCTGCTAGGCAACCAACTGAACCCCAGCCCTGCTCCACCTGCATTCTTCGAGGCAGAGTTTCTATAGCCCAGGATGGTCTAGAATGCATCATCTACCTATGTCTTTTTTCCACTAATGCTAGGATGAGGAGCATATGTCCTCCACACCCTTCTTTCCAAACAATGAACATGCTCATGGTCTGGTTATCACATGGCCATGAGGGAGGTAAATAACACTCAGCCAAAACAGAGGCGCATTGCCACAGTCACACAGACAGCCTGGACAGATCTGACACGATCAGCACCAGGTTTGACTGCCACTACTTGAAGCAAGGTCCTCCAGTGTTAGGACAACCATTCAAACAGCAAAGAAGGAACCTGTTCCCAGCATCCGAGGAGTGGGAGACCCAGAAACCCATGTGTCAATGTGGCCATTTGGAAAATGGAAGTGGGGAGGCAGGGAAGCAGCCAGAACTGGACACAGTTGCAGGGACCCAGGCAAAGAGGGAATATTGGGGCAGAGTCCATGAGATGTCAGTAGGCAACAGGCCAGCTGGGACTAGTGTGGGTACAGGGCTTCTAGTGTGGGTATGAGAGGAGCAAAAGTAGCAATGGTCAGATTCTGATGCAGCATAAAGATTGGAAGGAGCTTAGATCGTCTCAGTGTCGTATAGGGACATTATAGACACTGATGGGCAGTGTGGGGATTGCAGGGTCCCTTATAGTGGTCTCTGCAGGTGTCAGGGCTCTGTCAGACCTATGACTATCAGGCAGGCTCTGAGTGCAAGTGAGAGTCACGGGACAGGCCCCGTGTACAGCCTGGTTTGGGGACATTTCCAGGTGCCCCATGGACTGCAAAATAAAGGCAAAGGACACAGGGAAGCCAGCAGGTCCCATGCACAGGACATAAATACTAGTAGACCTTTCTAGAATTTCCATAGACCATCTGTCACTAATCCTCACTATAGAAGGCACCAGCATTCTGCCCTCTACTTCAATTGGTGAGACAGCTAGTCTAACTCCAGCAGGAAGGCCTCAGGGAAGACAGTAAGAACTCACAGGTGACCTCTTTTACTATTGAAACAGGCTCTTCCTATGGAGCCCAGAGAGATCATAGGGTCCTAATTCTCCTGCCTCACAGTGACTGTAAATTCAAATCTACCTTTAAGAGCAATTGATTCATAGCACAGGGGGAAGATCAGATTAAGGCTATCTAAAGGCCCCAGGGTGGTAGGATTACCAGGGTCCTAGTAAGTTTCTCCAGCCTTAATTACAACCTGTGTCAGTCCTGCTGTGTGGGATATCGCCTGATGCCCAGTGATATCACAACTTGGAATTCTTTGTCAAATATAAGCTGTTATGGGAATGAAGTAGCCACACAATAAACACTGGTCTGGATACTCCTAGGTCAAGAATCCCCTGTTGGAAATGCCTTGGACCGCACCATTTTACATTCCGGATCCTTCTGGCTTTTTAGCAGATTTATAAATACAAAAAAGAAAAATGGGCATAGTAGTTTAAGCCTATGATCCCAGTCAGGGGAAACTGAGTCAGGGTGATGGAAGACTGTAAGTTCCAGGGCAACCTGTGTTTCAAGAGAAAAAAAAAAAAAGGCATGGTGAAGATTCCACTCAAGTAGAAACCAAAAGGCTTTCACATGGGGCCTGCCATCCACTGGTCAGCACTCCCATCATCACAGCCACAGGGAGACACTGGGGAATTTTTCCCACTGTCTCTCTTTGGGATGCAGTCCACCCCATGATTCTATGTGAGGAATGCCCCAAAGGTTGCATCATGTGAGGGACCTAGATAGTTCCAGGATTGGGAGAATTCAGGAGTTTATAATTAGGGATGATCTACAGCTATGGCAAAGCCTTTTCCCTCCACATGGCAGCCCCAGGTTTGGCCCCAATTGTAAAAATAAAATCCCCCCAAAATAATGCCAACAAAATATCACGAAGCCTAAACGTCTGACCAGTCTCCTCAAAAGTGCACAGGAACCTGACTCCACATTTAGGACCCACTATGGCCTCTGTGACCTGTGAGAAGGAATCTAATATGGGAATTAGTACAGTATGACTTATCCTTATGGATATCTTTGGTGACAATCACCACCTGACCCCTGAAAACCCATCTACCTGGGAGGCTCAGCACTCATGTCACCAAAAAAGCCCAGATCCTAGGGCCAGCATGGGCAGGAGGTGAAGAAAGTTTGTCTCTCGGGAACATCAGTTGCTGCTCCTGGCCTGACTCTATCCTCAGGAGACAATGTCACCCCAGAAAGTGTGGGTGTCAATGGCTCTTCCCAGGCCAAGACTGGGATACTGCTTAAGTTCCGCAATGCACAGCAGTGCTCACTCTAGAGCTAAATGTTCTACAGCTGAAAGGGGTGGGTGCTCTGTTGGCCACGCCCCTCCCCAGCAGTGTTTAGTGCACTCTGAGTGGAGTTTCAAATGAGAGGGACTTCTTGAGGCTACTCCTGTGGAGAATGGCAGATTCATCAGAACACGGAACAGGGTGAGTTCAGAGCACACCTGGGAGGAATTTAGGGGTGTCAAGCCATGACTAAGACCAGATCCTGGGCTGACAGGCAGTTGAGCTGGAGAACTGGCATCCAAAGAGTGACTGCCTGAATTCCTCTTAGACCAAAAGCCCTGGATCTGAGCTACTTTGCTGCATTCTCCTGAGCAGGGTCCCAGACGCAGCTCAGAATCGGGGTTGTGCATGGACTTTGGTGCTGGCAGCAGGTGGCTTAGCCACAAAGTGCCCAGCTTTCCCATCTGTGCCCACTCAAACTCCTCTGTCTCATTTTAGGTGTGTTTGGTATAGTTTTAGACAGGGTATCTTGTAGCAGCACAAACCTGCTTTAACCAACACTGTAAGGTAAAAGCAACCCTGAATTCAAGATCCTCCAACCCCTCTGTCCCAAGTCCTGCAATTAAGACCTCCAGCTGTCACCATTTTACTTCAGCATAGGATACATCTGTGTTAGAGTGAGCTTTGGAAATACTGGAGTTCCTTAGAATTCAGGTTTTCTTAATTCTTGACAGGAGTTTTGTGATGATGCTGATGAGAGAGTCATGAGTTAACACTGGGAGAGGTAACAGTCATGGCAGCCCTGAGTGCACAGTGAAAGTCAAGACAGAAGCCTGCTGATTAGCACCTGAGTGAAAGTGGGAGGATTCAGAGTTCAAGAACAGACTCAGTTACATACCTAAGACCATATTGCAACAATTTGTTTCATTTTTGGCTTGTTTTCTTTGAGACAAGGTGTTAATATATAGCCCTGGCTGTCCTGGAACTCACAATGCCTCTACCTCCCAATGGATTGAGTTAAAGGCATGTGCCAACATGCACTGCCACTAAATAATTTTTAATTAAACTTTCGGGCAAAATCCAGTAATCCCAGTGCTTAAGAGGCCAAGGCAGGGAGACATCTGGTTTCCTGACAAGTCTGGTCTACAGAGAGCATATCAGAACTGCCAGGGCCGAACAGAGAAACCCTGTCTCAAAAAATAAACAACAAAATGTGTTTTTTTTTTTTTAAAGAAAAGAGGACGGGGGTGTGGGGGTTGGGGATTTAGCTCAGTGGTAGAGCGCTTGCCTAGGAAGCACAAGGCCCTGGGTTCGGTCCCCAGCTCCGGAAAAAAAAAAAAAAAAAGAACCAAAAAAAAAAAAATAGGAACGAATTGTCAGAGAATTAGAGGAAGAGATCCAAAAGATATTGGGCAGTTCAGAGTCTAGCTTCTGAGATGAAACTGGACACCATGGGGTTAGGGTGAGGATTCTCATCTTGGACTGGGAGACAGAGGGTGGCTTCAGGGATGGAAGGCTCAGTCAGTCATTAGTCAGGATTCTCAATCAAGAGGATGTTGTAAGATCCAAAATGTGTGAGCAGTGTTCTGCATGAGACTAGAAGAACCCGCCTACCCATACAAAACAGCCAATGAAGAGTAATCACAAGCATACGTCTGGAGGTCCACAAGAGGTTAATGTCCACCTTAGTGTGGATTAGTCAGAGCACAGGTGGAGAGGAGTAGAAGAGCTGATGGTGGCTGAGGCAGGAGAGGAGTTCAGGTGTGAATTTGAGCCAGTAAAACGGAGCTTGGGGGTCGGGCAGAGCAATGAGAGGTCTAACAGCATAGCTGTTGATATCCTTCAGATTAATTTGTCTTAAGAGCCTCATTCCATAGCCAAGGACAGGAATAGATCTGACTATTGAGTGGCTGGGCTCACATAGCCCAACAGATTTGGCCTTGCCTCTGTGGGATTCCAAGTCTCTCCCTTTAGACACAGCCATGGTGAAGGTGTAGCAATGAAGGTGCAGATGGCTTTGCAATGCTTGGCTTATGGTGTTGAGTACTTCATGCTCCACAGAGCTAGGGAATGTCCTAGAAGCCAGGGAGGCTGAGCCATGAGGAAGACAGGTCTCTCGGAGAGAGAAATGATAACCAAAGTCACTAAGAACTTCCTGAATCACAGTTTCTGTTAACCATATATTTTATTTACTTATTTTATGTGCCTGACTGTTTCACCTAATAAATGCTTGTGCACCATGTGGTATGTGTGGTGCCCGTGAAGTCCAGACTGATTCCCTAGAATTGCAATTACAGGTTAATAGGAGCAACCATGTGGACACTGGGAACTGAACCTTGGTCTTCTGCTCTTAGCCACTAAACCAACCATCTCTTCAGCACCACCCCCCAATTGTATAGTCATTAAGATTTAACCATTTGGCCTTCAGTATTTGAATTAATACAGATGTGACAAGAGTTATAGTTAACATGGTGGTTCAGGTATAGACAGGCAGGCATCTCATTGTATACAAAATATGAATCCTTCCTTCCTTCCTTTCTTTCTTTCACTTCTTTCTTCCTTTCTTTCTTTTCTTTCTTTCTTTCTTTCTTTCTTTCTTTCTTTCTTTCTCTTTTTGTTTTACTCTTGGAGACAGTGTTGTTTTTTGTGTAGCTGACCTGGAATTAGCTCTGTAGAGGAAGCTGGCCTAGAATTCAGAAATCTGTCTGCCTCTGTCTCCCAAGTGTTAGGATCAAAGGCCTGTGCCACCACCACCACACATCCTTCTGTTTAAAGGAAAAATGTAGTCTTACAGGGCAGCATGAGTTTAGCCCCGATATAGAAATTTTCCTAGGCCTCAGGAGCTCTAGAGTTCATGAAGGATTTGCTGCCTTCCCCTTTAGCCCTGGCTAACTATGAGAGCTCCACACACATGGGTGTTTGCTTCATTAGAGTCTGGAGGATGAGGGTCACAGGCTGAGGTAACTGTGTAGAGCAAAGGATGCCTGGTGAAGGTCAAGTGGGTAAAATGCTGAAATGCTAAGGGAAGAGGCCTATGGTTGGCGCTTCCTACACCTGAGACTTCCAACCCAGAAAAGCAGGGGGTAGAGAGTGAGGATGCAGAGTGCACACAGGTCAGGAAAAGGCCATGTTCCTGAAGCCTCCATGAGTGGTGGACAGGCTCTGGGGCACCATGAGGGACATCAGGAGCTTCTGCACTTTGTAGAATAACAGGGTTCCATGTTACCTCACATGCCCACGTTTTGCCCCCTGCTACAGGGAGAAGCCAACACCAGAGTCTTCCAGCTCCCAGCCCTGCTTTTGCCATGTAGGTTTATCCAGAAAGAGCTTGGAAGTCCCTGGACCTAGAGTCTCAGGTGGTTGTGAGCCAACTGACCCGGGTGCTGGAGACTGAACCCAAGTCTTCTGCAAGAGCAGCAAAGACCTGTGCACTGCCTGGCCCAGCCAGGGCTGTGAAATGGTGTTTATTTTCATGCTGAACAAGCCCAACAACAGTTTAGGTCCCTAGAAGCCACATAAACCTGGATGCAGTAGTGTCTGTCATCCAGCACTTCCCACAGGGAGATAGGAGCCTAAAGTGGACAGTCTCCAGGATTAGGGGGAAGGGCTAGCCTAGCATACACAGCCATGGAGGAGAGGTAGAAGGTGAGGACCTGTGCTCAGGTTGTCCCTGACCTTTACACAGGCACACACACACCTGTACTCACAGAAACGCTATACATACATACGTGAAAAAGGAAATAAAAACAAACAACATTGAAAATACAATATACTGGGGCTGGAGGGAAGGCTCAGTGGTTAAGACCACTGACTGCTCTTCCAGAGGATCTGAGTTCAATCCCCAGCAACCACACATTGTGTCTCATAACCATTTCTACTCTCATATACTACCCTTTACTGTTGTGTCTGAAAACAGGGACAGCGTACTCAGATGGACAAAATAAATAGTTTTTTAAAATCCTTTTCTTAAAAAAAAAAAAAAACTCTTCTGTGACACATGCTCATTGTGTGATTCCAAATGTTGCTAAGTCAGTAAAGTCCTATTGCTACATGGTCACCAGTTGTGTCAGTCTTGGTAGTAGAGTGGCACAGTTGAAAAGTTGCTGGTCACAGTGACCAGGCAGCCTAGAAAGCTAACCATGTGCAGAGAAGGCTGTGCTGTGTCCTAGTCCTCTACCACACACTGCCCCTCATCCCTACGTACAGAGCAAAAAGAACAGATGAGGAATGTTCCAGGTCTCTTTCCTCTTTGATTGCCTTACTAACCTAGCCCTGTGCTACATGTAACCTTGTCACATCATCTGTCCCATTCCTAAGCCCTCATAACTGTCAGATAAGATAGGGATCTTGCTTTGGGGGGAAGCTCTGGTCCCTCTCTGTCCTAAGAGGCTCTGAGCCACCGCTGAAAGAGAGTCATCTGAGGATTGAGGGACGTCCATAGCCAGTGCTCTGACTTCCAGGAAGGTTTGAGGAAGGTGGTCCTCTTCTTGTGGTGCCTCTAGTAGGAACAGCCCACACTTGGGCCCAGCTCCCACTGTCAGAAAAAGGTGGGTGGCTCTGGTCTTTGCACAGCTCTCCAGCTGAATGAACAGTGCATCTGTCCTCTCTCTCTTGCAGGAAGTCTCCAGTCTCTGGTGCAGGTGCTGTTCCCAAGACAAAGGAAAGGAAAGTGCTAAGTGAGTGTTCCCGGGATCCTTTAATACATTGTATGCATTGTCTTCATTAATGTTTCTGTTTAATTTTTTATTCCATGTGTATTGATCTCCTTGTAGGGGTGTGCATGCCAATGCATGAGTGTTGAAGGTAGAGGAAAATCCATGGGAGTCACTTTCCTACCGTGCGGGGTCCCAGGCTCTGCTCTGCGTCATTGAGCTTCTTTACAAAGAGCTTTCATGCTGAATTTCTTGCTGGCTCTGATTTCAGGGAGAGCATCTCATAGAGCCCAGCCCAGACTGGCCAGTAAACTACTGATCATCCTACCTCATGCATTGCCATCTACTTCATGAAAGGTTGACTTATTGACATGAGGAACTGGGGATGGGCAGAGGTGCATGACGGAAGCTATCTCTGCTCAGTGACATGCCTTTGGGGACAGATAGTTTTCATCACTGAGGTGTCATTTGAGTGCAGTGCTCCTCTGGAGAGAAGGAGTTTCTTTTGCCAGGGCATCAAGACAGGACCTGAAGGTGGAGTTCTGGAGGCCAGGCCTGCATTCCTCTTCAGAAGCTGCAGTCCCCACTCAGGACAGTGCTTTAGCACAGGGTCACATATCCAGTTCTACCCTGAGACCTGCTGAGTCACATGCAGTTTGTGCTGGGAAGCAAACTGGGGTCTCCTGCAAGGGCAGTGAGTGCCTCTCAACCACTTACTCATGCTTTCCTTAATTGTACACTCGAAGTGGGGTGGGCATGACATATGTAGGGGTCAAACACAAATCAAGGGAGTTTTTTCTCTTTTTGTATCAGAGAGGGCCTGAGGATCAAACTCAAGCCCTCAGGATTGACAGTGATGCCTGGACCTGGTGCGTTCAGGGTAGGGGATGAGGGTTTAGTCCTAGGGATGGAGCCCAGGACCTCACATACGCTAGGCAAGTGCCTAATCACTGAGCTACATCCCCAGCAGATGTTGGTTGCAAGAGAACTTGGGCCCTCACCATGCCAAAGGAGCACTCTATCAATTAGTGGCCCCAGCCTGGTAGTCTTGTTTGTAACCTCTGCTGTGTTTGCATGCTGCCTGAGCTTATTAATATATCCACATCCTCAGGGTGACATAAACTTCATGGAGACTCCCACTGTCAGATACCTGAAGACAGGTTTCAAAGAGAACAGGTAACCAATGCAGAAGTCTCACAGTGTTCGTGTGAAGTACATGGAATATAAGTCCTAGATGACAGAATGCTCAGAACACTGGTGTCCCCACTGTTGGAAGTAACCAGGACCACAGATCCCAGTCTTTCATCACACTTGAAGACTCCTAGCTGGCATGGTGGCACATACTTCTCATCCCAGCACTTGGGACACTTAGTCAGGAGAATCTCCTGAGAACAGGAGTAGGAGGACAGCCTGGCCAACCCATCAGGTGTTACCTGCAGGTCTAGTTCCAGACATATTCCTAGCATGCAGTCATCCCCAGCCATGCAGGGAAAGCATCATGGCACACCAGGAAGCCAGTGAGGCCCATGTTGCTTGACTGGGCAGCTACTTGTTAGCCATAAGGACTAGGGCTCAGAGTGCCCAGAGGCTGTGAGACTGAGGGTTTCAAGGACCCAGCAGCAGGCCAGATGGTCTCAGCCTGGACTCGATACTGAAGAAGGAAGGAGCCCTGAGTCCTGGGCCAAAGCTGTTAGTAGCCCCATGACCTGGGCTGCTGGTGGCTGCTGGGGTCAGGAGCAGTGTCTTGGTGGGTCCTGCTGTGGTGAGAGAGAGCAGCAGAACTTCTGGAGGACAGAGAGGGAGCAAAATAGAATGGGAAACCAGTATAGAGATCTCAGAGTGTTTGTGTGAAGCAGAGCTAGGAAGTGGGTTGCTGTGGCAGGGGAGCAGCAGGCTGTGCCTGTAGAAATGAGTCAGCCCAAGGGCAGAGTTGTCAGAGCCCAGCAGCATGGGGTGGGAGAGTATCTCAGGGGAGGGGCTCCTGTCCCTCCAGAACAGTCTCCATCAGAGACTGAAGGGCTGGGCCTGAGAGGTGAGGGGAATTAGGGATGAGGGAGAGACTGGAGAGATGTGGGAAAAGAATGCACCTAGGAGTGAAGCAGGGCCCCCAATGTGGGATGGCTGAGGCCCGACAGAGTTGGATGTTGCTGATCCTACATTAGGCCAGGCCAGAGGGCCCAAGCTCCAGCAGCCAGAAAGGAAGCCAAAGTGTCTGAGGAGGCCTGCATCAGATTGAGTCTCATGAGGGTCCCACCAATGGCCAAGGCAGGATTTGTTGAAAGCAAGGTTGTGGGTATAATTGTTCTCACCTCGGAAGGGAATAAGTGGCCATGGCTCTCACAGGTACTGACAGTGCAGGGACAGGAGACCTATGGACTGACCTTACTGCCACAGGGCGGCTGAAGGCTCTTGTTGCCTTCAGTTAGTTGTTGTATTAACCTGGTAGCTTCATTTCTTGAGAAGCTTGGGTGGATGAGGTGTAGAGGAACAAGGTCCAGCTAAGAGGAGGAATCCAGAGTGTTCCATGGTTGGCAAACAGGTTCTGAGGTCTGGCCTGTGCACTCAGGCCAGTGTATCTGTTTGTCTTAGCTGCAGGCTCAAGAGGGTTGAATTGACCCAGGATCAAACACCACATGTGCCCTGTGTTTTCCAAGCTTTCTCATGGTTGCAAGCGCTGGGCGAACTCACATAAATTTTTCCATCATTCCCTGAGCTCTAGGTGACTTGGATGGATCATGGAGATCTCTCTAAGCCTATGCCAGCACAGCAGTGACATCATGGCAGTGTCCTCTAGGGTTCCAGGACTGGATCTTTTTTTTTCTTTCTCTGCTGATATAAGGAATAAGACATCCTATAAAACAAGGCCAAGCTTTCCTAGAGTTGAAGCCCAGAACACACAAGACTCCCCCAGGGATGGGCCCATCCAAGAAGGTGTGGGATGTTTTGTGGCTTAGGTTGTTTCACGGTGAGTGAGAAGTGTCTAAGATGCACACATGTAGCTGCTTGGGAGCTGGGGAGGTCATAGGACCCCCTAGATCTGATTCTGCAGATGACTGTGAACATCCATGTGCTGGGATCTGAACTCTGGTCCTCAATCACTGAGCCATCCCACTGGCCCCTGGCTTTCCCTTCCTAGAATGTTTCTGTATTTCCTCCTACTTTATGCCTTGTTGCTGGCTCCTAGCTCAATGGCCTATATACAAGAAGAATTCTATAAATGTCTTATAAACACTAAGTATCCTGTGAAGGGTACTAGTGCCCTGTTCATAACAGGAAGGCTGAGGAATCCAGTCTGCAACAAAGAGAAGGCCGGGTGCTTTTCCGGTCATTCAGCATGAAGGGCCAGTCATGTTTCATTGTAGCGTCCTGGTTATGCTATGGGTCTTCCTGGTGCAGCAGTCCTGCTCTGTGACAAACGATGTGTCTCCTGCAGGAGGAAGAGTGGTCGAGTTACAGTACCTGCAATATGACAAGAAAACGAAAAAGGTGATGAAGTCCTTGACTCCCAGAACCACAGGAAGTGGGTGAGGTGGAGGGCAAGTAGGGAGACAGCTGAATCCTGAAGGACACTGTTGGGACCTTTGCCAGGTGACTCTGTGACATCCAGACTTGGACACAGGGATGAGTCTGGGTATCTAACATCAGCATATGTCAGTCTCCATGGTCTACGGCCCCTGCACCTCCTCACTGCTCCTCTGGCTTTGGGGACCTCAATTTTGCCAAGCCTTTTCTTCAGGACCATCCCCTGGATCATCCAGGTGGCTCCTAAGAGACAGGCACTGACAGCAGACATTTGGTATGGATCACAGGCGAAATTGTCATGTGGCTTTGTGCCAAACTACCCAGAATGCTGTGAAAGGCCCCACTTTGGTGGTGTTCACTTCTGGAATATCCTGTGTGATGTTTTCAGCTGTGAATAACAAGGCTAGCAGTTCCTACTGCTGCCCACACAGGCCTCCAGCACCCTGAAAGCTGCAGTGCTCACCTAGAAGGGAAGCACATACAGGACAGGGAGAGCCCTGAGGAGCTCAGTCAGCTTCAGGGTCATCCCTGCAGGGACACCTCAGCCCTGCAGTGTGTGGTCACCTCTGCAGTGACATCTCACCCCTGCAGTGTGTGGTCATCCCTGGGGTGATGCCTCACCCCTGCATTATGTGGTCATCCCTGCAGTGACACCTCACCCCTGCAGTGTATGGTCATCCCCTGAGTGATGCCTCACCCCTGCACTGTGCGGTCATCCCTGCAGTGATGCCTCACCCCTGCAGTGCAGACCTTTGGGCCTGTGGCCTTCAGGTTCCGGATTATCTGTTAAACTCAGTTCATAATCAGAATGTTTTGTGTTCAGCCTCTGCCTGGACTGTACTCCAAGAAGAGTTCAAGGGTTTCTGTGGCAACATCTAGCGACCAAGCCTTAGCAGAAGGATTCTCACATCACCCTGCAGGCAGATTCCCATAGTCATCCCTAGACCATTTAAGCTGCTGCTGAAGGTGCCTTGAAGGCATAGCCACAGCGACCCTGTGTGTTAAGGGGTGATGTTTTCATTCAGGAACCCTGATGCAGAGTCTTCTCCTAACCCAGCAGGTGGTCCCTGCATCAGGCTGGAGTTTTGAGTTTCTGTGTTGTCCTGATAACACCTGCTGTTTCCTCCTGGGGCAGAATAGATCTCAGAAGGTCTGGGCCAGTCTCACTGGTTGAGGATTCTTGCAAGGCCTCATCTCCAATTCCTGAGGGAAGGTGTAGGTTAGGAGAACGCCTGGATTTGAAATTCAGTGTTTTCAGATTTCAGGATTGGATAAGGGGAACTCAGCATGTGCATGTGTCCATGTGTCTGTATGCATGCACATGCAGGCCAGGGATGGACACCAGCAACCTTCCTCAGTCACCCTATGCCTCTCACACAAAGGAGCTCTCACACAGAAGCTGTGGCTCACAGATGAGGTTGCTCAGGCTTAGAGTCCCAGAGATTCTTCTGCTGTGCTTCAAAACTTTGAGAGAGAGAGAGAGAGAGAGAGAGAGAGAGAGAGAGAGAGAGAGAGAGAGAGAGAGATTCTACCAGCTTGTACAACCACGCATGCACATATGGATGCCAGAGGGAAATATCTGGTGTCTTCCTTTCGAACAGGGTCCTAATGAACTATCAGGTCTCTATATCTTAATATCTAGCAGGGGTCCCAGCGTGAGCATAGCCAGGGCATACGCATGCTTGGCTGTCAGGCAGGCAAGAGGCAGAGATCTTGTTCTATTTTTCATGGTTAATGCTCTTAGTGCCCTTGAGGGCCTGGCTGACACCTGCCTGGAGACTGCTGGATCTGATGCTGGCCTAGACAGCCAGGGCTATTGATGATGGATGTCCAAAGTGGCCCTCATTCTTGGCAAACTTCTCTCTTCTAGTCTAAATGTGCTTGGGTGTTTAATGCAAGGACTGGGTTGTAGTTTTCCTCTTCCATCCTGCTGCCTCCTTGTTTTCTCCAGCGGGTCACCTGCCCTAGTGAGGAAAGAGAAGTGTGTGAACCACAGCACCACCCTCCCATGCTTCTGCTTGCTGGTCTGTGGTATCTGTTGATGGAGAACCATTCCTGTGGCGGTCGGTCCACTTGCTGTTTGTGAGTTTTGAGGATTTACGCCAGTGTAGTAATGTGCATAGTCATCCTGGGAAACACCACAGGAAGTTGGTCCCCAGGTTTCAGCACACAGAAGCACAGGCCAGAAGAGATGCCCAGGTGTTGAAGGAGGTCCGGTAGATGTGATGTTAGTTTCCTGTGTCTGATGCATGATTGTCCCTTGCTTAATAAAATGTATACACAAAAATCTTTAAGTGTCCCACTGACCTCTGAGAAAGAACATCAATGGGAAGATGGCTTTGAACTCTTAACTCCCTGTTCCTGTCCTCATAACAGGTTTCTGTAGCAACCAAAGGAGAGAAGCCACCTGAGGGAAGGAGTCCAAGACAGTGCCTAGGAGCAGAAGTAGGGTCTGGCTGTAGAGGGGACAAGTGGCTGGGTATAGGGACTCTAGGATCAGAAAAGAGGTTGCCTGGCATCTCCCACAGCAATGAAGACAGTCACGCATAGTCATGCTCAAAGGCCAGTCTGATCCAGACTGTCCCTCATTTCCCAGGCGATTATAGATGGTGTCAGGTAGCAGTTGAAAACTGGCCATCAGGACATGATTCAAGTGTTTATTAAGGTATCATGGCATCAAGGGTATATGAGGACATAGCCATATGTACACAGAACGAATTGCAGATCCAGAGAGCAGGGAGGGAATAGCCAGGAGCTCCTGCTTGCTGCTGCCTTAGGGGTTCTACAGAAATCCCAGTGGCACTTGGGAAGTGGAGGCCATATCAATTAGGGATTGTGGCCACATGGGGAGATTGAGGCCAGCCATGTGCTGTGGCATCAGAACACTGACCAGCGATGACAAAATGGAACATAAAACACTGGTTGCTCAGCTTTGATACTGCTGACTGCTGACGTGGCCAGGGGCCATCTGGTTCACCAAGGCTCAGCCAACAGTTGTCTCTCCACTCACCAAAAGTCAAAGAGTGGCCCAGCTCCACAACCAAATGTGTGCCCACATTGCAATGGCTCCGGTACTGTTTCACCTCAGCTGCGGAGATCTCAGGATCCATGAGTGTCCAGCACGCACACACCCGAAAGAGACAGTCTTAGGGGTCTTAGGCAGCACTGAGGGTGGTGAGCCTCTGCCTCACGGCTCAATGGCCCTGACCTTGGCATTGTTTGGGCACAAGAGAGCAAAGTGCTGGGGACAGACAACCTGCAGTCTACCATGCTGGAAGGGCATGACTAACACTGATTGATCACATCCATGTGACTACTGAAGCTTTTCCTGCTCTCTGTAGTGGTGACCTTACAGAAACCATGCACACCCGGGTTAGACTGTATTAAAGTAGCCACCATTTCAGGGTTCCCTGCAAGGTACCATGGGACAGTAGTAGCATGAGTCTGCATGCACCTCGACACATTTCACTAGGGACTACACACACACACACACACACACACACACACACACACACACACACACACACTTTACTGACATGGTGCACATTCTTTGCACACAGAAGAAAGTGAGTAGTAGTGAAAACACACCAATCATGGAATTGATGGAGGGAGCTGTGGGGAAGCAGGGGTTTAGAGTTACTTAAAGGCCCTATGCAGGCTCTCCTTTTGTTGGAGGAGAAACTTCAAGTGCAATGTGGTTCTTTATTTTCTTTCTCTAAAGCACAGAGGGCTAGGGTGGATCACAGAGCTTTGAGTATGTTCAGCAAGTACAGTCATGCAGAATTAAATCCTAGGACAGGAACCCTATTAATCTTCTACAGAATTATAGAGCAGCCTGGATGAAGACTCTCAGCTGAAAATGTGGACATCTCAAGACAGGTACTGGACAATGGCTGTCAGACTTGACTGAAGACTGGAAATGTTTTGCTATCTCACAGGAAAAGAAGGCCCCTCCCACTATACTGTATTCTAAGGACAGTTTATTCAGGTTAGGATGACATGAACTATTGTCTCATGTGACAGATGTCAGCACAAAATATCCAAGGTATTGGACAAAGCACACAGTGTCATGTAGACATAAATCATGAGTTTGTGTAGCAAGACCTCTTCCAGGTTCTTAGATAGTAATGGAGAACCTCAAATACGGTAGTGATGTGATAGTGTGCGGTGAATCTAGTGACAACTAGTTTCTATTGTGACACAGATGACTCTTTTTGTGTCATGGTCAGCTTATAATGAATGACTAGACCTAAGCATAAGAATAACCAAATACCACATTGCTTCTCTAGCTGCTGAGCTTTTAAAAGCCCTGGCGTGACAGCAAGCTTTTGTGGACATACTGGATTGGTTCCTCTGTACTTTAACTCTCTGAGTCACCTCCACTCTCAGCAAGTTAGATCAATTCCACAAATTGGAAATCAGTCACCTGGAAAAAATACATTCTCAATACGATCCCAGATTGGCCATGGAAAAAGGGTAGCTTGAACTGTCCCACCTAGGTTCTGGGCTTGCACAGGCCAGCTCTCCAAAAGAAACCTGTGTTCACAGCTGCAGGCTACATTCACTATGGATGCTCTGGAGGTTCCTTCCTAAAATGCTTAGATTAAAATAATTTTCTTGCTAACAGTCAAAAAACTGATTATGCCAATCTTGCCTACAAGAAGCTAGTTTCTATTCTGTATTTTATCAGATGTGCACAATACATGTAGTCATCACTGATAATAGGTGAAAGTTCTGCTCTAATATGGAAACTAAGTGATGCTGGAGGATGATCCTGACCCACAATGAGCAGTTGGGACACCAGAGCCCTGTAGGGATGCCTGGCAATCTAACACGGTGAGCACGCACGGCTCAGTAAGTTCCCTGTGAACACACATCTCCTGAGATCTCTCTATTTAATTGGAGGTGATCCTGTCCACCTAATACAGCACCTCATGTGGAATAACAAAAGCCACCTGCAGGAGCTGTGGTGATGACTCACAGGTTAGAGCATCTTCTTCTCTCTCAGAAGAACCACATGGACCCTAACAATTGGGTAAAGCATGTCAGTGATTACATCACAAAGTGTGTGTCGGAGACACAGCCACATTATCCTCACAAAAGATACTATCACACTGGGTACCCTTGGTGACTTTGAATTCACTTATTAGCCCAGGCTCCATGGAACATGCAGAGATCCATCTGTTGCTGTCAGTTCTAGGTCCACAGGAGGGGACAGAACCCTTGAGTAAGAATGATGGTCTTAAGAGTCAAGAGATAGAATTCAATTTTTATTCATAACATATACATTTTTACAACACAACAGGATTAAAATGAATAAAAATATTTAAAAATATTTGAAACATACCTCAGTATGTACATAGTAACAAGAACATATAAATATGAAACAACAAAAAGAAAACTTCAATTAAAATCATAACAAAAATATTTCTAAAAGCATATTCTTAATGAACATTTAGAAGCACAGACGTATTGCTGTTCCTCCTCTAGCACACATAATGAAAGGCGGTCCCCCAGTTGTCTCTCAAGTGCTGTTTTCTGAGAAGAAAGTAAGACCTCAATCAGTCAGGCTGGCTTAGTGGTATATAAACTTAGGGTCTCTAAGAAATGACAAATTAACTCTGAGGAAGAATACTCATCCAAAAAATGTTGTTACCATTCAGGATGTTTGTCATCAGGGACTCCTGAGAAAGCAACTTATTCTTCAGGAAGCTCTCTTACTGGGATGTGTCCAATTCCAGCTCTCTTGCACTTTCTGAGACCTGGGAGAGGAAGGCAGTTATTCAGACACTGATTTGGTGGGGAAATGCAAGCCACCTGTCAGAATGCTGCCTTCTACCACCTCAGTTCTATTGGACAGTTGAGATGGACCTTTTAACTGATATCATTGTTGCTAACTCTGTGGGCAGGGCAAAATCTCCAGAGAGCATCACAGTAATGTGGGCTGCCAATATGGGACCCAGACTTATACCAGTGCAAACCAAGAACAGGGCAATGGCAAGAGACCTCATCGGGTTGCAGGAAGAAAGGAGATGTCCATATGTCACCAAGGATAATGCCAATGACAAGTACTAATTTGACATTTGCACTTGGTTCTTATCCCAAAGGTGCTTCCTACACAAGAGGTCACATGACCACAGAGTGTCATTTGTCAAAGAACCAAGAAATTGTTCAAAACTCTACATAGGATCCAATATATCACATGGATATGCAATAATGAGGTATGTTATTCATCTGTCACCATTTCTAGACTGCAGCTTCAAAAAGAGCAGCAAAATATGCTTGCACAATAATTCAGTTTCTGAAAAGTGGTTAACTTCCCAGAATACTTGTGCATAGGCAGAGCAATGAACAATTCCATTACATGAGGTGGTTGGCTGGTTGTGAGTGTAAATTAGAAAGGTGGTAAGAGAAGCAAAGATGTATCAAATTGGCAAATTTTATCAGATATTGTTAAGCTAACACAGCTGTTTGTCCATACCAGATGATGCTGGGTCTGGCCCTTGATGGTCTTTATCTTTCTTGTTGAACTCAACCAAATATTTCTGGTTCAGTGCACAATCAAGATGTACCTCCTTGCTCTCCTGCTTCAGTGGGACCAACTTCTTCCTACATGTGTTCTCCATCAGGAGCTGGCTGAGCAGGTTTCTGGAAATACAGTCTGCATAGTAAGATCATGCTGCTCCTTTCTCCCATTCCTACTACCAAGTCCCACTAACTCTACCAGGTCCCAGATACCCATGAAGACTTAATAAAATGCATCTTCATACATATAAGGCTGCTGCACACACCATAAAGCGTTAATTCGGGGAAGAATAAATTGTTTGCTTGGCCTGACACCAATTAGTGTCCACACCTCTGAGAAAGAACATGGATCTACAACAATCCATGAAAGCCCAATGCATGGGGCCAACATCAATTAGTAGTGGGCCAACACCCTCAAAAGAGGTCAGTAGAACCAAGAGAAGGTCATGCTAACCATGTGGTCCACCCACTCAGTTTTGTAAAACCTGGTGTGACACCAGAGGCCCAGGTCAGCCTAATAACCTTCTGTTGACTTCAATCAGTTCTGTTCTATCTAGAGCCTTCTGAAGATGCCTAGACAATCCTGGGATGAGGAACAGTCTTTTATGGAACTGAAAACTGAGTCCTAATGACCCTGGAACACTGATGTGTAAATAGCACAAGAGATAGAACCAGAGCTGAAGACCATCCAATCCAGAACAAAGAAAGTCAGAAATGGCCATTCCACAAGTGATAGCCTTTCTGACCAGGACTTACCTAGAGAAGGTAATCTCCTTCTTCAGCTTATGGTTGTTCTCATGGACCTCAGTGTTCTCCATCTCTAAGTTGTGCAGAATTGACATGACCACCTCCTCCATTCTCTCCAGGTCTTCATAATATGGATTTGGCCTGAAGTGTGGCCTGGACCCAAATGATAGAATACACTGAACATCGGCATTTAGGAATATATGAACTCAGGGTGGGTCCTACATTACCCCAGGCTGCTGCCTGGATCTTCCAGCACTCAGTCCCCTGCCTAGCAAGTACAGAGACTCACCAGAAACTCACTGCAATTACAATCTTGCAAAGCCACCAGCTGTCAAGGGCTTTGCAAATGCACACTGGGAACTCACTCTCCCTGACTTTATCCCTGAAATCTTCATTCAGACCACAAGTTCTGCTTTTAAATAAATGGAAGCAGATGAGTCCATTTTCAATCTCACTCCTCAGGAAGGGTCAGGTTCTGAATCTCCACTATATGGGAGGTGAGGTTTAGCACAGGGTGGTTAGGGAGTCACAGCTTTCTAGAACCAAAACCTTAATAGGATAAGATGAAGGTGACCTTGCAGACCCAGGAATGAAACAAGAGCATTTTGAGCGATTCATACCTGTTCTTCATGGATCTCTCTGTCAGAAACCTCAGGCGATCTCTCAGGTCATTTCTCTCCTCGGTAATGATCTGCAGCTCTTTAATCAGCCTCTCCTTTTCCTTCATGGCCTGATTCTTGCTTAGGTCAGTGCCAGGGGATGATGTTTCTCTCCCAGCGTCTGTAGGTAGAAGAACACAAGTGAACCTGCATGGGGAGAATGCATAGAGTGTTCATAGACCTCAGTGAGGCCTAAACAGGAGAACAAGTCAGGAACCCAGTGTCACTGCTAGGCGATTGGTCTATGCTTAAGAGACCTCCTCAGTGGATCTCAGTTCTCCCACTACTCTATAGAGACCAAGAGACGTAAGCAGCCAGGTGTTCCCTATGCCGGACATCACGTGCTTACATGTACCACGGAGATGGCTTCTCCAGGATTATTATCAGCTGAACAGGGTACAGCTTGGTTTCAGGACCCTCACCCCTGTGGCTTCAGAACTCAGATGAAAAATTCACCATCCACAAAACTTGAGTGATTGGAGACACTCAGATGTCCTACCCTGATACTCTAAGCCAACAACTTTGGATTTAAAACACATTTCCAGGGAGGATATGTTCAACAGACTTATCAGTGTCCCTATGTGAAATACCAAATGCCCCAGAAGTGCGAATAGGTTACAGGCTGAATCTTGGTCTACACGTTCCAAACAGTTTTGGTATTGTAGAAAAATTTTTGTAACATACAACCTCTAATATATAAAGCAAACAATGACCCTGCCAGTTAGAAGAAATCAGAGAAGGTCTAAGAACATAAGGTTATTGCCTGGAGCACAATCTCTCCCTGTTACTACTGTCAGATACACACTGTATTTAAAGAAGCAATGATAGTGAAATACATTGCTGCCCTGTTTAAACTCAGAAAAGGTGGACCCTCCATGACTACTGATGGTGATATTATATCAATGTAACAGAACAAATGAACTGAAAAGTAAAGACCAGAAGTTCACAGTATAATAGCATTGGCCTTACCATATCCTCCCAGTGGGGATGGGGAAACTAAAGTTCTGAAATCCTTGACTTTAAGGAATTGTGATATTCCTGGAAATTCAATTCCTTTTCAGATGCTCCAGTTGCTGTGGCCCATTGCTAGAAAGGTCAGCTTAAGCCTGAGTCACCCTGGCAGGAAGCTCAAAATACACTGCCCAGAACTTACTCCACATTCCCCAGAAGTGCTGTCTTTGTCCATCATTACTTTGAGACGAAAGGCCAGACTCCTTCACTCTAGTCTCTCCACAATCGACGTTCCCCCTCCCAAAACGCTTGCGAAGACGGGAAAACATGTCTTAGCTTGTAACCGCCAGACTCAGACTGAGAGAAACTAGGGCACTGGTTGTCACTGATGTCTGGTGACATCACAGAGGATGCCAGAACTCTCTAGGAGACAATAGAATGTCCAAGAAGGGACAGCTGATGTCATGGGGAGCAGACTTTGCCTCCCTGCTAATAATCTCCCTGTACTGAGCATAAGCAGAGGTGCCCTTTCCAGGAGACTTTCCTGGGGCAGAGCCACTGAGCATCTCCTGCTTCCAAAGCCAAATTTTCCTCAAGGCTTGATTATAAAAACCTTAGTAATTCTTATGCATCTAAATGAATGTTTCCTTCCATATCTTGCCCCAAAATGTCTCATCCTAACTCAAATTGTCCTCATTCACCAATGTTAGCCATTAAAACTTCCTGAGATTTCACACCAGCTTGAATATGCAGTCAAAAGTTCTCCTGTCTCATTCTGTACAGGTGCTTTATATCACATCAAGAAATAGTCTGCATGGTAGGTTACAACATGGGTGTGTGTTAGGGGAACACTCATGAAGTCATGTGCTTAGCAATCGACAATTGCCAGAAAATTCCTTAGTTGAAAGAGTTGAAGTCTTTAAGGTGCTAGGAAAAGTGTGGAGACCAGTTGGCAGAGGAAAATGCAATATTAGAGCCACCAGTGAAGGGAACCTCAGGCTGCTTGTGGGGTTCTGCTCTCTGCACCAATGTTGCTAAAGGAGCACTGCTCACAGGCCTGAGTAAGATGTACCATGAGCTTTTATCAGAAAAATAAAATACACAAGAGATATAGAGGGTGCACAGAAACGTTTAAAATGAGGCTATAAACATCATTAAGTGGATAGAGCAAGGTCCCTGCACCTGTACACTGGGAAATGGCCACCCCAGCAAACACAAAAGTAGTAACACATTTATCATAGTAAAACACATTTATCATAGTAAAAAATGAATACTTTATAGAATGCACCCACTAACACTGATTGATCACATCCGAGTTCAAATTTTGGGGGCAAATTCATGGCCTTAACTATCTTTGTCTCAACTTATATAGCAAAAAATAAGAAAGAACGAGAAAAGAAAAAGTCAAAACTAAAAGCTCAAGATTCTCATATGAGGACTGCAGGAAGTGTTATATGGGAGTGACCCTTAATGTGATGGGCCCTATATACAGCTTTTTGCAATATTGGAATTTTAACAAACCTCATCCAGAACGTACGCAAGAGGCAAAGATGTGATCACCATATCCTTACTCTGTATCAGGTTATTTTTCTGCATCCTTGATTGTCAGGCATATAACAGCAACAATCTGAAATAGCTGGTAGACATGGAAAAACATGGCTAAAACTATAGTTGTGGGTTACACACCTCAACTGTGAAAGGCTAATGCTGTCTGCACAGTCCTTCGAGGCCACTCTTATAAGCCTATTCATTGCAAAGTGAAAGGAGGTTTATCAAGGCTCAAAGTGATCCTGGCCAGCCAGGTAGAGGGCAACATGTGATACTTGAGACCCTGTTTTAAACCAGCACAGAAATCCACACTTCATTCAAAGCATCATCTACGAATTCTCGATTATTTACTATGCTCTCCCTACCAGTCGTTCTGTTTGGAATGGTAGAAAACAACTGGAACTGATCTTTCTATTTTAAGGACCTTGATCTCTCTTTTTTTAGGTCCACATTAAGAGTGCATACAAATGGACATCACCATCTGAACATCTTAGTATTATCTACTCTGTATATGTAGCATAATACTGTGCCTATGAAAATCTTAAGCTTCCTTGAGTGTAGTTGCCCCATCAAGAAGTGTGAAGTTCTGAGTTCAAACCCCAGTGATGCTTTAAAGGTACTAGAAGAAAGCCATCAGAGATACTCCACTTCTTTGTCCTTAGATTAAATCAAGTTGACACAATGTGAACCTGGTGGGCTATTTAACCAGCATCTTTCTCCCAACCCCACTTCCACGAGTTCAGTCCATGGCAGAATTCTTCCCCCACCATCCTAGATATTTCTTTGTATATTTCTACAAGAGCCAGGTTTCTTTTTTTTAATAGAATTAGTTGTAGTCAATCAACTGCTGCCCTTTGTGAGAAATGATTAGTATCTATTGCAACTTACCACACTGTATTTGTGTATACAAGTACATTATTGGAAATCCAGCATTACTGAGGGATTGGAAACCAGTGCTGTGGCCTTGCCTTTCTGTGCCTCTTCCTGGCTCACAGGCAGCAGGGGGCAGACCTTGAGTTCCTCTTCAGGGACAGAGTGATGTTGAATGGGCACTGAGCAAGCAGAGAAACACAGCTGAGGCAGCTCCTTTCAGTTATCAAACACATCATCTCCTTCCCATCTTAAGGGCTACTGCTGAGGTCTTGCCCCCATACCTACCTTAATAGCAGCGAATTTGTTACACAGCAGCCAGCTCTTTCCTATTGTTCTGTAATATGCCTCCACATCATGGATGCCAAGAAAAACACTAACAAAGAACAAAAAACTCTGACGTTGAACTGTGTGGTGCTGGTCACATACCCTGTTATGTTCTGTATGTTATGAGGTTTGTTAATCTTAACAAGTTCCCCAAGTGTATTCTTCACATAGGATCCAATAGATTCAAGGAAAATAGGAACAATTATGTGTAAAATGGCCTGAGTCAGGGCCATAGACCGAAGCATTTCCAGCACTTGTGCATGAGCCCATGTGGATCTTGCAATGAGCAGGGCCTAGCAATGTCCAGTACACAGTTGTGAGCTGTTGCTCTGGTTGAACTGTATTGGTGTGTGCATTAATAAACTACACCTATTTAAATGAATTCAGTGTCCTGTGGTTTGAATCCAGACCCCTTTGCACCAGGTCTTCCCTTCTGCAGCACTTGGGAAAAAGGCTAAGTTTAGGAAAGGTGACGTCTTGTCATAAGTTATGTGACAAGAGGGATGGTGAATGATCCCTTGAGATAAGAATCAAGGTTTCCTCTGTGGTATTTAGGTCTATACTGGCCCTGTGCAACAGCTTCAACAACCCATTTCTGATTTTCCTTGGGATTCCCGTGATGATGCACTCAGACATGATTGGAAACAACCAAAACGGTGGTCAGACTTGATTTATAAAATGTAGGTAACATTGCAAACTTATGTTGTAGGATATTTGATCATATTGTCATCCCCAATATTGTGTTATTTACTTAGAAAAATACCTTCTGGCTGTGTAGTTCAGCACTAGCACCAATATTTAACCCTAGAGCTATTTTTGTTTGTTTCTTTGTTTGTTTTTTGTTTTTGTTTTTGGATGAACAAGTACTTTCCTATTTTGTGGCCCAGCCCTATCTCTTACTTCTTTGCACAGTCATAGAGAGCCCTCAAATATATACTCAACAAAGCCAGGGGAGTGTATAAAAGGGCCTAAGGCAATACCACATAATGACATTGAAAGTGGGCTCTCTTCTTGATCCACGCCTCCAGCTCTCCTGACATCTACATGAATTATAACTCCTAATGCAGTGTAAATGATGTCTGCGCTATTGCTGAAGGAATCATGAGAATAACAACTCTAAACATCCCACCATGGATAGAATTTGTGGAAAGAGGCAACTGGCAGCCAATGTGAGAGGGCTCTACAGTTAAAGGGACTTGCTGTCAAGTCTGATGAGCTTGACTCAATCCCCAGGACCCACGTGGTAAAAAGGAGAGAACCAAGGGCCAAGCTGTCCTCTGGCTTCCACTCATGTGCTTACATGTATGTGAGTATATATGTATATGTCTGTATGTACGTGTGGTTATGAATGTGTGTATGCATGTATGTGTATACGTATATATGTATATGTATATGTGTGTATATGTCTGTCTATATGTGTGTATAGGTGTATTTGTATGTGTGTATATGTATTGTATGTGTGTGTATGTGTGTATGTATATGTGTATGTGTGTATGCATGAATGTGTGTATGTGTGTGTATGTGTGTGTGTGCATGTGTGTATGCATGTAGGTGTGTATATATGTGTGTGTGAGCATGAATGTGTATAGTCATGTATATGCATGTGTTTTCATGTACGTGTATTCGTGTATATGTACGAATGTATGTGTGTATATGTATGTATGGACACACAAACACACACAATGTTAAAACATAAAAAGCTCCTTGGAGTATTCACCGTGCCTGGATAAGTGGTGACCATGTGGGGGAAACACATGTCCATGTAAGCACACCTGTTCACATGTGCTGAGCAATGCCCAGCCTGGTCTTGAGCTCACTACCTGCCCAACGATGAGTTTCTGCCCACCTGGTCTTCTCAGAGCCAGGCGACGATTGTTCCTGCCATTCCAGTTCTGTTCCCGTTTCTCATGCCACAAACCTTCTAGCTTGAATCTCACCTACTGACGCAGGAACCTAACAGCCTCCAACCCAGTGAAGTAAGTCAACTTCTTCCTAACATCCTCAGGCTTGGTGTCCCCATGAGTCACAGGGAGGAAGGATGGCATGCACCAAGGAGAAGGGCCATGGGCAAGGAAGACAGGAAACATAAGTCAGTCATCACTGACACCAGCAAAGTGTGTGCTTCAGAGCTGGCTCTGCTCATTCTTGTCCCAGTGGCAGGACTTAAGAGTGGTGCATACCTGTCACCTAGCACTCAGAGACGTCTGAGGCATGAGAACCAGGAGTTCATGGCCATCTTAACTAACGGTGAGATCAGAGACAGCCTGGGCTGCATGAGACTCAGTCTCAAAGCAGGCAAGGAGGAACTTGCTATATTTGAGCAAGGAAGCTGGAATCCTCCTGGGTTCTAAACATTCACTGCAATACAGAAAGATGCTAGGGCTATTGTGGCAGAAAGTAGGAGACAGAGAAGCCAGGTTAACCCTCCCTAATCTTCTCATGCTGTGTGAGCTATCAGTAGATGGTGCCCTATACACTGTGTACAGGATGGTCTATCAGACGGTTCAGAAAGCCATGGAGGACTCCAGCAATTCTCCACTTGGGTGTCACTTGAGTCTTATATGTGTGTGTTTACAAGCCAAAATATAAGATCCATAGGTGACTGTGTAAATTCAACATGGTCCAGCCATGTGATGGAATATTATTCAGCCTTACATAGAATTCAGATTCTGACCCTTGAACAGGAATGAGAATGGTAGCCATTCTCCTAAGTCAGACCTCCAGGCAGTGCAAAGACAAACTAACACTGTATGACACCACTGAGGGCTGCAGTGTCACCAGTTATATAAAGACAGAAAGCAGGAAGGTTTACAGAGCCCCAGGGGTGACATGGAGTGGGGAGGTTGGAGGGTAGGTGTGTAAGTGGGACTGAGGCTCAGAGGAATCAGACATGGCTGCAGAATATGCATGTGGCTGCCTCCCATACCTGTGGGTCCTGCCTCCTCAGAAAGGCAAATACAACAAAAGAAATGAACAGAGGGGACAGGCTCTGACCTCCTGTAGACACACACACAAACGACTTGACAGAATGTGCACACTGCTGCCTTGCTGCAGGAGCAGTTGAGCATCCAGAAGGGTTGAAAGAGGCTGGAAGGGCTGAGCATGGCACTGAGTTCAAGGACATAGCTTTAGGTCCTGGGGAACCTACGGTGCCCAAGCCCCATCCTGCTGATACTGAGGGACACAGCTGACATTCAGGGTGATGGCTGGGCTGGGCTGGGGAATAGGTGTCCACTCTCACTTGCTCCAGCTTGAAGGTGCTCTGGATGAAGTAGAACTGCAACTACTTGTTGGATTCATTGTTGCAAATCTGCTGGAAGCTATTCTGTTCAAAGTCCTCAAATCTGAAAATGGCCAAGACACCAATGGGCAAGCACTGGGAGACAAGGTGTGGTTATAGCCGGGGTCTCCTGGAAAGACTAGCCCTCCTGAGAGGAGTTGCAGCTAAGGGGGTGTGTTTTCCTGACCAGTTTGGTACCCAGTGTTTTTTGCCAAGGGTCCCTTTATTACTTCTTGATGGAACCAGGCCTGCACATATCCAGGAAGCATTGGGGTGGAACCTGGGCTTGGTGCCCACATGCTGGCATCGTTGAGGGTGAAGTCTAGCCTATCACACTTCCAGACACCGAGTGCAGATGCCTGGGTTCCTATAGAATGGCGGTTCTTACCCTTCCTAACACTGTGACTCTTTATTTCAGTTCCTCATGTCGTTGTCATCCCAACATAAACTTACTGGAGAGCTACTTCATGAGTGTAACTTTGTTACTGTGAGGAACTGTAATGTAAATGTCTGGTGTGCAGGAGCGCTGATGTAGAACCCACAGATTGAGAGCAGCTGCTGTAGAGGATCAGAGTCCTCTGCCAGCCCTGGTGTTTGCAGAGATCCCCTGGGTTCCTAGTCTCCATGGCTTTTCCCAAGGACAGGGTTTATTCTTGGCCGTCTCAGGGCCCGGAATCTCACAGAAACAGCCTCTCCCATGTCCTTCCTGTTGAGGAGAGCGTGGTTGGTCCTCAGCACAGTCCAGTCAAACAGGGCGCTGTATAGACACTTGGCCAGGGGTCTCCTGCAGTTATGGCCTCTGGACAGAGGGGTTTCTTACCTGGGTGGGGCAACTGTGCCAGGTACAGACTGTGATGCTCAGAGTCAAGACCTCATTTTGTCTTATTTTCATAGACAAAGTTGCCCAGGCTGGCCTCGAACTTGCCGTGTAGCCAAGGATAATTAAACAACTGATCCTACTGCCTCTACCCCCCATGGGCTGAGATTGCAGATGAGTGTCACCAGAGCTGGCTTGTCACAGCTGCTATAAGGCTCTAAGTCAGGGGCCTCATGTGCAGGAGTGTTATGACTGTGCCATCCCCACCCCGCAACCAGGGTTTTCAACTTTCTCCTGCTGAAGTGTGCTTAATCCTACTCTGGCCCCAGGACACAGCAGCTGTGGGAGACTCAAAGCCTGGGGCTTCAGCTCAGCATGGGTACACAGCATGGCATGCAGGATGTATGGTTGTGAAAAAGCCAAGGAAGTGCTTCTCAGCTCACCCCCTGCAGGAGTGTCTAGTCCATCCTTCTCCCCATGGACGCAGACATCTGCTTCCAACTGCCCGACATGCCTTTCTGGTTTTGACTTTCCTGGATGCCATGTCAATGCCACCACACAGAGTGCTGCCTCTACTGGGGACACTCACATAACCTCTCTGGGGGACATCTGAGCCAAGCAGGGATTGGGTGCACTGCAGAGAGGTCAAGTCATGTCCTGAAGTACCTTGTCCCACAAAGGCTCACTGTTCAGGGAGTTGACTGGAAAAGTAAGCTTATGCCCCTGGGCAGGGTCCCCATAGGGAGTGTCCCACACCCTGCTATCAGGTCTATTCCTGGTGCCATGCAAATTCAATTTGCAAGACCCAATGCTCTGGAAATGTCAAGAGCTAACAGAAATGTACCAGGAAGTGCACACCACAGCAAAGGGAGAGGATGGCACAGAGACGTATGCTATGGGTTAAGGGGCACGGAAAGGCCACCTCGAGCACAGGGGTCAGTCACCTCTTTCACAAACAAGGCAAAAGGTCAATGCTCTCAGCTCTGGGAGTCTAAAGGGCTCTGTGGCTCCTAAGCCCTGCAGCTGCAGCCAGAAGCAGCACTGAACAGGATGTAAATGCTGAGTATGGCGATGTCAATAAAACTTTATTTACAAAACCAAATTGGTGGTGGTGCTGGTGGTGGTGGTGGTGGTGGTGGTAGCGGTGGTGGTGGTGGTGGTGGTGGTGGTGGTGGTGGTGGTGGTGGTGGTTGTGGTGGTGTTTGCGGACTGGTTCATTTCAAAGCATGCTGGAGTGGCATGGCCACTGAGCATCGGGAAACACAGAAAGGAATGCAACCGGACACAGGGCTCCCAACACCCTAGACGTCGACCTATGGCACTGGAACAGGGTCCCTGAAGGTAAGTCTGGACAGTCAGATAAGGTAAGTACATTTTATTACAAGGAAATGGGACAAGATAAATCTTCTCTTCATCTCGCTATGCTTAAGCATCTTTAAGAGTACAGGGAATTCATGTCTATCAGTCTGGTTTAGAAAAGTGTTTAGAGACAGCAAGAGTAAACTCCATGGTTCCCTGACGAGGGTTCCAGGGATTCTGATATCTGGGTCAAAGTGAAAGTTAAGGTGAAAAAGGCTGTTAGGCAGGGCAAAAAGATTCCAATTTCTGGTCTCTTTGGGCTGTAATTTTTACTGTGTTCAAGGCCATGAATGCAGACAGGGTAATAACGAATACAGAACAAGAAGCTAGAGCTTCATTAAGACAAAACGAAAGTAAAAGTTTTGCCCTCTGCACCACTGCCTGAAGCAGGTTTTTCTAAGTTGTTTCCCGAGGATGGCATGTTGACCATTAGATTCACACGATGATGATGACAAATTCACCTGCTTTTTCTTTGCCTATAATAAGGCCAGCATCGATTCAAGGTGTGGCCCAACCGACTTATTATAAAGGATGATACCGGTTGGTTGAAAAATGTAGTAGCTTTCTATGAACCATGTATTAAGTTTTTAGGTATATTAAAATTAACATTGGAAAGAACAATGGTAGGAGAGGAAGCTGGAGGACAACTGCTGCAAATGCTTGCTTTTGAAAATGCTAATGAAGAGTACAAAAGAGCATTATTACCTATAAAGGAAACTGGGGATATTAATGCTTATATGAAGGCATGCAAGGGTATCTTTTCTGAAAATGGAAAGATGCATATTTGGCATGTATTGATCCAGATAGAGTTATTAAATTATATGTTTAAATACTCTTGAATATCCTACAGGCACTTTCGCTCAGGATGAGTTGCCTTTAGAATGGGTTTATATTAAATAAAACTTTAATCAAACATTAACAAATTATGAGGAACAAATTTCTTTAATTATTCAGCAAGGCATACAAAGACCTGTTACTCTGTGGGGATATGATTGTGCTGCTATTGTTTTCCCATTAAGCAAAGATAAAGGGGAATATTTAATGCAGATGTCTGAGGTTTTTCAATTAGCCATGATTTCTTACACTGGAAATATTGAATTTCATCCTCCCCATAGTAAATTGTGGGATTGCTTTAAAAAACAAAAAAAAATTTGATAAATACACTAATATCTGTTGATCCATTACCATCAGCCTTTACTGTGTTTACAAATGGCTCTAACACCAAGATGGCTTATTGGACCAAAGATTAATTTTGGGGACAAGAATCTTCTTTTGGGTCAGTACAACAAAATGAATTATTAGCTGTAATTAATGTATTCCAGGATTTTACTCATGATGTAAAAATATTATAGCTGAGTCCGCTTATGTTGTAGGAGTAGTACAGAATATTGCGACTGCTGTTGTTTCTACATCTAAGCCGATATTAAATGTTATTCTCACATATTAAAGGACTATTGTTATTATGAAACTCTAGAATATTCATTACACATACTAGATCACATTCAAAATTTCCAGAATCTTTAACACTTGGCAATCATATGGTAAATTAATTAGTGGCATTTGCTACCCCAGAAGAACACAGTCATAATCATGCCAATACAGGATATTTACATATTAAATATAAGCTTCCCTATTCTCAAGCCAAACAAATTATTGCTAATTGTCCTATGTGTCAGTCTTCACGTATAAAATGTGTTCCATCTCAAATTAATCCCAGAAGGATGCAACTTAATACATCGTGTCAGATCGATATAACCCATATTTCTGAGTTTGGTCGCCTTTCACATATAGATGTAAGCATAGATAATTTTTCAAAATTTGTGTGGGCTACACCATTGCCAGGAGTACGCACTGCTCATGTTATACAGCATCTATTGGAAACTTTTGCTGTTATGGGACTGCCTTCTAAAATTAAAATTGATAATGGACCAACATATATTTCTTATCAATATAAACAATTTTGTCAACGATATCATATTGTACATATTACTGGTACAGAACACAATACACAAGGACAAGCTTTTGTTAAAAGAATTCACCATACCCTGAAATGACAAATTATAAAATTAAAAAGGGGGAAAAGAGATGGCCTTATGCAACCTAAATGGAGTTTGCAGACCAGTCCCAGAGCTATATTGGCACAAGCATTATACGTTATTAATTTTCTTAATTTACCACAAGGTGAAGTTATATCATGAGCCGATAGACACTTTGTTGAACTTCCCCCCAGAAGGCATGGAACAGACAGTATGGATAAAAATTGCCCGGGATGCTGAATGGCAGGAAGGGACATCATTGTATATAGGGGAGAGCGTTTTGTCTCATTACAGGATGGGAGACTATTCTGGTTACCCAGGAGATGGATCCAAGCACAGAATGATAAGAACTGCTCCCTACCCTCAAAGGAATCCAGTTAAACCAGCTACATTTTCTCCTGATGGATGTTCTCAGGAGATGAGGAGGTGTCCTCCATTACTGAGGCCCTGGCTTCTCTTAGTGTCCACAAACAACAATGGATAAGGATCCGTGCAGTGACAACCCTATTACCTATGTGGGGTCAGGTGAAGCGATTAAGCACTAAAGGAATAATTTTGTCTCCTTCAGGAAAGTCCTTTACTGCTGAGCACTTACTCTTAGCAATGTGTGTTTTACTCATGGTTTCTTCTGCTGCGGCCAATGCCAGTTATCCGGCTTATATTGCTTATCATGATGAAATCCTACTACTTTTCTGTTAGTAAATATATGGATAATGACACAGAACATGATTGGAAGTTAATTCAAGCCTATTTAGAGGTTAATGAAAGTGCTTCAAAAGTAATTAATGCCTTGAAATATGATGTTCGAATGTCTTTTGGTAAACAGCTAGAAGATACTACCCCTATGGAAATAGCGAAATTATTGGCTGTTCAATTGACAGGATTAGATCCCAAGGCTTGGCTTCAAAGGATTTTCCATAGCATGGGAGGAGCTAGTTTTGCCATAATCTTATGTACATTATGTATTATGTTGCTTTATTTTTTCATGATTAAACCCCTACAAGGACCTTTAGCTATGTTATGTAAAGTGTTACTTTAAAACAAAAGAAAAAAGGAGGAATTGTTAAGACATAGAATTGCAGCTCCCAGGCAGGGTCAAGAAAGGCCTGGTGACAGATTCAAGTAGGGGCTGGAATGCCGCCCTGGAGAAGAAAATGTTTTTCTCACTTGGCCTTAAATTATGTTCTGCTGTGTCCCGTTTCTGTGGAAGTGATTCTAACGCTCTCTTGGTAATGGTGAGTATATTTTGATTATAATATGAGAGGTGATTTGTTATATGAATATTTTTAGAAGAAGATTTCGTTTATTCGTCTTTCTTTGTTTAATCTTCCCTCATTGTTCCTGGTATCCTGGGAATAATGATCTTATGGTATCTTGACACAATGAAAATTGTAGTAATGCATATTCTTAGCTTAATAAGGATTAATAAAGCTCGCAACTGCGTGCAGTTTCTTCTGCCTTTGCTCTGCATCCCCTGTGTCCTGGGGTATGCGACCATACCCAGGGCCCCAACTCACTAGACATTGACAATGGGTCACCCCACAAAACACAGAAGCATCTACCTTAGTCAAAAATGGACATTTTATTGAATGCATACACTAACACTGATTGATCGCATCCATAGCTAAGATACTAGGGGCAGATCCGTGGCCCAAAATACATTCCTCTAAACCTATAAAGAAAGAAAGAAAGAAAGAAAGAAAGAAAGAAAGAAAGAAAGAAAGAAAGAAAGAAAGAGAGGAAGGAAGAAGAAAAAACACAAAAAACTTAAGCTTCTCATAGGAACTTCGCAGGAAGTGTTGTCTGGCGGTCAGTTCTGATTAGGCCATTTTAGATGAAACAGTGCATAGTGACCCTTAATGTGATGGGCCCTATATAAAGCTTTTTGCAATATTGGAATTTTAACAAACCTCATCCAGAACATACAGCAGAGGCAAGGATGTGATCACCATGTCCTTGCTCTCTATCAGGTTATTTTTCTGTGTCCTTGATTGTCAGGCATAGAACAGCAACAATCTGAAATAGCTGGTAGACATGGAACAAAGTGGCTAAAACTATAGTTGTGGGTTGCACACCTCAACTGTCAATGGCTAATGCTGTCCTAGAGACCTCGGAGGCCCCTCTTGTAAGACTGTCTATTGGAAAGTGGAAGCACTGACTTCAAAGTGAACCGGGCCAGCCAGGGAGAGGGCAACATGGATACGTGAGACCCTGTCTAAAACCAGCACAAAAACCAACCCTTCATTTAAAGCATCATCTATTAATTCTTTATTATTTACCACTTTCTCCCTACCAGCCTTTCAGTCTGGAATGGTAGAAAAGGACTGGGAATGTTCCTTCTATTCTAAGGACCTTGATCTCTCTTTCCTTAGGTCCACATTAAGAACACATGCAAATGGGTATCACCATCTGAACAACTTAGTATCATCTACTCAGTATATCTAGCCTAATACTGTGCTATGAGAATCTCAAGCTTCCCTGAGTTTCGCTGACCCAGCAAGAAGTATGAAGTACTGAGGTCACACCCCAGTGATCCTTTCAAGGGGTTAGAAGAAAGCCATGAGAGATGCTCCACTTCTTTGTCCTTAGATTAAATCACATTGACACAATGTGGGTGGACTATTTATCCAGACATGTTTCTCCCAACCCCACCTTTCTGAGTTCAGATCATGGCAGAATTCATGCCCCACCACCCTAGATATTGAGTTTAGTGATATGTAAATATTATTTAAACCTGTGTATTAAATTTTGTCATTTTGTTAATTTTTGTGGTTTTCACAGTCTTCTTTGATTAAATTTCCTAGTTTTATTAATTTATCCCCTGTGTTCTCTGGTATTTTGTCCTTCCCTTCAAACTAAAGTATTCCTTTTAGGATCCTCTACAGAGCTGTCTTACTGGTTACTCATATTGTGTTAAATTTATTTTTAGTGTGCATTAGTCAGCACAGTAGCTGTGCAGCTGCCTGCCCTCCATGGTACCAGATCTACTTTCCAAACAATAACGCTAACTCTTACAGGCTGTGTAGCATCTTGGCTGCTCTTTGTTCCACTTGGACAGCCCTCAGGACCAGGCTCTCCTCTCCCTTAACCCATGGCTGCTGTCCTCTTCCTCTCTCCTCTCCATCACACACGTTCTTCCTTTATTCTATGGCAGCTTCTTCTTCCTTCTTCCCTCCTCATGATCCTCTCTAGCAAAGCCCTCAAAGCTCCCCTCCCCCATCTCTCTGCTGTGCAGCTGTTGGCTGTTGGCTTCTTTATAATCACAGTTAACTGGGAACAGGGTCAGTTATTTGGGGTTAACCAGTCCTGAGTTCCACAAATTAGCATTAAAATACAAGCAGAATTAGGCCAATCCACTACAGGGATTTTTGTTTGTTTGTTTGGTTGGTTTGGTTTAATTTTCATTTACCTTTTTACTTGTTATTTTATTTTTGGCTATTTTTTATTAATCGGTTATTTTATTTATTTACATTTCAACTGTTGTCCTGCTTTCCAGACTCCCCTCATCAAACCTTACATCCCGTTTCTGCTCAGCTTTGCCTATGTGACAGTGCTCCTGCACCCACAAATATCCATCCCCACCTCACACCTCTAGGATCTGCCTTTGGTGGGGCTACAGGCCTCACCTTGAACCATAGAGCATCCTTGCATACAGTTTGGCTGGCAGTATGGCCCCTGGGAGCTTGGGGATTAGGGAAAGAAGATCTGTTCAGATATTAAAGCCAATGTTTGCTGCATTCTCTTCTTTTTCTGGTTATAGGTGAAATTATGTTTGTGTGCTTCTCTTTTTTTAAATTATTGAGAGAAGATTAATTTCTTGGTTTTTCTTGGGTATAGTTTAGTTCATTGTCTTGGAGTTTTCCTCCTATTAGCCTCAGTTGTGCTTTCTTAGAGAAAAGAATTGTTTAAATTTGGTTTTGTCATGAAATATCCTGGTTCCTCCTTTTATGGTGATTGAGGATTATGCTGGCTATAGGAGCCTGTGTCTGCATTACATCTACCAAGATTTTCTGACTTTTAGAATCACTGTTGAGAAGTCTGGTGTAATTCAGATACGTCTGAATTTATTTGTTACTAGATATTTATACCTTACCCCTTTTAATGTTCTTTCTTGATCTGTGCATTTAGCGTTTTAATTATTATGTGAATGGAGGAATTTTTCTGGTCCAATTAGTTTGATGTTCTGTAGGCTTGTTGTATCTTTATGGCCTTTTCTTTCTTTACCTTATGGAAGTTTGCTGCTATGATTTGTTGAAGGTGTTTACTGGATCTATGAACTAGAAATCTTAATTCTCTTCTCTATCTATTATCCTTAGGTTTCAACATTTAAGTGTGTCCTGAAATCATGGATGTTTTGGATTCAATAAACCATACATGTTTATCTGAGATGGGTGTTTTGTGCTTCGTGGGATGTCCTCCTTGACCCCAGGCTGCATGAAGAATCTCAGCTGACAATGGGGACATAAATTATGAGTATGTGTAGCAAGACCCAGGCCTCTTCCAGGTTCTTAGATATTAAATGAGAACCTCAAGCACAGTAGTAATGTGATTGTGTGGTGTGAATCTAGTTACTATTCTCTATTTTGATATAGATGACTCTTTTTGTGTCATGGTCAGCTTATAATGACTAGAAGACCTAAGCTTGAGAATAACCAAAGACTACATTGCTTCTCTAGCAGCTGAGCTTTTAAAAGGCCTGGTGTGACAGCAACTGTTGCTGGACATTCTGGATTATTCCTTCTGTACTTTAACTCTCTGTGTCACTTCCACCATCAATAAGTTAGTTCAATTCCATAAATTGGAAATCCATCACCTGGAAGAAATACTCTTTTTTTTAAAGATTTATTTATTTATTTATTTATTTATTTATTTATTATATACAAGTACACCGTGACTGTCTTCAGACACACCAGAAGAGGGCATCATATCTCATTACAGATGGTTGTGAGCCACCATGTGGTTGTTGGGATTTGAACTCAGGACCTCTGGAAGAGCTGTCAGTGCTCTTAACCACTAAGCCATCTCTTTAGCCCAAGAAATACTTTCTGAATATGATCTGAGATTGGCCATGGAAAAAGGGTAGCTTGAACTGTCCCAGCTAGGTTCTGGGCCTGCACAGGCCTGCTCTCCAAAAGAAACCTGTGTTCACAGCTGTTGGCTGGCTAAGAAAGATTTCAGGAGACGTGATACACAGCCCTCGGACTTCTGCTCCAGTCATCTGCACAATTTTTCCCGGACGATATCCTCATACCTCCAGCAGGCGGGTGATGAAGCTGTCCACTCTCAGCTCCCCTTCAGCCATCTTGTGGGCACCAGACTCTCCTCCCTGCATCAGGAACAAGGGCTTCTCCATGGTGGCTGCAGCATCAGTGGTGGTTTGGCATTCTCACCTAGGAGGCCCTATGCCTTTCCCCAGTTCCAACTCACCTCAGGCCCGGGCCTTCGCCCCATCCACTTCCCATGGAGCAGGGAGAGAAGCACCCACTAGAAATAAAAGGGAAGCCCTTGGTCCTGCCAAGAGTGAACCCCCAGTGAAAGGGATTGTTGGGGGGGGGTAATGGGAGGAGGATGAGGAGGGGAAGGGGAGGGGGGGTTAGGGGGATGTTTGCCTGGAAACCCAGAAAGGTAATAACAATTGAAATGTAAATAAGAAATACCCATTTAATAAAGATGGAGAAAAAAAGAGAAAAGTGTCACACATTTAAAACAGAAGAATATGGACCCTAATTTTAAAGCACAGCTCTGTCAATTAACTATATCTTTAAGGAAGCTCAGAAAATCAGGCCAAACAATATTTTCTCGGTTTATGTATCTGTAATGTTGCATAAATAATAATGTCCGTTTCTTGCTCTTGTGGAGGGAATTAAATAGTTAATATGTAATCATGGAAATTTTGAAGTACCATCCATTTTTATGTTCATTAAATCAATCTTCCTCATTTCATTGATCAAGTATATATGTTTTCTTTTCATAATTACATGTATAATAAAACCAGCATAAAAACCTTCAGAATTGTATAAGCTTTCACTTTTAACAAATTAAATTAGTTGTTCTTTGTATTTCTGCTGAACATTTAAATGTTCTTTATATGTCCCAATGCGAGTTTATTAGGTACCTATAAACTTTAAATTCTTTGCCTGAGAGCATGAGTACTATTTAATTATATAGTAACTACACTCAGGCTGTCCTTGTATTAGAACCAATTATATCAGACTCTAAGAAAAATTACTATTGCGTAAAAGTTTGTATGCGTATGAGTGTGAGTATGAGTATGAGTGTCTGTGTGAGTGTGTGTGTGTGTGTGTGTGTGTGTGTGTGTGTGTGTGTGTGTGCAGCACATGACCAAACAACTTTTAGGAGCCATTTCTCTCCTTCTGTCAAATGGGTCCCAGGATGTAACCCAGATATTTGACTTAGGCAATAAATAATATTACCAACTAAATAAATAAATAAACAAACAAAAAACAAGCCACAAATCAACTTTAAAAGTAAAGGCCAGAAGTTCACAGAATAGTAGCATTGGCCTTACCATATCCTTTCTTTGGGGATGGGAAAATTAATGTTCTGAAATCCATGACTTTCAGGAATTGTGATATTCATGGAAATTCAATTCCTTTGCAGATGCTCCAGTTGTTGTGGCCAATTGCTAGAAAGGTCAGCTTAAGCTTGCAGGACCCCCACTATTCCTCCCCCCCGCCTCCACAGAAAGCTCAAAAGACACTGCCCAGAACTTACTCCACATTCCCCAGAACCACTTTCTTTGTCCATCATTTCTGTGAGACGAAAGGTCAGACTCCTTCACCCTAGTCTCTCCACAATCAACATCCCCCCTCCCAAAACACTTCTAAGACTGGAAAACATGTCTTAGGATGTATCTGCCAGACTCGGACTGAGAGAAACTAGGGCACTGGTTGTCACTACAACACTGGTGACATAGCAGAGGATGCCAGAACTCTCTAGGAGACAATAGAATGTCCAAGAAGGGACAGCAGATGTCATGGGGAGCAGACTTTGCCTCCCTGCTAATGTTCTCCCTGTACTGAGCATAAGCTGAGGTGCCCTTTCCAGGAGACTTTCCCGGGGCAGAGCCACTGAGCACCTCCTGCTTCCAAAGCCAAATTTACTTCAAGGCTTGATTATAAAAACCTTAGTAATTCCTATGCATCTAAATGAATGTTTCCTTCCAAATCCTGCCCAAAAATGTCTCATCCTAACTCAAATTATCCTCCTTCACGAATATTAGCCATTAAAAATTCCTGAGAAATAATACCAGTTTGAATATGCAGTCAAAATGTTCTCCTGTCTTATTATGTACAGCTGCTTGAAATCACATCAAGAAATAGCCTGCCTGGAAGGTTGCAACATGGGTGTGTGTTAGGGGAACACTCATGAAGCCTTGTGCTTAGCATTCAAGGGTTGCCACAAAATTCCTTATAAGGAAGACTTGAAATCATTATGGTGCTAGAAACAGTGTGGAGGCCAGTTGGCAGAGGAAAGTGAAACATTAGAGCCACCAGTGAAGGCTCCTGTTGGGCCCTACCTTGGTGTTTCCCTCCCCCCTCGCTGAGCCTTTCAGCCTGCTATAGCAAGAAATTGTTTACACCTTTGAAGCTGCTCTTAGCCCCTGATTTGGGGCTGGGATTTTCCATGGCACCCTTCCTCCCCACTGAGCTTTCCTGCTTCTTGTTTTTATGAAGCTGTTTATGCCCCTGATTGGGCTGGAACTTTCACCACACAGACTTGTCCTATTTTCCTGGTTGGGGATTTTCACCTGCCTTGTTGTTTTTCCACTGCTTTTGCCTCTGGTATATAAGGAGATCTCAGTAAAGCCTTGGTGGCACTCGCTAAAAAGGGTGACCCGTGTACGTGTTTTCTTTCACCCCCACAAACCTACACCCGATATTCACACACTGTCGGCGCAGGCACTGACAATAGGTATCACAATAGAAACTAGTAACTAGATTTAACCAACTATCACATTAATGCTGTATTTCATGGTATTTTTTTTTTGCTCTCCTAGAACCTGGAAGAGGCTTGGGGTTTTCTAATCCTACTCATAATTTATTATCCTTCCCAACACTATGGGCTTTGTTCTGTTAATGCTAACAGCGCCATCCAATACCTAGGATATTTTCTACTGACATGTGTGACGTGAGACAAAACAGTCCCTGTCATCCCTCACCTGAATAAACTTCCTTAGAGGACAGTGTAGTTGGAGGGTCCTTCTTTCCTCTCCAAGATCGAGAAACATTTCCAGTCTTCAGACAAGTGTGTCAGCCATTGTCCAGTGACTGTCTTGAGATGTCCACATTGTCAGCTGAGTGTCGTCATCCAGCCTGCCCTGTAATTGTTGTAGATGATTAATAGGGTTCCAGCCCTAGGATTTAATTCAGTGCTACAGTACTTGCCAAACATGCTCAAAGCCCTCGCTGCCACCCTAGTCCTGTGTGCTCTAGAGAAAGAAAATAAAGAACCACATTGTCTATCAAGTTTCTCCTCCAATAGAAGGAGAATCTGCGAATCTGCATCAGGTCTTTTAAGTAACTCTAAGCCCCACCTTCCCCACAGCTCCATCCATCGATTCCATTATTGGTGCATTTTCAGTAACGCTCACTTTATTTTTGGTGTGCAAAGAATATGCACCATGTCAGTAAAGTGTGTGTGTATGTGTGTGTGTATGTGTGTGTGTGTGTTCATCCATGAACTCACTATAAATTATTATCAAATGACCCAGAAGACCGTGGAGAAACCTGTCGATGTGCATGCAGAATTATGTTACTACCGTTCCATGGCACCTTGCAGGTAACACTGAAATACTGGGCTGCTTTAATAGAGCCTAAAACCAGTCTATGCATGGTTTTCGGTGAGATTGTGATGTGCAACACCACAACAGAGATCAGCAGAAGCTTCATTTATTCCATGCTGCTGTTACCAAGTGAGGCAAAGCCTCATCCCATAGAGAGTCTGGTAGGATCTGATGAAAGGAAATAAACTCAGGGTTGAAATCAAGCCTTTAGAAACAAAGAGAAAAATACAAAGTCAAGGAAAGCAAGAGCTGTCTTTTCTTCCTCTTTTTTTTTTTTTTGAGAAGATCCACAAGAGAGACAATCCCTTCCTCAAACTAACAATGCACAAGAGAGACAATACATGAATTAAAAATCAGAAATGAAATGAGAGACATAACAATAGACACCGAGCAAATACCAAAATCATTAGTTCTTACTCCCGAGGACTTTACGCCAGAAAACTGGAATATTTATTCGATATTGTTGATTTTGTAGACAGATAACAATTACCAAAGTTAAATCCAGATCTGGGAAGGTATCTGAATAATACCCCTAAGAAAATAGATACACTCATTAAAGGTTGCATACATTATATATTATATTGCTTTATTTTGCATGATTAAACCCCTTCAAGGACATTTAGCTGTGTTATAGAAAGGGTTACTTTCAAAACAAAAGGACAAAGAGAGAAATTGTGGAGTCACTGAGAGACACTTCCCAGACAGGATCAAGGAAAGACGGCTGAGAGATGCAAGCAGGGGCTGGAACGCTGCCCTTGAGAAGAAAATGTTTTTCTCACTTTACCTTACACTATGTTGTACTATGTCCCATTTTGTGGAAGCGGCTCTCATGCTCTCTGGGTTATGACAAGTATATTGTGATACTAGGAAGAGGGGTGATTTGCTATACAGATATTTTAAGGAGAAGCCTTTGCTTAGTCTCACTTCTTTGCCTAGTCTTGCCTCAGTCGTTCCTGGTATCATGGGAATAACGATCTTATTATATCTTGCCAAAAGGGAAAGTGAGGTAATCCATATTCATGCCTATATAAGGGTTAATAAGCTGCAGTTGCATCTGCCTTTGCTTTGCATCCCCTGTGTCCTGGTTATTTGTGACCATACCTGGGCCCCCAACACAATAGATGTTGACAAGCATCACCCTTCTCAGTGTCAGGTTTATTTTCTTTCTTTTTTGAAATCTATGATGTGGAGGCGTATTACAGCGACAATATGAAACAGCAGGCGGGCATGTATGAAAATTGCTGTGTTTAAGCTTGGTGTGGGGACAAGTCCTCAAAAGGAGCTGTTAAGATGGGAAACACATAATGCATTTCTTGCTGGAATTGAGTTGCCTCAGCTGTGTTGCTCTGCCTGCTCAGTGTCCATTCAACATCACTCTGTTTCTACAGAGGAACTCAAGGTTTGCCCCAGCTGCCTGTGAGCTGTGATATGGGCAGAGAAAGGCCAGGACACAGTGGTGATTTCCCACTCCTCAGTTATGCTGAATTTTCCACTACTGTACTTGTATACACAAGTACAGTGTGGTCAGTTATTATAGATATTTGTCATTTCTTACAGAGGGCAACTATGATTGACTACACGGGGTTGGGGATTTAGCTCAGTGGTAGAGCGCTTGCCTAGGAAGCGCAAGGCCCTGGGTTCGATCCCCAGCTCCGAAAAATAGAACAAAAAAAAAAAAAAAAAAAAAAAAACTCAGGAAACCTGGCCCTTGGCAGCAATGAATCAAGAAATATCTAGGATGGTGGGGCATGAATTCTGCCAAGCAATGAACTCAGATAGGTGGGGTTGTGAGGAAGATGTATCGTTGAATAGCCCAATAGATTCACGTTGTATCATCTTGATTTAATCTAAGGACAAAGAAGTGCAGTATCTCTGATGGCTTTCTTCTAACCCCTTGAAAGGTTCGCTGGGGTTTGACCTCAGTTCTTCATTCTTCTTGCTGGGGCAGCAACACTCAGGGAAGCTTGAGATTTCCATAGGCACAGTATTAGGCTAGAAATGCTGAGTAGGTGATACTAAGTTGTTCAGATGGTGATACCCATTTCATTTGTTCTTAACGTGGACCTAAGGAAAGACAGATCAAGGTCCTTAGAATAGAAAGATCATTTCCAGTTTTTTTCTACCTTTCCTGAATGAAAGACTGGTTGGCAGAGAATGGTAAAAATTCAAGAATTGGTAGATGATGCTTTGAATGAAGGGTGGGTTTCTGTGCTGGTTTTAGACAGGTTCTCAATTACCCCATCTTGTTCTCTACGTTGCTTGTCAGGTTCACTATGAGCTCAAATAAAGCTGCTTCTTCTTTCCAACAGGTAGTCTTACAAAGGGGCTTCCAAGGACTGTGAGGACAGCATTAGCCAATGAGAATTGAGGTGTGTAACCCACAACTATAGCTTTATCTGAAAGACCCTCAGAGAGAGGAGACTCTCGCTCCAGTCCTGAGGACAATCACCACCCCATGAACACACAGGACTCAGTCTTGATGTAAAAACAAGAGGTTTACTTTGGGACACCAATGCACTGGGGCTCGACATGGTCCACACGCAGGAGGGATGTGAGGAGCCTCGAACAACAGAAATGTACAGCTTAAACAGTCATTTACGATCACACAGTTTCATTAGCTCAGCTATTTCGGTGCCAAGGATAACTAGGCAGATGTTTCTCATCCTGGGATAAGGCCTTAACCACATCAATGTAGCTATTTCAGTATGAAGGACGTCTGACTTGATATATGTTTTCTTATCCTGGGGTTTCCAGGACAAGGACCAAGGATATCTGTCTTGGCAGGTGTTTCTCTTCTGGAGTTCCCAGGACAAGGCTATAGCGATGTCAGCCTATAGCACAGCTGCATTCAGTACCCAGGACATCTCACTTCTATAGTGGTCAGTCAGCTTCCCAGAGATGTTTCCTGTCTTGTAATTGCCCTGCAGTAAATATGTTCTATACCCTCTGTTCTTATGGTCGGGTAGCTTCCTAGAGAGTGGGTGGGAATGTGCTTTCTGTACTTTCTGGTCTATTGTCTAACGTCTAGGGCCTAAGCGAGGGCCAGCTTAAAAGATTCTCATACTTAAGAACTGGCTGTACTGATATCAAACAGGGATCTTTCATATCCACTTTCTTCAAAGTCTACCAGCCATCTCAGATTGTTGCTGTAATATGCCTGACAATCAAGGACACAGAAAAATAACTTGATACACAGCAAGGACATGGCAATCATATCCTGTGTCGTTATGTATGTTATGGATGAGGTTTGTTAAAATGACAATATTGCACAAAGCTTTATATAGGACCCATCAAATTAAGGGTCACTATGCACTGTCATAGCTAAAATGGCCTGGTCAGAAGTGACCACTGGACCACTCTTCTGTAACTTCACATGAGAGGCTTGTGCTTTTTGTGTTTCTTATTTTTCTGTTTTTTTCTTATTATTTATTTATTTATTTATTTATTTATTTATTTATTTATTGCTTTATATGTTGTCAAGAAGATAGTTCAAGTCATGGATCTGCCCCCAAAATCTGAGCTTTGCCACTAATACTGTAAACAGTATTAGTGTATGCATTCAATAAAATAACTGTTTTTTTTTAGTACGATAGATGCTTTTGTGTTTTGTGGGGTGATCCATGAAACAGGAGTAAAGATGCTTGTTTCTTACTCTGTCCACTGAGTTATGTCTCTAGGCTTGTCCTACTCCTTTGGCTGCATCCCCCCCCCACATCTGCTGACTATTTTATTTTTCAGATGAAATCACACGTTATAGCTTAGAGAGGCTTGTAAGCATTCCTACTTTGGTAACTTAAGTGCAAAGAGGAGAGCCCCACACTCAGCCTGAGGGTGCATTCACTGGTGGATCCAATATTTCAGTTTCCTCTGCTAACAGCTCACCACATTGTTGCCAGGACCATAATGAATGCAATTCTTTCTCCTAAGGAATCTGGTGGCAACTGTCAAATGTTAAGCACAAAGCTTCAGGTTGTACCTATAACACACACCCACATTGCAACCTACCCGACAGGCTATTTCTGGGTGTGATTTCATGCGCCTGCACATGATGAGACAGGAGACCTCTTTGGCTACTTATAGGAACTGGTGTGATTTCTCAGTAATCTTTAATGGGTAATATTGCTGACTGAGGAGAATTTGAGGTAGGATGAAACATTTCTGTGCAGGGATTGGGGAGGAAGCACTCATTTAGATACATAGCAATGACTTAGGTTTTTCCAATCAAGCCTAGAGCCAAATTTGACTTTGGAAGCATGTGGTGCTCAATGGCTATGCCACAGGGAAGTCCCCTGAAAAGGGTCCATCAGCTTTTTCTCAGTACAGGGAGAACATTAGCAGGGAGGCAAAGTCTGTTCTCCGTGACATCAGCCGACCCTTCGTGGACATTCTATTGTCTCCTAGAGAGACCTTGGAATCCCTGTGATGTCACCAGTATCGTTGTGACAACCAATTCCCTACTTTTTCTCTTAGTGTCCAAAGGATATATCCACAGACATGTTTGCCCGTCTTTGTAGGTGCTTTGGGAGAGTTGGTGTTGATAGAGAAGAGTCTAGAGTGACGCAAATGAAACCTAAAGGTAATGATGGACACAGGACATGGAGAATGTGGAGTAAGTTCTGGGCAGTGTATGTTGAGCTTCCTGTCAGGGGTGTGTGTGGGGGTCTTCCGCTGGCCTTTTTAGTAATGGGCCACAACCACTGGAAATCTCCACAGATATTGAATCCCTTGATTATGACAATTCCTGAAAGTCAAGGTTTTCACATCATTAGTTTCTCCATAACCACATGGAGGATATGGCAATGCCTATGCTATTATTGGGTGAACTTCTAGTCTTTACTTTTACAGTGCATTCGGTATGTTAAATTGATATAATAACACCAACAGGAGTCATGGAGGGTATAACTTTTCTGAATTAAACAGGGCATCAATGTACTTCACTTTCATTGCTTCTTTAAATTCAGTGACTATCTGACAGTAGTAAGAGGGAGAGAATTGTGCTCCTGGCCATGACCTTATATTCTTAGAACTCCTCTGACTACCTCTGGCTGACGGGGCCAATCTTACCTTCATACATTAGAGGTTCTGTGTGGCAGATATTTTTCTACAGTAGCCAAACTATATGGGGCAGGTAGAGAAAGAGCCTGTAACCTACTGGCACTTCTGGGGCATTTGTCATTTCAGTAGGGGGAATTAATAAGTCTGTTGACGATGTCCTCCCCCTACATGTCTTTTTAATGCAAAGTTATTGGACTAGAGTAACAGTGTAGGATATCTGAGTATCCCTGACCAATCAAGTCATTGTGGATGCTGAACTGATGATCTGACTTCTGAAACCAGAGGGGTGAGGGTCCTGAAACCAGGTTGTAGCCTGCGTACCTGATAATAATCCTGGAGAAGGCATCTCTCTGGTACTTGTAAGCCTGTGTGGGCGGGCATAGGGAACACCTGGCTGCTTACATCTCTTGGTCTCTATATAGTAGTGGGGGAACTGTGATCCACTTAGGAGGCCTCTTACATATAGACCAAACTCCTTGCAGTGACACTGGCTTCCAAGCATGTTCTCCTGTTTGGACCTCACTGTGGTCTGTGTATGCTCTATGCATTCGCCCCATGCGGGTTCACTTGTGTTCTTCTACCTACAGAGGCCTGCAGACAGACGTCATCCCCTGAAAATGTCCTAAACAAGGTGCAGGCCAACGAGGATGAGGAGAGGCTGAACAGAGAACTGGAGCTAACTACCAAGGAGAGAAATGAGCTGACAGATCGCCTCCTTTATGTGACAGGTGGATCCGTGAGCAAGAGGTATGCATTGCTCCAAACAAACGACCTTGTTCTAAACCTCATCTCCCATAGAGAGGAGATTCAGAACCTGACCCTTACTGAGGAGTGAGATTGGAAATGGACTCTCTGATTCCGCCTGTTGAAAATCTGAACTTGTGATCTGAGTGAAGATTTCAGGGATAAAGTCACTGGAGCATGAGTTCCCAGTGTACAATTGGAAAGCCCTTGACAGGTGGTAGCTTTGCAAGGTACTAGGTGCTGTGAGTTTGTGGAGAGTGTTTGTACTTGCTAGGAAGGTGACTGAATGCTATCATCTCCTGGCAGCAGCCTTAGGTGACAGGTCCCACAGTGTTCATATCAATGCTTAACTAGAAGTCCTGAGACTCTGGCCTGGTCCTTCTTGTCTGTGTGCCTTACACTCTGAGAAAGTAATGGTGCATGCATTTCTACTGATTCTCATTGTGCTCTTTCCATATTTGTCTCTCTTTCTCATTCTCTGAGTCTGTTTACTTTTCTTTTCTTGTGGGTGTGTCCCAGTTTGTGTGTCTGGGTGTGCACAGGTCTGCATGCATATGCACAACTTATATATGTTTCTATGTCCCTGCACACTTGGAATTTAGGGGTCTGTTTTTTGACCTCAGGATTTACCTGTATAATAGTTTCATGGAGGTGTAAGTGCTTTATTTTGGAAGCCCCACTTTCAACAGTACAGTTCTTTGCCTGTGTGGTCACATTTGTCTATACATTTGTATGCCTTGGGCAGATTATAAGTTAGTGGCAATATCTGGTCTCATCTCCAGAATTATGTGTACTGTCTGCCTCTAGAATATTAGTTATTCGGCTTGTAGCATTCCACTTGTCAAAACAGGAAAAATGAAATCAGAGGTTTCTGGATGTGTGTGTGTGTGTGTGTGTGTGTGTGTGTGTGTGTGTGTGTTAGTGTAAGAGCTGTGGCCTAGGCTCTTGAGAGCATAACAGGTTTGAATGCAGATCCAGCCCTCCTGATTGAAAAAAGTGAGCCAGGGAACCCTTTATCTGGGTGCTTAGCTTCTGTTGTCCTGGGCACACAATTCCAAGTTTCTGAAGCTGAAGAAGATCCAAATATGTAGAATTCAGAAAGTGTCCTTCCAGGGCTTTGGTAGTACAGGACACAGCCTGAGTTCATATAATCCTAAACCTCGATGTTCATTGGGTTCTATCTTCCTGGGGCCAGCCCCTACTTCAGGCCAAATCCATTTTATGAAAACTTGAAGATAAAGGAGAAAGAGGTCATGTCATTACTGCACAACTTAGACACAAAGAACATTGAACATCGTGAGAAATTTCAGGAGCTCAAGAAGGAGATTAACTTCTATCGGTAAGTACTGGTCAGAAGGGCCCATCATTGTGGAATGGCCATGTCTGCCTCTCTTTGTTCTGGACCGGAGGGTCTGCAGCTCTGGGTCCATCTCTTCTGCTGTTTAAATATCACTGTGCCGTGGGTCTTTTGGACTCAGATTCAGTTCCATAAGGGACTGTCAGTTATCACCACAGTGTCTATGCATCTTTAGAAGGCTCTGGATAGAACTACACTGATTCAGGCATCAGAGTGTTATTAGGCCAACCTGCGGCTCTAGGGTCATACCAGGTTTAACAAAGCTCAATGTGTGGACCACATGGTTAGCATGACCTCCCTTGGTTCTACTGTCCTCTTGTGGTTGTTTACTGCCTACTAATTGATGCTGTCCCGATGCATTGGGCTTTCATGGATAGTTGTAGATCTCTTGTTCTTTTGGACAGACATGGACTCTTATTCGTGCTTGGGTCACAGAAACAATTTATTCTTCCCTGGATTGGCCGTTTGCTGTTTGTGCAGCAGCCTTACATATATGGAGATGTATTCTATGAAGTCTTTATGGGTATCTGGGTCCTGGTGGAGTTTGTGGGATTTGGCAGTTGGAATGGGAGGAAGAGGCTTCAGGATCTTACTATGCAGAGTGTGTTTCCAGCAACCTGCACAGCTGGCTCCTGATGGACCAGGCATGTATGAAGAAGAAGTTGGTCACATTGAAGCATGAGAGCAAGGAGTTACAGCGATATTTGTTTGAGTTGAACCCGAATGATGAAGACGAACAGGAGAAGACCAGCAACCTCCAGACCCAGCAAAATTTGGTAGGAACAAGCAGCTGAGTCAGATTAACAATGTCTGATACCATTTGCCTATTGGATACATCTTTGTTTCCCCTATCATCTTTCTAATCTCCCCACACCCAGTCAGTCACCCACCTCATGTGATAGAGTTATTCATTGCTCTGTCTATGCACAAGTATTCTGGGATGTTAACCACTCTTCAGAAACTGAATTATGGGCAATTATACTTCTCTGCCCTTTTTGAAACTGCAGTCCAGAAATGGTGACAGAGGAATAACATATCACATGACTGCATCTCCCTATCACAGATTGGATGCTATGAAGAGTTTTGAACGAGTTCTTGGTCGTGTGACAAAGGTCATACAGGGGTCATGTGATGGTTGGAAGCACCTTGTAGGGATAAGAACCAAGTGCAAATGGCAAATGAGTCCTGGTCATTGGCTTTGATCTGGGTATCATGTGGTCTTCTCCTTTCTTCCTTCACCCCAATTAGGTCTCTCCCCATTTCCCCATTCTTGGTTTGCACTGGTAGAGTCTGAGGAGCAGCTTGTTCTCCCACAGTACTGTGAGGGTTGCTGGTGATGTTCCCAGCCTGCAGAGATATCAGCAATGTTTTCAGTGAAAAGATCAGTGCTGTCTGTCCAATGCAGCTGAGGGGACAGAAGGCAGCAACTTGACAGCTGGTATGCATGTCCCCACCAAATCAGTGTCTTAATAGCTGCCTTCTCCTCCCAGGTCTCAGGAACTGCACGAGACATGGCATAGGACGGATCCCAGGAAGACAGCCCCCTGAGGAATGAGTTTCTCTCTCAGGAGTTCCCTGTGACGACAATCCTCACAGTCAAAGACTTTTTGGGGGAATATTCTTCTTCTCAGTTAATTGCCTCAATGTATAGAGACCCTAAATTTATGTATCCGTATGCCAGCCTGTCTCATTGAGGTATTTCTCCCTTCTCATACCGACAACACCATTTGAGAGACAACTAAGGGGACTGCCTTGACATCTCACGTCCTAGAGGAGAAACAGCACTACAACTGTGTTTCTAAATGTTCATTAAGAAAATGCTGTTAAGAAATGTTTTTGGTTATGATTTTCATTGAAGTTTTCTTTTTGTTATTTCATAGTTATATATTCTTGTTACTATTTTTCATTTTTTATACCATTTTAGTTGTTCATTTTATGCCTATTTTTTGTAAATTGTATTCCTTATGAATAAAAATTGATTTGTAACTCTTGACTCTTAAGACCATCTTATTCAAGGGTCCTTTCCCCTCCTGTAGACTTAGAACTGACAGCTGGATATGGATCTTTGCATGATCCAGTGAATTCAAAGCCACCAAGGGGTACACAGGGTGATAGTGTCTTTTGTGTGGATAATGTGACTTTTTTTATGGACACACACTTTATGATGTAATCACTGACATACTGTATCCATGCTGTCATGTGTTCTGCTCATCCTAGTCTATATCAGTCTACAACACACATTCCTTATTGACTGTGTGCACCAGATATTGAGTAACACACACTCATGCCTGTAGAGCTGCAGAAAAAAATGACAACTTACACAAAGGAATATAGAATAATCCTAATGGAGAACCATGTGCCTCAGTTTTTCTTACAATACAGCATTATTATTAAACCACAAAGATAATGACCATCAACGTCATTTTGGGAAATAGGTTTTTATAGGTGCTGTTTCACTTGATCATTCATATGCTGTGTTTTTTATTGTTGCTGATTATATTTATTTTTATCATGTAACTCAATGGATCTTTTTTTTTTCAAATGTATGTCTGGGCCACTCCTGAGTACATTTCCCTCATGATCCAAAAGAGGGTATAGCATTCCCCATTGTAGATGATTGTTAGGGACCATATGGTTCTTCTGAGAGAGCAGCAGATGCTCTAACCTGGGAGTCATCACCACAGCTCCTGTAGGCAGCTTTTGTCCTTCCAGGGCATGTGCTGTACTAGGTGGACACGATCACCTCCCATTTAGGAGAGAGATCTCAGGAGATGTGTATGTACAGGTGGTTGAGCAGTGCCTGCTCAATGTGGTAGGCTGCTAGGCAACCTACTGAACCCCAGCCCTGCTCCACCTGCATTCTTCGAGGCAGAGTTTCTATAGCCCAGGATGGTCTAGAATGCATCATCTACCTATGTCTTTTTTCCACTAATGCTAGGATGAGGAGCATATGTCCTCCACACCCTTCTTTCCAAACAATGAACATGCTCATGGTCTGGTTATCACATGGCCATGAGCGAGGTAAATAACACTCAGCCAAAACAGAGGCGCATTGCCACAGTCACACAGACAGCCTGGACAGATCTGACACGATCAGCACCAGGTTTGACTGCCACTACTTGAAGCAAGGTCCTCCAGTGTTAGGACAACCATTCAAACAGCAAAGAAGGAACCTGTTCCCAGCATCCGAGGAGTGGGAGACCCAGAAACCCATGTGTCAATGTGGCCATTTGGAAAATGGAAGTGGGGAGGCAGGGAAGCAGGCAGAACTGGACACAGTTGCAGGGACCCAGGCAAAGAGGGAATATTGGGGCAGAGTCCATGAGATGTCAGTAGGCAACAGGCCAGCTGGGACTAGTGTGGGTACAGGGCTTCTAGTGTGGGTATGAGAGGAGCAAAAGTAGCAATGGTCAGATTCTGATGCAGCATAAAGATTGGAAGGAGCTTAGACCGTCTCAGTGTCGTATAGGGACATTATAGACACTGATGGGCAGTATGGGGATTGCAGGGTCCCTTATAGTGGTCTCTGCAGGTGTCAGGGCTCTGTCAGACCTATGACTATCAGGCAGGCTCTGAGCGCAAGTGAGAGTCACGGGACAGGCCCTGTGTACAGCCTGGTTTGGGGACATTTCCAGGTGCCCCATGGACTGCAAAATAAAGGCAAAGGACACAGGGAAGCCAGCAGTTCCCATGCACAGGACATAAATACTTGTAGACCTTTCTAGAATTTCCATAGACCATCTGTCACTAGTCCTCACTATAGAAGGCACCAGCATTCTGCCCTCTACTTCAATTGGTGAGACAGCTAGTCTAACTCCAGCAGTAAGGCCTCAGGGAAGACAATAAGAACTCACAGGTGACCTCTTTTACTATTGAAACAGGCTCTTCCTATGGAGCCCAGAGTGACTGTAGGGTCCTAATTCTCCTGCCTCACAGTGACTGTAAATTCAAATCTACCTTCAAGAGCAATTGATTAATAGCACAGGGGGGAAGATCAGATTAAGGCTATCTAAAGGCCCCAGTGTGGTAGGATTACCAGGGTCCTAGTAAGTTTCTCCAGCCTTAATTACAACCTGAGTCAGTCCTGCTGTATGGGATATCACCTGCTGCCCAGTGATATCACAACTTGGAATTCTTTGTCAAATATAAGCTGTTATGGGAATGAAGTACCCACACAATAAACACTGGTCTGGATACTCCTAGGTCAAGAATCCCCTGTTGGAAATGCCTTGGACCGCACCATTTTACATTCTGGATCCTTCTGGCTTTTTAGCAGATTTATAAATACAAAAAAGAAAAATGGGCATAGTAATTTAAGCCTATGATCCCAGTCATGGGAAACTGAGTCAGGGTGATGGAAGACTGTAAGTTCCAGGACAACCTGTGTTTCCAGAAAAAAAAAAAAAGGCATGGTGAAGATTCCACTCAAGTAGAAACCAAAAGGCTTTCACATGGGGCCTGCATTCCACTGGTCAGCACTCCCATCGTCACAGCCACAGGGAGACACTGGGGAATTTTTCCCACTGTCTCTCTTTGGGATGCAGTCCACCCCATGATTCTATGTGAGGAATGCCCCAAAGGTTGCATCATGTGAGGGACCTAGATAGTTCCAGGATTGGGAGAATTCAGGAGTTTATTATTAGGGATGATCTACAGCTTCGGCAAAGCTTTTCCCTCCACATGGCAGCCCCAGGTTTGGCCCCAACAGTAAAAATAAAATCCCCCCAAAATAATGCCAACAAAATATCACGAAGCCTAAATGTCTGACCAGTCTCCTCAAAAGTGCACAGGAACCTGACTCCACATTTAGGACCCACTATGGCCTCTGTGACCTGTGAGAAGGGATCTAATATGGGAATTAGTACAGTATGACTTATCCTTATGGATATCTTTGGTGACAATCACCACCTGACCCCTGAAAACCCATCTACCTGGGAGGCTCAGCACTCATGTCACCAAAAAAGCCCAGATCCTAGGGCCAGCATGGGCAGGAGGTGAAGAAAGTTTGTCCCTCGTGAACATCAGTTGCTGCTCCTGGCCTGACTCTATCCTCAGGAGACAATGTTGCCCCAGAAAGTGTAGGTGTCAATGGCTATTCCCAGGCCAAGGCTGGGATACTGCTGGTCATCCCCGCAGTGACACCTCACCCCTGCATTGTGTGGTCATCCCCGCAGTGACACCTCACCCCTGCAGTGTATGGTCATCCCCGCAGTGACACCTCACCCCTGCAGTGTGTGGTCATCCCTGCAGTGACACCTCACCCCTGCAGTGTGTGGTCATCCCCGCAGTGACACCTCACCCCTGCAGTGTGTGGTCATCCCTGCAGTGACACCTCACCCCTGCACTGTGTGGTCATCCTCGCAGTGACACCTCACCCCTGCAGTGTGTGGTCATCCCTGCAGTGACATCTCACCCCTGCAGTGTGTGGTCATCCCCACAGTGACATCTCACCCCTGCAGTGTGTGGTCATCCCTGCAGTGATACCTCACCCCTGCAGTGTGTGGTCATCCCTGCAGTGACACCTCACCCCTGCAGTGTGTGGTCATCCCTGCAGTGACACCTCACCCCTGCACTGTGTGGTCATCCCTGCAGTGACTCCTCACCCCTGCAGTGTGTGGTCATCCCTGCAGTGACTCCTCACCCCTGCAGTGTGTGGTCATCCCTGCAGTGACATCTCACCCCTGCAGTGTGTGGTCATCCCCACAGTGACATCTCACCCCTGCAGTGTGTGGTCATCCCTGCAGTGATACCTCACCCCTGCAGTGTGTGGTCATCCCTGCAGTGACTCCTCACCCCTGCAGTGTGTGGTCATCCCTGCAGTGACATCTCACCCCTGCAGTGTGTGGTCATCCCCACAGTGACATCTCACCCCTGCAGTGTGTGGTCATCCCTGCAGTGATACCTCACCCCTGCAGTGTGTGGTCATCCCTGCAGTGACACCTCACCCCTGCAGTGTGTGGTCATCCCTGCAGTGACACCTCACCCCTGCACTGTGTGGTCATCCCTGCAGTGACTCCTCACCCCTGCAGTGTGTGGTCATCCCTGCAGTGACTCCTCACCCCTGCAGTGTGTGGTCATCCCTGCAGTGACATCTCACCCCTGCAGTGTGTGGTCATCCCCACAGTGACATCTCACCCCTGCAGTGTGTGGTCATCCCTGCAGTGATACCTCACCCCTGCAGTGTGTGGTCATCCCTGCAGTGACTCCTCACCCCTGCAGTGTGTGGTCATCCCTGCAGTGACATCTCACCCCTGCAGTGTGTGGTCATCCCCACAGTGACATCTCACCCCTGCAGTGTGTGGTCATCCCTGCAGTGATACCTCACCCCTGCAGTGTGTGGTCATCCCTGCAGTGATACCTCACCCCTGCAGTGTGTGGTCATCCCTGCAGTGACACCTCACCCCTGCAGTGTGTGGTCATCCCCGCAGTGATACCTCACCCCTGCAGTGTGTGGTCATCCCTGCAGTGACTCCTCACCCCTGCACTGTGTGGTCATCCCTGCAATGATGCCTCACCCCTACAGTGCAGACCTTTGGGCCTGTGGCCTTCAGGATCCGGATTATCTGTTAAACTCAGTTCATAATCAGAATGTTTTGTGTTCAGCCTCTGCCTGGACTGTACTCCAAGAAGAGTTCAAGGGTTTCTGTGGCAACATCTAGCGACCAAGCCTTAGCAGAAGGATTCTCACATCACCCTGCAGGCAGATTCCCATAGTCATCCCTAGTCCATTTAAGCTGCTGCTGAAGGTGCCTTGAAGGCATAGCCACAGCGACCCTGTGTGTTAAGGGGTGATGTTTTCATTCAGGAACCCTGATGCAGAGTCTTCTCCTAACCCAGCAGGTGGTCCCTGCATCAGGCTGGAGTTTTGAGTTTCTGTGTTGTCCTGATAACACCTGCTGTTTCCTCCTGGGGCAGAATAGATCTCAGAAGGTCTGGGCCAGTCTCACTGGTTGAGGATTCTTGCAAGGCCTCATCTCCAATTCCTGAGGGAAGGTGTAGGTTAGGAGAACGCCTGGATTTGAAATTCAGTGTTTTCAGATTTCAGGATTGGATAAGGGGAACTCAGCATGTGCATGTGTCCATGTGTCTGTATGCATGCACATGCAGGCCAGGGATGGACACCAGCAACCTTCCTCAGTCACCCTACGCCTCTCACACAAAGGAGCTCTCACACAGAAGCTGTGGCTCACAGATGAGGTTGCTCAGGCTTAGAGTCCCAGAGATTCTTCTGCTGTGCTTCAAAACTTTGAGAGAGAGAGAGAGAGAGAGAGAGAGAGAGAGAGAGAGAGAGAGAGAGAGATTCTACCAGCTTGTACAACCACGCATGCACATATGGATGCCAGAGGGAAATATCTGGTGTCTTCCTTTCGAACAGGGTCCTAATGAACTATCAGGTCTCTATATCTTAATATCTAGCAGGGGTCCCAGCGTGAGCATAGCCAGGGCATACGCATGCTTGGCTGTCAGGCAGGCAAGAGGCAGAGATCTTGTTCTATTTTTCATGGTTAATGCTCTTAGTGCCCTTGAGGGCCTGGCTGACACCTGCCTGGAGACTGCTGGATCTGATGCTGGCCTAGACAGCCAGGGCTATTGATGATGGATGTCCAAAGTGGCCCTCATTCTTGGCAAACTTCTCTCTTCTAGTCTAAATGTGCTTGGGTGTTTAATGCAAGGACTGGGTTGTAGTTTTCCTGTTCTATCCTGCTGCCCCCTTGTTTTCTTCAGCAGGTCACCTGCCCTAGTGACGAAAGAGAAGTGTGTGAGCCACAGCACCACCCTCCCATGCTTCTGCTTGCTGATCTGTGGTATCTGTTGATGTAGAACCGTTCCTGTGGCAGTCCTGTTGATGTTTGTGAGTTTTGAGGATTTACGCCAGTGTAGTAATGTGCATAGTCACCCTGGGAAACCCCACAGGAAGTTGGTCCCCAGGTTTCAGCACACAGAAGCACAGGCCATAAGAGATGCCCAGGTGTTGAAGGAGGTCCAGTAGATGTGCTGTTAGTTTCCTGTGTCTGATGCATGATTGTCCCTTGCTTAATAAAATGTATACACAAAACTCTTTAAGTGTCCCACTGACCTCTGAGAAAGAACATCAGTGGGAAGATGGCTTTGAACTCTTAACTCCCTGTTCCTTTCCTCATAACAGGTTTCTGTAGCAACCAAAGGAGAGAAGCCACCTGAGGGAAGGAAGTCCAAGACAGTGCCTAGGAGCAGAAGTAGGGTCTGGCTGTAGAGGGGACAAGTGGCTGGGTATAGGGACTCTAGGATCAGAAAAGAGGTTGCCTGGCATCTCCCACAGCAACGAAGACAGTCACGCATAGTCATGCTCAAAGGCCAGTCTGATCCAGACTGTCCCTCATTTCCCAGGCGATTATAGATGGTGTCAGGTAGCAGTTGAAAACTGGCCATCAGGGCATGATTCAAGTGTTTATTAAGGTATCATGGCATCAAGAGTATATGAGGGAATAGCCATATGTACACAGAACGACTTGCAGATCCAGAGAGCAGGGAGGGAATAGTCAGGAGCTCCTGCTTGCTGCTGCCTTAGGGGTTCTACAGAAATCCCAGTGGCACTTGGGAAGTGGAGGCAATATCAATTAGGGATTGTGGCCACATGGGGAGATTGAGACCAGCCATGTGCTGTGGCATCAGAACACTGACCAGCGATGACAAAATGAAACATAAAACACTGGTTGCTCAGCTTTGATACTGCTGACTGCTGACGTGGCCAGGGGCCATCCGGTTCACCAAAGGCTCAGCCAACAGTTGTCTCTCCACTCAATAAAAGTCAAAGAGTGGCCCAGCTCCAAAACCAAATGTGTGCCCACATTGCAATGGCTCCGGTACTGTTTCACCTCAGCTGCGGAGATCTCAGGATCCATGAGTGTCCAGCACGCACACACCCAAAAGAGACAGTCTTAGGGGTCTTAGGCAGCACTGAGGGTGGTGAGCCTCTGCCTCACGGCTCAACGGCCCTGACCTTGGCATTGTTTGGGCACAAGAGAGCAAAGTGCTGGGGACAGACAACCTGCAGTCTACCATGCTGGAAGGGCATGACTAACACTGATTGATCACATCCATGTGACTACTGAAGCTTTTCCTGCTCTCTGTAGTGGTGACCTTACAGAAACCATGCACACCCGGTTTAGACTGTATTAAAGTAGCCACCATTTCAGGGTTCCCTGCAAGGTGCCATGGGACAGTAGTAGCATGAGTCTGCATGTATCTCGACAGTTTTCACTAGGGACTACACACACACACACACACACACACACACACACACACACAAACACACACATACACACACACTTACTGACATGGTGCACATTCTTTGCACACAGAAGAAAGTGAGTAGTAGTGAAAACACACCAATCATGGAATTGATGGAGGGAGCTGTGGGCAGAAGCTGGGGTTTAGAGTTACTTAAAGGCCCTATGCAGGCTCTCCTTTTGTTGGATGAGAAACTTCAACTGCAATGTGGTTCTTTATTTTCTTTCTCTAAAGCACAGAGGGCTAGGGTGGATCTCAGGGCTTTGAGCATGTTCGGCAAGTGCAGTCACACTGAATTAAATCCTAGGGCTGGAACCCTATTAATCTTCTACAGAATTATAGAGCAGCCTGGATGAAGACTCTCAGCTGAAAATGTGGACAACTCAAGACAGGTACTGGACAATGGCTGTCAGACTTGACTGAAGACTGGAAATGTTTTGCTATCTCACAGGAAAAGAAGGCCCCTCCCACTACACTGTACTCTAAGGACATTTTATTCAGGATAGGATGACATGAACTATTGTCTCATGTCACAGATGTCAGCACAAAGTATCCAAGGTATTGTATGCCAATGGTAGCATCAACAGAACAAAGCACACAGTGTCATGAAGACATAAATTATGAGTTTGTGTAGCAAGACCCAGGCCTCTTCCAGGTTCTTAGATAGTAACTGAGAACCTCAAATACGGTAGTGATGTGATAGTGTGGTGTAAATCTAGTTACAACTAGTTTTGACACAGATGACACTTTTTGTGTCATGGTCAGCTTATAGTGAATGACTAGACCTAAGCATGAGAATAACCAAATACTACATTGCTTCTCTAGCTGCTGAGCTTCTAAAAGCCCTGGGGTGACAGCAAGCTTTTGTGGACATACTGGATTGGTTCTTCTGTACTTTAACTCTCTGAGTCACCTGCACTCTCAGCAAGTTAGATGAATTCCACAAATTGGAAATCAGTCACCTGGAAAAAATACATTCTCAATACGATCCCAGATTGGCCATGGAAAAAGGGTAGCTTGAACTGTCCCACCTAGGTTGGGCTTGCACAGGCTTGCTCTCCAAAAGAAACCTGTGTTCACAGCTGCAAGCTACACTCACTATGGATGCTCTTGAGGTTCCTCCCTAAACTGCTTAGATTACAATAATTTTCTTGCTAACAATCAAAAAACTGATTATGCCAAGCTGGCCTACAAGAAGCTTGTTTCTATTCTGTATTTTATCAGATGTGCAGAATACATATGGTCATCATTGATAACAGTTGAATGATCTGCTCTAATATGGACACTAAGTGATGCTGGAGGACGATCCTGACCCACAATGAACAGTGGGGACACCAGAGCCCTGTAGGGATGCCTGGCAACCTAACACGTTGAGCATGCACAGCTCAGTAAGTTCCCTGTGAACACACATCTCCTGAGATCTCTCTATATAATCATAGGTGATCCTGTCCACCTAATACAGCACCTCATGTGGAATAACAAAAGCCACCTGCAGGAGATGTGGTGATGACTCACAGGGTAGAGCACCTGCTGCTCTCTCAGAAGAACCACATGGACCCTAACAATTGGGTAAAGTGTGTCAGTGATTACATCATAAAGTGTGTGTCCGAGGAACAGCCACATTCTCCACACAAAAGACACTGTCACACTGAGTACCCCTTGGTGACTTTGAATTCACTTATTAGCCCAGGATCCATGGAACATGCAGAGATCCATGTGTAGCTGTCAGTTCTAAGTCCACAGGAGGGGACAGAACCCTTGAGTAAGAATGATGGTCTTAAGAGTCAAGAGATAGAATTCAATTTTTATTCATAACAAATACATTTTTACAACAAAACAGGATTAAAATGAATAAAAATATTTAAAAATATTTGAAAGTAAAAATAGTAACAAGAACATATAAATATGAAACAACAAAAAGAAAACTTCAATTAAAATCATAACAAAAATATTTCTAAAAGCATATTCTTAAGGAACATTTAGAAGCACAGATGTATTGCTGTTTCTCCTCTAGCCCACATAATGAAAGGCGGTCCCCCAAGTTGTCTCTCAAGTGCTGTTTTCTGAGAAGAAAGTAAGACTTCAATCAGTCAGGCTGGCTTAGTGGTATATAAATTTAGCGTCTCAAAGAAATGACAAATTAACTCAGAGGATGAATACTCATCCAAAAAATGTTGTTACCATTCAGGATGTTGGTCATCAGGGACTCCTGAGAAAGCAACTTATTCTTCAGGAAGCTCTCTTACTGCTGTGTGTCCAATTCCAGCTCTCTTGCACTTTCTGAGACCTGGGAGAGGAAGGCAGTTTTTCAGACACTGATTTGGTGGGGAAATGCAAGCCAGCTGTCAGAATGCTGCCTTCTACCACCTCAGTTCTATTGGACAGTCGACATGGACATTTTAAGTGATATCATTGTTGCTAACTCTGTGGGCAGGGCAAAATCTCCAGAGAGCCTCACAGTAATGTGGGTTGACAATATGGGACCCAGACTTATACCAGTGCAAAACAAGAACAGGGCAATGGCAAGAGACCTCATCAGGTTGCAGGAAGAAAGGAGATGTCCATATGTCACCAAAGATAAAGCCAATGACAAGTACTAATTTGACATTTGCACTTGGTTCTTATCCCAAAGGTGCTTCCTACACAAGAGATCACATGACCACAGAGTGTCATTTGTCAAAGAACCAAGAACTTGTTCAAAACTCTACATAGGATCCAATGTATCACATGGATATGCAATAATATGATATGTTATTCATCTGTCACCATTTCTAGACTGCAGCTTCAAAAAGAGCAGCAAAATATGCTTGCACAATAATTCAGTTTCTGAAAAGTGGTTAACTTCCCAGAATACTTGTGCATAGGCAGAGCAATGAACAATTCCATTACATGAGGTGGTTGGCTGGTTGTGAGTGTAAATTAGAAAGGTGGTAAGAGAAGCAAAGATGTATCAAATTGGCAAATTTTATCAGATATTGTTAAGCTAACAGGTCCCTACCTGATAATGCTGGTTCTGGCCGTTGATGGTCTTTATCTTTCTTGTTAAAGTCAACCAAATATTTCTGGTTCAGTGCACAATCAAGATGTACCTCCTTGCTCTCCTGCTTCAGTGGGACCAACTTCTTCCTACATGTGTTCTCCATCAGGAGCTGGCTGAGCAGGTTTCTGGAAATACAGTCTGCATAGTAAGATCATGCTGGCCCTTTCTCCCATTCCTACTCCCAAGTCCCACTAACTCTACCAGGTCCCAGATACACATGAAGACTTAACAAAATGCATCTTGATACATATAAGGCTGCTGCACAAAACATAAAGAGTTAATTCGGGGAAGAATAAATTGTTTGCTTGGCCTGACACCAATTAGTGTCCACACCTCTGAGAAAGAAAATGGATCCACAACTATCCATGAAAGCCCAATGCATGGGGGCAACATGAATTAGTACTGGGCCAACACCCTCAAAAGAGGTCAGTAGAACCAAGAGAAGGTCATGCTAACCATGTGGTCCACGCACTGAGTGTTGTAAAACCTGGTGTGACACCATAGGTCCAGGTCAGCCTAATAAACTTCTGCTGCCTTCAATCAATGCTGTTCTCTCTAGAGCCTTTTGAAGATGCCTCGACAATCCTGGGATGAGGAACAGTCTTTTATGGAACTGAAAACTGAGTCCTAATGACCCTGGAACACTGATGGGTAAATAGCACAAGAGATAGAACCAGAGCTGAAGACCGTCCAATCCAGAACAAAGAAAGTCAGAAATGGCCATTCCACAAGTGATAGCCTTTCTGACCAGGACTTACCTAGAGAAGGTAATCTCCTTCTTCAGCTTATGGTTGTTCTCATGGACCTCAGTGTTCTCCATCTCTAAGTTGTGCAGAATTGACATGACCGCCTCCTCCATTCTCTCCAGGTCTTCATAATATGGATTTGGCCTGAAGTGTGACCTGGCCCCAAATGATAGAATACAATGAACATCGGCATTTAGGAATATATGAACTCAGGGTGGGTCCTAAATTACCCCAGGCTGCTGCCTGGATCTTCCAGCACTCAGTCCCCTGCCTAGCAAGTACAGAGACTCACCATAAACTCACTGCAATTACAATCTTGCAAAGCCACCAGCTGTCAAGGGCTTTGCAAATGCATACTGGGAACTCACTCTCCCTGACTTTATCCCTGTATTCTTCATTCAGACCACAAGTTCTGCTTTAAAATAAATGGAAGCAGATGAGTCCATTTTCAATCTCACTCCTCAGGAAGGGTCAGGTTCTGAATCTCCACTATATGGGAGGTGAGGTTTAGCACAGGGTGGTTAGGGAGGCACAGCTTTCTAGAACCCAAAACCTTAATAGGATAAGAAGGTGACCTTGCAGACCCAGGAATGAAACAAGAGCATTTGGAGCGATTCATACCTGTTCTTCATGGATCTCTCTGTCAGAAACCTCAGGCGATCTCTCAGGTCATTTCTCTCCTCGGTAATGAGCTGCAGCTCTTTAATCAGCCTCTCCTTTTCCTTCTTGGCCTGATTCTCGCTTAGTTCAGTGCCAGGTAATGATGTTTCTCTCCCAGCGTCTGTAGGTAGAAGAACACAAGTGAACCTGCATGGGGAGAATGCATAGAGTGTTCATAGACCTCAGTGAGGCCTAAACAGGAGAATAAGCCAGGAACCCAGTGTCACTGCTAGGCGATTGGTCTATGCTTAAGAGGCCTCCTCAGTGGATCTCAGTTCTCCCACTACTCTATAGATACCAAGAGACATAAGCAGCCAGGTGTTCCCTATGCCGGACATTACGTGCTTACATGTACCACGGAGATGGCTTCTCCAGGATTATCATCAGCTGAACAGGGTACAGCTTGGTTTCAGGACCCTCACTCCTGTGGCTTCAGAACTCAGATGATAAATTCACCATCCAGAAAACTTGAGTGATTGGAGACACTCAGATGCCCTACCCTGATACTCTAAGCCAACAACTTTGGATTTAAAACGCATTTCCGGGGAGGATATGTTCAACAGACTTATCAGTGTCCCTATGTGAAATACCAAATGCCCCAGAAGTGCGAATAGGTTACAGGCTGAATCTTGGTGTACACGATCCAAATAGTTTTGGTATTTTAGAAACATGTTTGTAACACACACTCTAATATATAAAGCTAACGATGACCCTGCCAGTTAGAAGAAATCAGAGAAGGTCTAAGAACATAAGGTAATTGCCTGGAGCACAATCTCTCCCTGTTACTACTGTCAGATACCCACTGTATTTAAAGAAGCAATGATAGTGAAATACATTGCTGCCCTGTCTAAACTCAGAAAAGGTGGACCCTCCATGACTACTGATGAGGTTATTATATCAATGTAACATAACAAATGAACTGAAAAGTAAAGACCAGAAGTCCACAGTATAATAGCATTGGCCTTACCATATCCTCCCAGTGGGGATGGGGAAACTAAAGTTCTGAAATCCTGACTTTCAGGAATTGTGATATTCATGGAAATTCAATTCCTTTTCAGATGCTCCAGTTGTTGTGGCCCATTGCTAGAAAGGTCAGCTTAAGCCTGAGTCACCCTGGCAGGAAGCTCAAAATACACTGCCCAGAACTTACTCCACATTCCCCAGAAGTGCTGTCTTTGTCCATCATTACTTTGAGATGAAAGGCCAGACTCCTTCACTCTAGTCTCTCCAGAATCGACGTTCCCCCTCTCAAAATGCTTGCGAAGACAGGAAAACATGTCTTAGCTTGTAACTGCCAGACTCAGACTGAGAGAAACTAGGGCACTGGTCGTCACTACAACACTGGTGACATCACAGAGGATGCCAGAACTCTCTAGGAGACAATAGAATGTCCAAGAAGGGACAGCTGATGTCATGGGGAGCAGACTTTGCCTCCTGCTAATGTTCTCCCTGTACTGAGCATAAGCTGAGGTGCCCTTTCCAGGAGACTTTCCTGGGGCAGAGCCACTGAGCATCTCCTGCTTCCAAAGCCAAATTTTCCTCAAGGCTTGATTATAAAAACCTTAGTAATTCCTATGCATCTAAATGACTGTTTCCTTTCAAATCTTTCCCAAAAAATGTCTCACTAACTCAAATTGTCCTCATTCACCAATGTTAGCCATTAAAACTTCCTGAGATTTCATACCAGCTTGAATATGCAGTCAAAAGTTCTCTTGACTCATTATGTACAGGTGCTTTATATCACATCAAGAAATAGTCTGCATGGTAGGTTACAACATGCGTGTGTATTAGGGGAACACTCATGAAGTCATGTGCTTAGCAATCGACAATTGCCAGAAAATTCCTTAGGAGAAAGAGTTGAAGTCTTTAAGGTGCTAGGAAAAGTGTGGAGACCAGTTGGCAGAGGAAAATGCAATATTGGAGACACCAGTGAAGGGAACCTCATGCTGCTTGTGGGGTTCTGCTCTCTGCACCAACGTCGCTAAAGGAGCACTGATCACAGGCCTGAGTAAGATGTACCATGAGCTTCTATCAGAAAAATAAAATAAACAAGAGATATAGAGGGTGCACAGAAATGTCTAAAATGAGGCTATAAACATCATTAAGTGGATAGAGCAAGGTCCCAGCACCTGTACACTGGGAAATGGCCACCACACCAAACACAAAAGTAGTAACACATTTATCATAGTAAAAAATGAATACTTTATAGAATGCACCCACTAACACTGATTGATCACATCCGTAGTTCAAATTTTGGGGGCAAATTCATGGCCTTAACTACCTTTGTCTCAACTTATATAGCAAAAAATAAGAAAGAACGAGAAAGGACAAAGTCAAAACTAAAAGCTCAAGCTTCTCATATGAGGATTGCAGGAAGTGTTATATGGGAGTCAGTTCTGATTAGGCCATTTTAGATAGAACAGTGCATAGTGACCCTTAATGTGATGGGCCCTATATAAAGCTTTTTGCAATATTGGAATTTTAACAAACCTCATCCAGGATGTACGGAAGAGGCAAAGATGTGATCACCATGTCCTTACTCTGTATCAGGTTATTTTTCTGCATCCTTGATTGTCAGGCATAGAACAGCAACAATCTGAAATAGCTGGTAGACATGGAAAAACATGGCTAAAACTATAGTTGTGGGTTACACACCTCAACTGTGAAAGGCTAATGCTGTGTGCACAGTCCTTGGAGGCCACTCTTTTAAGCCTAATTATTTCAAACTGAAAGGAGGTTTATCTGAGCTCAAGGTGATCCTGGCCAGCCAGGTAGAGGGCAACATGTGATACTTGAGACCCTGTTTTAAACCAGCACAGAAATCCACACTTCATTCAAAGCATCATCTACGAATTCTCGATTATTTACCATTCTCTCCCTACCAGTCGTTCTGTTTGGAATGGTAGAAAACAACTGGAACTGATCTTTCTATTTTAAGGACCTTGATCTCTCTTTTTTTAGGTCCACATTAAGAGTGCATACAAATGGACATCACCATCTGAACATCTTAGTATTATCTACTCTGTATATATAGCATAATACTGTGCCTATGACAGTCTTAAGCTTCCTTGAGTGTAGTTGCCCCATCAAGAAGTGTGAAGTTCTGAGTTCAAACCCCAGTGATGCTTTAAAGGGACTAGAAGAAAGCCATCAGAGATACTCCACTTCTTTGTCCTTAGATTAAATCAATTGACACAATGTGAACCTGGTGGGCTATTTAACCATGCATCTTTCTCCCAACCCCACTTCCACAAGTTCAGTCCATGGCAGAATTCATCCCCCAACATCCTAAATATTTCTTTATATATTTCTACAAGAGCCAGGTTTCTTTTTTTTTAATAGAATTAGTTGTAGGCAATCAACTGCTGCCCTATGTGAGAAATGATTAGTATCTATTGCAACTTACCACAGTGTATTTGTGTATACAAGTACATTATTGGAAATCCAGCATTACTGAGGGATTGGAAACCAGTGCTGTGGCCTTGCCTTTCTGTGCCTCTTCCTGGCTCACAGGCAGCAGGGGGCAGACCTTGAGTTCCTCTTCAGGGACAGAGTGATGTTGAATGGGCACTGAGCAGGCAGAGAAACACAGCTGAGGCAGCTCCTTTCAGTTATTAAACACATCATCTCCTTCCGATCTTAAGGGCTATTGCTGAGGTCTTGCCCCCATACCTACCTTAATAGCAGTGAATTTGTTACACAGCAGCCAGCTCTTTCCTATAGTTCTGTAATACGCCTCCACATCATGGATGCCAAGAAAAACACTAACAAAGAACAAAAAACTCTGACGTTGAACTGTGTGGTGCTGGTCACATACCCTGTCATGTTCTGTATGTTATGAGGTTTGTTAATCTTAACAAGTTCCCCAAGTGTATTCTTCACATAGGACCCAATAGATTCAAGGAAAATAGGAACAATTATGTGTAAAATGGCCTGAGTCAGGGCCCACAGACCGAAGCATTTCCAACACTTGTGCACCAGCCCATGTGGATTTTGCAATGAGCGGGGCCTAGCAATGTCCAGTACACAGTTGTGAGCTGTTGCTCTGGTTGAACTGTATTGGTGTGTGAATTAATAAACTACACCTATTTAAATGAATTCAGTGTCCTGTGGTTTGAATCCAGACCCCTTGACACCAGGTCTTCCCTTCTGCAGCACTCGGGAAAAAGGCTAAGTTTAGGAAAGGTGACCTCTTGTCATAAGTTATGTGACAAGAGGGATGGTGAATGATCCCTTGTGATAAGAATCAAGGTTTCCTCTGTGGTATTTAGGTCTATACTGGCCCTGTGCAACAGCTTCAAGAACCCATTTCTGATTTTCCTTGGGATTCCCGTGATGATGCACTCAGACAGGATTGGAAACAACCAAAACGGTGGTCAGACTTGATTTATAAAATGTAGGTAACATTGCAAACTTATGTTGTAGGATATTTGATCATATTGTCATCCCCAATATTGTGTTATTTACTTAGAAAAATATCTTCTGGCTGTGTAGTTCAGTACTAGCACCAATATTTAACCCTAGAGCTATTTTTGTTTGTTTGTTTGTTTTTTGTTTTTGTTTTTGGATGAACAAGTACTTTCCTATTTTGTGGCCCAGCCCTATCTCTTACTTCTTTGCACAGTCATAGAGAGACCTCAAACATATACTCAGACAAAGCCAGGGGAGTGTATAAAAGGGCCTAAGGCAATACCACATAATGACATTGAAAGTGGGCTCTCTTCTTGATCCACGCCTCCAGCTCTCCTGACATCTACATGAATTATAACTCCTAATGCAGTGTAAATGATGTCTGCGCTATTGCTGAAGGAATCATGAGAATAACAACCCTAAACATACCACCATGGATAGAATTTGTGGAAAGAGGCAACTGGCAGCCAATGAGAGGGCTCTACAGTTAAAGGGGCTTGCTGTCAAGTCTGATGAGCTTGACTCAATCCCCAGGACCTACGTGGTAAAAAGGAGAGAACCAAGGGACAAGCTGTCCTCTGGCTTGCACTCATGTGCTTACATGTATGTGAGTATATATGTATATGTCTGTATGTACGTGTGGATATGAATGTGTGTATGCATGTATGTGTATACGTGTATATGTATATGTGTGTATATGTCTGTCTATATGTGTGTATAGGTGTATTTGTATGTGTGTATATGTATTGTATGTGTGTGTATGTGTGTATGTATATGTGTATGTGTGTATGCATGTATGTGTGTATGTGTGTATGTGTGTGTATGTATGTGTGTATGCATGTAGGTGTGTATATATCTGTGCATGAGCATGAATGTGTATAGTCATGTATATGCATGTGTTTTCAGGTACGTGTATTCGTGTTTATGTACGAATGTATGTGTGTATATGTATGTATGGACACACAAACACACACAATGTTAAAACATAAAAAGCTCCTTGGAGTATTCACCGTGCCTGGATAAGTGGTGACCATGTGGGGGAAACACATGTCCATGTAAGCACACCTGTTCACGTGCACTGAGCAATGCCCAGCCTGGTCTTGAGCTCACTACCTGCCCAACGATGAGTTTCTGCCCACCTGGTCTTCTCAGAGCCAGGCGACGATTGTTCCTGCCATTCCAGTTCTGTTCCAGTTTCTCATGCCACAAACCTTCTAGCTTGAATCGCACCTACTGACGCAGGAACCTAACAGCCTCCAACCCAGTGAAGTAAGTAAACTTCTTCCTGACATCCTCAGGCTTGGTGTCCCCCATGAGTCACAGGGAGGAAGGTTGGCATGCACCAAGGAGAAGGGCCATGGGCAAGGAAGACAGGATCATAAGTCAGTCATCCCTGACACCAGCAAAGTGTGTGCTTCAGAGCTGGCTCTGCTCACTCTTGTCCCAGTGGCAGGACTTAAGAGTGGTGCATACCTGTCACCCAGCGCTCAGAGACGTCTGAGGCATGAGAACCAGGAGTTCATGGCCATCGTAACTAATGGTGAGATCTAAGCCAGCCTGGGCTGCATGAGACTCAGTCTCAAAGCAGGCAAGGAGGAACTTGCTATATTTGAGCAAGGAAGCTTCCATCCTCCTGGGTTCTAAACATTCACTGCAATACAGAAAGATGCTAGGGCTAGTGTGGCAGAAAGTAGGAGACAGAGAAGCCAGGTTAACCCTCACTAATCTTCTCATGCTGTGTGAGCTATGAGTAGATGGTGCCCTATACACTGTGGACAGGATGGTCTCTCAGACAGTTCAGAAAGCCATGGAGGACTCCAGCAATTCTCCACTTGGGTGTCACTTGAGTCTTATATGTGTGTGTTTACAAGCCAAAACATAAAATCCATAGGTGACTGTGTAAATTCAACATGGCCCAGCCATGTGCTGGAATATTATTCAGCCTTACATAGGATTCAGATTCTGATCCTTGAACAGGAATGAGAATGGTAGCCATTCTCCTAAGTCAGACCTCCAGGCAGTGCAAAGACAAACTAACACTGTATGACACCACTGAGGGCTGCAGTGTCACCAGTTATATAAAGACAGAAAGCAGGAAGGTTTACAGAGCCCCAGGGGTGACATGGAGGGGGGAGGTTGGAGGGTAGGTGTGTAAGTGGGACTGAGCCTCAGAGGAATCAGACATGGCTGCAGAATATGCATGTGGTTGCCTCCCATACCTGTGGGTCCTGCCTCCTCAGAAAGGCAAATACAGCAAAAGAAAGGACCAGAGGGGACAGGCTCTGACCTCCTGTAGACACACACAAATGACGTGACAGAATGTGCACACTGCTGCCTTGCTGCAGGAGCAGTTGAGCTTCCAGAAGGGTTGAAAGAGGCTGGAAGGGCTGAGCATGGCACTGAGTTCAAGGACATAGCTTTAGGTCCTGGGGAACCTACGGTGCCCAGGCCCCATCCTGCTGATACTGAGGGACACAGCTGACATTCAGGGTGATGGCTGGGCTGGGCTGGGGAATAGGTGTCCACTCTCACCTGCTCCAGCTTGAAGATGTGCTGGGTGAAGTAGGACTGCAACTACTTGTTGGATTCATTGATGCAAATCTGCTGGAAGCTATTCTGTTCAAAGTCCTCAAATCTGAAAATGGCCAAGACACCAATGGGCAAGCACTGGGAGACAAGGTTTGGTTATAGCCCGGGCTTCCTCGGAAGACTAGCCGTCCTGAGAGGAGTTGCAGCAGAGGGGTGTGTTTTCCTGACCTGTTTGGTACCCAGTGTTTGTTTGCCAAGGGTTCCTTTATTACTTCTTGATGGAACCAGGCCTGCACATATCCAGTAAGCATTGGGGTGGAACCTAGGCTTGGTGCCCACATGCTGGCATCGCTGAGGGTGAAGTCTAGCCTACCACACTTCCAGACACCGAGTGCAGATGCCTGGGTTCCTATATAATGGCGATTCTTACCCTTCCTAACACTGTGACATTTTATTTCAGTTCCTCATGTCGTTGTCATCCCAACATAAACTTATTGGAGAGCTACTTCATGAGTGTCACTTTGTTACTGTGAGGAACTGTAATGTAAATGTCTGGTGTGCAGGAGCTCTGATGTAGAACCCACAGATTGAGAGCAGCTGCTGTAGAGGATGAGAGTCCCCTGCCAGCCCTGGTGTTTGCAGAGATCCCGTGGGTTCCTAGTCTCCATGGCTTTCCCAAGGACAGGGTTTATTCTTGGCCATCTCAGGGCCTGGGACCTCACAGAAACAGCCTCTCCCATGTCCTTCCTGTTGAGAGTGTGGTTGGTCCTCAGCACAGTCCAGTCAAACAAGGCGCTGTATAGACACTTGGCCAGGGGTCTCCTGCAGTTATGGCCTCTGGACAGAGGGGTTTCTTACCTGGGGTGGGGCAACCGTGCCAGGTACAGGCAGTGATGCTCAGAGTCAAGACCTAGTTTTGTCTTATTTTCATAGACAAAGTTGCCCAGGCTGGCGTCGAACTTGCCGTGTAGCCAAGGATAATTAAACAACTGATCCTACTGCCTCTACCCCCCATGGCCTGGCATTGCAGATGAGTGTCACCAGAGCTGGCTTGTCACAGCTGCTATACAGCTCTAAGTCAGGGGCCTCATGTGCAGGAGTTTTATGACTGTGCCATCCCAACCCCGCAACCAGGGTTTTCACCTTTCTCCTGCTTAAGTCTGCTTAATCCTACCATGGCCCCAGGACACAGCAGCTGTGGGAGACTCAAAGTCTGGGGCTTCAGCACAGCATGGGTACACAGCATGGCATGCAGCCTACACGGCTGTGAAAAAGCCAAGGAAGTGCTTCTCAGCTCACCCCCTGTAGGAGTGTCTAGCCCATCCTTCTCTCCATGGACGCAGACATCTGCTTCCAACTGCCCGACATGTCCCTCTGGTTTTGACTTTCCTGGATGCCATGTCAATGCCACCACACAGAGTGCTGCCTCTACTGGGGACACTCACACAACCTCTCTGGGGGACATCTGAGCCAAGCAGGGATTGGGTGCACTGCAGAGAGGTCAAGTCATGTCGTGAAGTACCTTGTCCCACAAAGGCTCACTGTTCAGGGAGTTGACTGGAAAAGTAAGCTTATGCCCCTGGGCAGGGTCCCCATAGGGAGTGTCCTACACCCTGCCATCAGGTCTATTCCTGGTGCCATGCAAATTCAATTTGCAAGACCCAATGCTCTGGAAATGTCAAGAGCTAACGGAAATGTACCAGGAAGTGCACACCACAGCAAAGGGAGAGGATGGCACAGAGACCTATGCTATGGGTTAAAGGGCACGGAAAGGCCACCTTGAGCACAGGGGTCAGTCACCTCTTTCACAAACAAGGCAAAGGTCAATGCTCTCAGCTCTGGGAGCCTAAAGGGCTCTGTGGCTCCTAAGCCCTGCAGCTGCAGCCAGAAGCAGCACTGAACAGGATGTAAATGCTGAGTATGGCGATGTCAATAAAACTTTATTTACAAAACCAAATTGTTGGTAGTGGTGGTGGTGGTGGTGGTGGTGGTGGTGGTGATGGTGGTGGTGGTGTGGGCGGACTGGTTCATTTCAAAGCATGCTGGAGTGGCATGGCCACTGAGCATCGGGAAACACAGAAAGGAATGCGACCGGACGCAGGGCTCCCAACACCCTAGACGTCGACCTATGGCACTGGAACAGGGTCCCTGAAGGTAAGTCTGGACAGTCAGATAAGGTAAGTACAATTTATTACAAGGAAATGGGACAAGATAAATCTTCTCTTCATCTCGCTATGCTTAAGCATCTTTAAGAGTGCAGGGAATTCATGTCTATCAGTCTGGTTTAGAAAAGTGTTTAGAGACAGCAAGAGTACACTCCATGGTTCCCTTACGAGGGTTCCAGGGATTCTGATATCTGGGTCAAAGTGAAAGTTAAGGAGAAAAAGGCTGTCAGGCAGGGCAAAAAGATTCCAATTTCTGGTCTCTTTGGGCTGTAATTTTTACTGTGTTCAAGGCCATGAATGCAGACAGGGTAATAACGAATACAGAACAAGAAGCTAGAGCTTCATTAAGACAAAACGAAAGTAAAAGTTTTGCCCTCTGCACCACTGCCTGAAGCAGGTTTTTCTAAGTCTTTTCCCGAGGATGGCATGTTGACCATTAGATTCACAAGACGATAATGACGAATTCACCTGCTTTTTCTTTTCCTATAATTAGGCCAGCATCGATTCAAGGTGTGGCCCAACCGACTTATTATAAAGGATGATACTGGTTGGTTGAAAAAGGTAGTAGCTTTCTATGAACCATATATTAAGTTTTTATGTATATTAAAATTAACATTGGAAAGAACAATGGTAGGAGAGGTAGCTGGAGGACAACTGCTGCAAATGCTTGCTTTTGAAAATGCTAATTAAGAGTACAGGAGAGCATTATTACCTATAAAGGAGGCTGGGGATATTAATGCTTATATGAAGGCATGCAAGGGTATCTTTTCTGCAAATGGAAAGATGCATATTTGGCACGTATTAATCCAGATAGAGTTATTAAATTATATGTTTAAATACTCTTGAATATCCTACAGGCACTTTCGCTCAGGATGAGTTGCCTTTAGAATGGGTTTATATTAAATAAAACTTTAACCAAACATTAACAATTAATGAGGAACAAATTTCTTTAATTATTCAGCAAGGCATACAAAGACCTGTTACTCTGTGGGGATATGATTGTGCTGCTATTGTTTTCCCATTAAGCAAAGATAAAGGGGAATATTTAATGCAGATGTCTGAGGTTTTTCAATTAGCCATGATTTCTTACACTGGAAATGTTGAATTTCATCCTCTCCATAGTAAATTGTGGGATTGCTTTAAAAAACAAAAAAAATTTGATAAATACACTAATTTCTGTTGATCCATTAACATCAGCCCTTACTGTGTTTACAGATGGCTCTAAGACCAAGATGGCTTATTGGACCAAAGATTAATTTTGGGGACAAGAATCTTCTTTTGGGTCAGTACAACAAAATGAATTATTAGCGGTAATTAATGTATTCCAGGATTTTACTCATGATGTAAAAATATTATAGCTGAGTCCGCTTATGTTGTAGGAGTAGTACAGAATATTGCGACTGCTGTTGTTTCTACATCTAAGCCTATATTAAATGTTATTCTCACATATTAAAGGACTATTGTTATTATGAAACTCTAGAATATTCATTACACATACTAGATCACATTCAAAATTTCCAGAATCTTTAACACTTGGCAATCATATGGTAGATCAATTAGTGGCATTTGCTACCCCAGAAGAACACAGTCATAATCATGCCAATACAGGATATTTACATATTAAATATAAGATTCCCTATTCTCAAGCCAAACAAATTATTGCTAATTGCCTATGTGTCAGTCTTCACGTATAAAATGTATTCCATCTCAAATTAATCCCAGAAGGATGCAACTTAATACATCGTGTCAGATCGATATAACCCATATTTCTGAGTTTGGTCGCCTTTCACATATAGATGTAAGCATAGATAATTTTTCAAAATTTGTGTGGGCTACACCATTGACAGGAGTACGCACTGCTCATGTTATACAGCATCTATTGGAAACTTTTGCTGTTATGGGACTGCCTTCTAAAATTAAAATTGATAATGGACAACATATATTTCTTATCAATATAAACAATTTTGTCAACGATATCATATTGTACATATCACTGGTACAGAACACAATACACAAGGACAAGCTTTTTTTGAAAGAATTCACCATACCCTGAAATGACAAATTATAAAATTAAAAAGGGGGAAAAGAGATGGCCTTATGCAACCTGAATGGAGTTTGCAGACCAGTCCCAGGGCTATATTGGCACAAGCATTATACGTTATTAATTTTCTTAATTTACCACAAGGTGATGTTATATCAAGAGCCAATAGACACTTTGTTGAACTTCCCCCAAGAAGGCATGGAAAAGACAGTATGGATAAAAATTGCCCGGGATGCTGAATGGCAGGAAAGGACATCATTGTATATAGGGGAGAGGGTTTTGTCTCATTACAGGATGGGAGACTATTCTGGTTACCCGGGAGATGGATCCAAGCACAGAATAATAAGAACTGCTCCCTACCCTCAAAGGAATCCAGTTAAACCAGCTACATTTTCTCCTGATGGATGTTCTCAGGAGATGAGGAGGTGTCCTCCATTACTGAGGCCCTGGCTTCTCTTAGTGTCCACAAACAACAATGGATAAGGATCCGTGTAGTGACAACCCTATTACCTGTGGGGTCAGGTGAAGCGATTAAGCACTGAAAGGAATAATTTTGTCTCCTTCAGGAAAGTCCTTTACGGCTGAGCACTTATTCTTAGCAATGTGTGTTTTACTCATGGTTTCTTCTGCTGCGGACAATGCCAGTTATCGGGCTTATATTGCTTATCATGATGAAATCCTACTACTTTTCTGTTAGTAAATATATGGATAATGACACAGAACATGATTGGAAGTTAATTCAAGCCTATTTAGAGGGTAATGAAAGTGCTTCAAAAGTAATTAATGCCTTGAAATATGATGTTCGAATGTCTTTTGGTAAACAGCTAGAAGATATGGAATAGCGAAATTATTGGCTGATCAATTGACAGGATTAGATCCCTAGGCTTGGCTTCAAAGGATTTTCCATAGCATGGGAGGAGCTAGTTTTGCCATAATCTTATGTACATTATGTATTATGTTGCTTTATTTTTACATGACTAAACCCCTACAAGGACCTTTAGCTATGTTATGTAAAGTGTTACTTTAAAACAAAAGAAAAAAGAAGGAATTGTTAAGACATAGAGATGCAGCTCCCAGGCAGGGTCAAGAAAGGCCTGGTGCCAGATTCAAGTAGGGGCTGGAATGCCGCCCTGGAGAAGAAAATGTTTTTCTCACTTGGCCTTAAATTATGTTCTGCTGTGTCCCGTTTTGTGGAAGTGGTTCTAACGCTCTCTTGGTAATGGTGAGTATATTTTGATTATAATAAGAGAGGTGATTTGTTATATGAATATTTTTAGAAGAAGCTTTCGTTTATTCGTCTTTCTTTGTTTAATCTTCCCTCATTGTTCCTGGTATCCTGGGAATAATGATCTTATGGTATCTTGACACAATGAAAATTGTAGTAATGCATATTCTTAGCTTAATAAGGATTAATAAAGCTTACAACTGCGTGCAGTTTCTTATGCCTTTGCTCTGCACCCCCTGTGTCCTGGGGGTATGCGACCATACCCAGGGCCCCAACTCACTACACATTGACAATGGGTCACCGCAGAAAACACAGAAGCATCTACCTTAGTCAAAAATGGACATTTTATTGAATGCACACACTAACACTGATTGATCACATCCATAGCTAAGATACTAGGGGCAGATCCGTGGCCCAAAATACATTCTTCTAAACCTATGAAGCGAAAGAAAGAAAGAAAGAAAGAAAGAAAGAAAGAAAGAAAGAAAGAAAGAAAGAAAGGAAGGAAGGAAGGAAGGAAGAAGAAAAAACACAAAAAACTTAAGCTTCTCATAGGAACTTCGCAGGAAGTGTTGTCTGGCGGTCAGTTCTGATTAGGCCATTTTAGATGAAACAGTGCATAGTGACCCTTAATGTGATGGGCCCTATATAAAGCTTTTTGCAATATTGGAATTTTAACAAACCTCATCCAGAACATACAGCAGAGGCAAGGATGTGATCACCATGTCCTTGCTCTCTATCAGGTTATTTTTATGTGTCCTTGATTGTCAGGCATAGAACAGCAACAATCTGAAATAGCTGGTAGACATGGAACAAAGTGGCTAAAACTATAGTTGTGGGTTACACACCTCAACTGTCAAAGGCTAATGCTGTCCTAGAGACCTCGGAGGCCCCTCTTGTAAGACTATCTATTGGAAAGTGGAAGCAGGTTTATCTGAGTTCAAAGTGAACCGGGCCAGCCAGGGAGAGGGCAACATGGGATACTTGAGACCCTGTCTAAAACCAGCACAAAAACCAACCCTTCATTCAAAGCATCATCTATTAATTCTTTATTATTTACCACTTTCTCCCTACCAGCCTTTCAGTCTGGAATGGTAGAAAAGGACTGGGAATGTTCCTTCTATTCTAAGGACCTTGATCTCTCTTTCCTTAGGTCCACATTAAGAACACATGCAAATGTGTATCACCATCTGAACAACTTAGTATCATCTACTCAGTATATCTAGCCTAATACTGTGCTGTGACAATCTCAAGCTTCCTTGAGTTTCGCTGAACTAGCAAGAAGTATGAAGTACTGAGGCCACACCCCAGTGATCCTTTCAAGGGGTTAGAAGAAAACCATGAGAGATGCTCCACTTCTTTGTCCTTAGATTAAATCACATTGACACAATGTGGGTGGACTATTTAACCAGACATGTTTCTCCCAACCCCACCTTTCTGAGTTCAGACCATGGCAGAATTCATGCCCCACCACCCTAGATATTGAGTTTTGTGATATGTAATTATTATTTAAACCTATGTATTAAATTTTGTCATTTTGTTAATTTTTGTGGTTTTCACAGTCTTCTTTGATTAACTTTCCTAGTTTTATTAATTTATCCCCTGTGTTCTCTGGTATTTTGTCCTTCCCTTCAAACTAAAGTATTCCTTTTAGGATCCTCTACAGAGCTGTCTTACTGGTTACTCATATTTTGTTAAATTTATTTTTAGTATGCATTCGTCAGCACAGTAGCTGGGCAGCTGCCTGCCCTCCATGGTATCAGATCTACTTTCCAAACAATAACGCTCAACTCTTACAGGCTGTGTAGCATCTTGACTGTTTTTGTTCCACTTGGACAGCCCTCAGGACCAGGCTCTCCTCTCCCTTAACCATGGCTGCTGTCCTCTTCCTCTCTTCTCTCCATCACACATGTTCTTCCTTTATTCTCTGGCAGCTTCTTCTTCCTTCTTCCCTCCTCATGATCCTCTCTAGCAAAGCCCTCAAAGCTCCCCTCCCCCATCTCTCTGCTGTGCAGCTGTTGGCTGTTGGCTTCTTTATAATCACAGTTAACTGGGAACAGGGTCAGTTATTTGGGGTTAACCAGTCCTGAGTTCCACAAATTAGCATTAAAATACAAGCAGAATTAGGCCAATCCACTACAGGGATTTTTGTTTGTTTGTTTGGTTGGTTTGGTTTAATTTTCATTTACCTTTTTACTTGTTATTTTATTTTTGGCTATTTTTTATTAATCGGTTATTTTATTTATTTACATTTCAACTGTTGTCCTGCTTTCCAGACTCCCCTCATCAAACCTTACATCCCGTTTCTGCTCAGCTTTGCCTATGTGACAGTGCTCCTGCACCCACAAATATCCATCCCCACCTCACACCTCTAGGATCTGCCTTTGGTGGGGCTACAGGCCTCACCTTGAACCATAGAGCATCCTTGCATACAGTTTGGCTGGCAGTATGGCCCCTGGGAGCTTGGGGATTAGGGAAAGAAGATCTGTTCAGATATTAAAGCCAATGTTTGCTGCATTCTCTTCTTTTTCTGGTTATAGGTGAAATTATGTTTGTGTGCTTCTCTTTTTTTAAATTATTGAGAGAAGATTAATTTCTTGGTTTTTCTTGGGTATAGTTTAGTTCATTGTCTTGGAGTTTTCCTCCTATTAGCCTCTGTTGTTCTTTCTTACAGAAAAGAATTCTTTAAATTTGGTTTTGTCATGAAATATCCTGGTTCCTCCTTTTATGGTGATTGATGATTATGCTGGATATAGGAGCCTGTGTCTGTATTACATCTGCCCAAGATTTTCTGACTTTTAGAATCTCTGTTGAGAAGTCTGGTGTAATTCAGATACGTCTGAATTTATTTGTTACTAGATATTTATACCTTACCCCTTTTAATGTTCTTTCTTGATCTGTGCATTTAGCGTTTTAATTATTATGTGAATGGAGGAATTTTTCTGGTACAAGTAGTTTGATGTTCTGTAGGCTTGTTGTACCTTTATTGCCTTTTCTTTCTTTACCTTATGAAAGTTTGCTGCTATGATTTGTTGAAGGTGTTTACTGGATCTATGAACTAGAAATCTTAATTCTCTTCTCTATCTATTATCCTTAGGTTTCAACATTTAATTGTGTCCTGAAATTCATGGATGTTTTGGATTCAGTAAACCATACATGTTTCTCTGAGATGGGTGTTTTGTGCTTTGTGGGATGACCTCCTTGACCCCAGGCTGCATGAAGAATCTCAGCTGACAATGGGGACATAAATCATGAGTTTGTGTAGCAAGACCCAGGCCTCTTCCAGGTTCTTAGATATTAACTGAGAACCTCAAATACAGTAGTAATGTGATAGTGTGGTGTGAATCTAGTTACTCTTCTCTATTTTGATATAGATGACTCTTTTTGTGTCATGGTCAGCTTATAATGACTAGAAGACCTAAGCTTGAGAATAACCAAAGACTACATTGCTTCTCTAGCAGCTGAGCTTTTAAAAGCCCTGGTGTGACAGCAACTTTTGGTGGACATTCTGGATTATTCCTTCTGTACTTTAACTCTCTGTGTCACTTCCACCATGAGTAAGTTAGTTCAATTCCATAAATTGAAAATCCATCACCTGGAAGAAATACTCTTTTTTTTAAAGATTTATTTATTTATTTATCATATACAAGTACACCGTGACTGTCTTCAGACACACCAGAAGAGGGCATCAGATCTCATTACAGATGGTTGTGAGCCACCATGTGGTTGCTGGGATTTGAACTCAGGACCTCTGGAAGAGCTGTCAGTGCTCTTAACCACTAAGCCATCTCTTTAGCCCAAGAAATACTTTCTGAATATGATCTGAGATTGGCCATGGAAAAAGGGTAGCTTGAACTGTCCCACCTAGGTTCTGGGCCTGCACAGGCCTGCTCTCCAAAAGAAACCTGTGTTCACAGCTGTTGGCTGGCTAAGAAAGATTTCACGAGACTTGATACACAGCCCTCGGACTTCTGCTCCAGTCATCTGCACAATTTTTCCCGGACGATATCCTCATACCTCCAGCAGGCGGGTGATGAAGCTGTCCACTCTCAGCTCCCCTTCAGCCATCTTGTGGGCACCAGACTCTCCTCCCTGCAGCAGGAACAAAGGCTTCTCCATGGTGGCTGCAGCAGCAGTGGTGGTTTGGCATTCTCACCTAGGAGGCCCTATGCCTTTCTACCCCAGTTCCAACTCACCTCAGGCCCGGGCCTTCCCCCCATCCACTTCCCACGGAGCAGGGAGAGCAGCACCCACTAGAAATAAAAGGGAAGCCCTTGGTCCTGCCAAGAGTGAACCCCCAGTGAAGGGGCTTGTTGGGGGGGGAGGGTGGTAATGGTGGGAGGATGAGGAGGGGAACACCCATATAGAAGGGGAGGGGGAGGTGTTAGGGGGATGTTTGCCTGGAAACCCAGAAAGGTAATAACAATTGAAATGTAAATAATAAATACCCAATTTAATAAAGATGGAGAAAAAAATAGAAAGAAAAGGCACACATTTAAAACAGAAGAATATGGACCCTAATTTTAAACCACAGCTCTGTCAATTAACTAAACCTTAAGGAAGCTCAGAAAAGCAGGCCAAACAATTAATATTTTCTCGGTTTAAGTAAATAATAATGTCCGTTTCTTGCTATTGTGGAGGGAATTAAATAGATAATATGTAATCATGGAAGTTTTGAAGTACCATCCATTTTTCTGTTCATTAAATCAATCTTACTCATTTCATTGATGAAATATGTATGTTTTCCGTTTCACAGTTATATGTATAATAAAACCAGTATAAAAACCTTCAGAATATTCAGTTATTATAGATATTTGTCATTTCTTACAGAGGGCAACTATGATTGACTACACCCAATTCTATAAAAAACAAAACTCAGGAAACCTGGCCCTTGGCAGCAATGAATCAAGAAATATCTCAGATGGTGGGGCATGAATTCTGCCAAGCAATGACCTCAGATAGGTGGGGTTGTGAGGAAGATGTGTGGTGGAATAGCACACTAGATTCACGTTGTATCATCTTGATTTAATCGAAGGACAAAGAAGTGCAGTATCTCTGATGGCTTTCTTCTAACCCCTTGAAAGGTTCACTGGGGATTGACCATAGAACTTCATTCTTCTTGCTGGGGCAGCAACACTCAGGGAAGCTTGAGATTGCCATAGGAACAGTATTAGGCTAGAAATGCTGAGTAGGTGATACTAAGTTGTTCAGATGGTGATACCCATTTCATTTGTTCTTCACGTGGACCTAAGGAAAGACAGATCGAGGTCCTTAGAATACAAAGATCATTTCCAGTTCTTTTCTACCTTTCCTGAATGAAAGACTGGTTGGCAGAGAATGGTAAAAATTCAAGAATTGGTAGATGATGCTTTGAATGGAGGGTGGGTTTCAGTGCTGGTTTTAGACAGGTTCTCAATTACCCCATCTTGTTCTCTACGTTGCTCGTCCTGTTCACTTTGAGCTCAAATAAAGCTGCTTCCACTTTCCAACAGGTAGTCTTACAAAGGGGCCTCCAAGGACTGTGAGGACAGCATTAGCCAATGAGAGCTGAGGTGTGTAACCCAAAACTATAGCTTTATCTGAAAGACCCTCAGACAGAGGAGACTCTCGCTCCAGTCCTGAGGACAATCACCACCCCATGAACACACAGGACTCAGTCTTGATGTAAAAACAAGAGGTTTACTTTGGGATACCAATGCACTGGGGCTCGACACGGTCCTCACGCAGGAGGGATGTGAGGAGCCTCAAACAACAGAAATATACAGCTTAAAATGTCAGTTAAGATTACACAGTTTCCTTAGCTCAGCTATTTCGTGCCAAGGATAACTAGGCAGATGTTTCTCGTCCTGGAATTCCTGGGATAAGGCCGTAACCACATCAATGCAGCTATTTCAGTATGAAGGACGTCTGACTTGATATATGTTTTCTTATCCTGGGGTTCCCAGGACAAGGACCAAGGATATCTGTCTTGGCAGGTGTTTCTCTTCTGGAGTTCCCAGGACAAGGCTATAGCTATGTCAGCCTATAGCACAGCTGCATTCAGTACCAAGGATATCTCACTTCTATAGTGGTCAGTCAGCTTCCCAGAGATGTTTCCTGTCTTCTAATTGCCCTGCAGTAAATATGTTCTGTACCCTCTGTTCTTATGGTCAGGCAGCTTCCTAGAGAGTGGGTGGGAATGTGCTTTCCGTACTTTCTGGTCTATTGTCTAATGTGTAGGGGCTAAGCGAGGGCCAGCTTAAAAGATTCTCATTCGTAAGAAATGGCTGTACTGATATCAAACGGGGATCTTTCATATCCACTTTCTTCCAAGTCTACCAGCCATCTCAGATTGTTGCTGTAATATGCCTGACAATGAAGGACATAGAAAAATAACTTGATACACAGCAAGGACATTGTGATCATATCCTGTGTTGTTATGTATGTTCTAGATGAGGTTGGTTAAAATGACAATATTGCACAAAGCTTTATATAGGACCCATCAAATTAAGGTTCACTATGCACTGTCATAGCTAAAATGGCCTGGTCAGAAGTGACCACTGGATCATTCTTCTGTAACTTCACATGAAAGGCTTGTGCTTTTTGTGTTTTTTTATTTTTCTGTTTTTTCTTATTTATTTATTTATTTATTTATTTATTTATTTATTTATTTATTGTTTTATATGTTGTCAGGAAGATAGTTCAAGTCATGGATCTGCCCCCAAAATCTGAGCTTTGCTACCAATACTGTAAACAGTATTAGTGTATGCATTCAATAAAATAACTTGTTTTTTTTTTAGTAGGATAGATGTGTTTGTGTTTTGTGGGGTGATCCATGAAACAGGAGTGAAGATGCTTGTTTCTTACTCTGTCCACTGAGTTATGTCTCTAGGCTTGTCCAACTCCTTTGGCTGTACCCCCCCACACACACACACATTGCTGACTATTTTATTTTTCAGATGAAATCAGACGTTATAGCTTAGAGAGGCCTGTAAGCAATCCTGCTTTGGTAACTTAGGTGCAGAGAGGAGAGCCCCACACTCAGCCTGAGGGTGCATTCACTGGTGGATCCAATATTTCAGTTTCCTCTGCTAACAGATCACCACATTGTTGCCAGGACCATAATGAATGCAATTCTTTCTCCTAAGGAATCCAGTGGCAACTGTTAAATGTTAAGCACAAAGCTTCAGGTTGTACCTATAATAAACACCCACATCGCAACCTACCCTACAGGCTATTTCTGGGTGTGATTTCATGCACCTGCACATGATGAGACAGGAGACCTCTTTGGCTACTTATAGTAACTGGTGTGATTTCTCAGTAATCTTTAATGGGTAATATTGCTGACTGAGGAGAATTTGAGGTAGGATGAAACATTTCTGTGCAGGGATTGGGGAGGAAGCACTCATTTAGATATATAGCAATGACTTAGGTTTTTCCAATCAAGCCTAGAGCCAAATTTGGCTTTGGAAGCATGTGGTGCTCAGTGGCTATGCCACAGGGAAGTCTCCTGAAAAGGGCACATCAGCTTTTGCTCAGTACAGGGAGAACATTAGCAGGGAGGCAAAGTCTGTTCTCCGTGACATCAGCCGTCCCTTCGTGGACATTCTATTGTCTCCTAGAGAGACCTTGGAATCCCTGTGATGTCACCAGTATCGTTGTGACAACCAATTCCCTACTTTTTCTCTTAGTGTCCAAAGGATATATCCACAGACATGTTTGCCCGTCTTTGTAGGCGCTTTGGGAGAGTTGATGTTGATAGAGAAGAGTCTAGAGTGAAGCAAACGAAACCTAAAGGTAATGATGGACACAGGACATGGGGAATGTGGAGTAAGTTCTGGGCAGTGTATGTTGAGCTTCCTGTCAGGGGTGTGTGTGGGGGCCTTCAGCTGGCCTTTTTAGTAATGGGCCACAACCACTGGAACATCTCCACAGATATTGAATTCCATGATTATCACAATTCCTGAAAGTCAAGGTTTTCACATTATTAGTTTCTCCATAACCACATGGAGGATATGGCAATGCCTATGCTATTATTGGGTGAACTTCTAGTCTTTACTTTTACAGTGCATTCGGTATGTTAAATTGATATAATAACACCATAAGTAGTCATGGAGGGTATAACTTTTCTGAATTAAACAGGGCATCAATGTACTTCACTTTCATTGCTTCTTTAAATTCAGTGACTATCTGACAGTAGTAAGAGGGAGAGAATTGTGCTCCTGGCCATGACCTTATATTCTTAGAACTCCTCTGACTACCTCTGGCTGACGGGGCCAATCTTACCTTCATATATTAGAGGTTCTGTGTGGCAGATATTTTTCTACAGTAGCCAAACTATATGGAGCAGGTAGAGAAAGAGCCTGTAACCTATTGGCACTTCTGGGGCATTTGTCATTTCAGTAGGGGGAATTAATAAATCTGTTGACCATGTCCTCCCCCTACATGACTTTTTAATGCAAAGTTATTGGACTAGAGTAACAGTGTAGGATATCTGAGTATCCCTGATCAATCAAGTCATTGTGGATGCTGAATTGATGATCTGACTTCTGAAACCAGAGGGGTGAGGGTCCTGAAACCAGGTTGTAGCCTGCGTACCTGATAATAATCCTGGAGAAGGCATCTCTCTGGTACTTGTAAGCCTGTGTGGGCGGGCATAGGGAACACCTGGCTGCTTACATCTCTTGGTCTCTATATAGTAGTGGGGGAACTGTGATCCACTTAGGATGCCTCTTACACATAGACCAAACTCCTTGCAGTCACACTGGCTTCCAAGCATGTTCTCCTGTTTGGACCTCACTGTGGTCTGTGTATGCTCTATGCATTCACCCCATGCGGGTTCACTTGTGTTCTTCTACCTACAGCGGCCTGCAGACAGACGTCATCACCTGAAAATGTCCTAAACAAGGTGCAGGCCAACGAGGAAGAGGAGAGGCTGAATAGAGAACTGGAGCTATCTACCAAGGAGAGAAATGAGCTGACAGATCGCCTCCTTTATGTGACAGGTGGATCCATGAGCAAGAGGTATGCATTGCTCCAAACAAACGACCTTGTTCTAAACCTCATCTCCCATAGATAGGAGATTCAGAACCTGACCCTTACTGAGGAGTGAGATTGAAAATGGACTCTCTGATTCTGCCTGTTGAAAATCTGAACTTGCAATCTGAGTGAAGATTTCAGGGATAAAGTCACTGGAGCATGAGTTCCCAGTGTACAATTGGAAAGCCCTTGAAGGGGGTAGTTTTGCAAGGTTCTGGGTGCTGTGAGTTTGTGGAGAGTGTTTGTGCTTACTAGGAAGGTGACTGAACGCTATCATCTCCTGGCAGCAGCCTTAGGTGACAGGTCCCACAGTGTTCATATCAATGCTTAAGTAGAAGGCCTGAGGCTCTGGCCTGCTCCTTCTTGTCTCTGTGCCTTACACTCTGAGACAGTAATGGTGCATGCATTTCTACTGATTCTCATTGTGCTCTTTCCATATTTGTCTCTCTTTCTCATTCTCTGAGTCTGTTTACTTTTCTTTTCTTTTTCTTTTTTTTTTTTGGTTCTTTTTTTCAGAGCTGGAGACCTTACTTTTCTTTTCTTGTGGGTGTGCCCCAGCTTGTGTGTCTGTGTGTGCACAGCTCTGCATGCATGTGCACAACCTTTATATGTTTCTCTATCCCTCCACCTTTGGAATTTAGGGGTCTGTTTTTTGACCTCAGGATTTACCTTTATAATAGTTTCATGGAGGTGTAAGTGCTTTATTTTGGAAGCCCCACTTTCAACAGCACAGTTCTTTGCCTGTGTAGTCACATTTGTCTATACATTTGTATGCCTTGGGCAGATTATAAGTTTGTGGCAATATCTGGTCTCATCTCCAGAATTATGTGTACTGTCTGCCTCTAGAATATTAGTTATTCGGCTTGTAGCATTCCACTTGTCAAAACAGGAAAAATGAAATCAGAGGTTTCTGGATGTGTGTGTGTGTGTGTGTGTGTGTGTGTGTGTGTGTGTGTGTGTGTGTGTGTGGTTGGGTAAGCTCTGTGGCCTAGGCTCTTCACAGCATAACAGGTTTGAATGCAGATCCAGCCCTCCTGATTGAAAAAAGTGAGCCAGGGAACCCTTTATCTGGGTGCTTAGCTTCTGTTGTCCTGGGCACACAATTCCAAGTTTCTGAAGCTGAAGAAGATCCAAATATGTAGAATTCAGAAAGTGTCCTTCCAGGGCTGGGGTAATACAAGACATAGCCTGAGTTCATATAATCCTAAACCTTGATGTTCATTGGGTTCTATCTTCCTGGGGCCAGCCCCTACTTCAGGCCAAATCCATTTTATGAAAACTTGAAGATAAAGGAGAAAGAGGTCATGTCATTACTGCACAACTTAGACACAAAGAACATTGAACATCGTGAGAAATTTCAGGAGCTCAAGAAGGAGATTAACTTCTATTGGTAAGTACTGGTCAAAAGGGCCCATCACTTGTGGAATATCCATTGCTGCCTCTCTTTGTTCTGGAGTGGAGAGCCTGCAGCTCTGGGTCCATGTCTTCTGCTGTTTAAATATCACTGTGCCGTGGGTCTTTTGGACTCAGTTTCAGTTCCATAAGAGACTGTGACTTCTCAGCACAGTGTCTATGCATCTTTAGAAGGCTCTGGATAGAACTATACTGATTCAGGCATCAGAGTGTTATTAGGCCGACCTGGGCCTCTGGGGTCATACCAGGTTTAACAAAGCTCAATGTGGGGACCACATGGTTAGCATGACCTCCCTTGGTTCTACTGTCCTCTTGTGGTTGTTTACTGCCTACTAATTGATGTTGCCCAGATGCATTGGGCTTTCATGGATAGTTGTAGATTCCTTGTTCTTTTGGAGAGACATGGACTGTTAGGTGCTTGGGTCACAGAAACAATTTATTCTTCCCTGGATTGGCCGTTTGCTGTTTGTGGAGCAGCCTTACATGTATGGAGATGTATTCTATGAAGTCTTTATGGGTATCTGGGTCCTGGTGGAGTTTGTGGGATTTGGCAGTTGGAATGGGAGGAAGAGGCTTCAGGATCTTACTATGCAGAGTGTGTTTCCAGCAACCTGCACAGCCGGCTCCTGATGGACCAGGCATGTATGAAGAAGAAGTTGGTCACATTGAAGCAGGAGAGCAAGGAGTTAGAGCGATATTTGTTTGAGTGGAACCCGAATGCTGAAGACGAACAGGAGAAGACCAGCAACCTCCAGACCCAGCAAAATTTGGTAGGAACAAGCAGCTGAGTCAGATTAACAATGTCTGATACCATTTGCCTATTGGATACATCTTTGCTTCCCCTATCATCTTTCTAATCTCCCCACACCCAATCAGTCACCCACCTCATGTGATAGAGTTATTCATTGCTCTGTCTATGCACAAGTATTCTGGGATGTTAACCACTTTTCAGAAACTGAATTATGGGCAAGTACACTTCTCTGCCCTTTTTGAAACTGCAGTCCAGAAATGGTGACAGAGGAATAACATATCACATGACTGCATCTCCCTGTCATAGATTGGATGCTATGAAGAGTTTTGAACGAGTTCTTGGTCGTGTGACAAAGGTCATACAGGGGTCATGTGATGGTTGGAAGCACCTTGTAGGGATAAGAACCAAGTGCAAATGGCAAATGAGTCCTGGTCATTGGCTTTGATCTCAGTATCATGTGGCCTTCTACTTTCTTCCTGCAACCCAGTTAGGTCTCTTCTCCTTTCCCCGTTCTTGGTTTTCACTGGTAGAAGTTTGAGGAGCAGCTTGTTCTCCCACAGTACTGTGAGGCTTGTTGGTGACTTTCCCCAGGCTGCAGAGATATCAGCAATGATTTCAGTGAAAAGATCAGTGCTGTCTGTCCAATGCAGCTGAAGGGACAGAAGGCAGCAACTTGACACCTGGTATGCGTGTCCCCACTAAATCAGTGTCTTAATAGCTGCCTTCTCCTCCCAGGTCTCAGGAACTGCAGGAGACATGGAATAGGACAGATCCCAAGAAGACAGCCTCCTGAAGAGTGAGTTTCTCTGTCAGGAGTTCCCTGCTGAAGACAATCCTCAACAGTCAAAGACTTTTTTGGGGAGAATATTCTTCTTCTCAGTTAATTTCCTCATTGTATAGAGACCCTAAATTTATGTATCCGTATGCCAGCCTGTCTCATTGAGGTCTTTCTCCTCTCTCATATCGACAACACCATTTGAGAGACATCTGAGGGGACTGCCTTGACATCTCACGTCCTAGAGGAGAAACAGCACTACAACTGTGTTTCTAAATGTTCATTAAGAAAATGCTGTTAAGAAATATTTTTGGTTATGATTTTCATTGAAGTTTTCTTTTTGTTATTTCATAGTTATATATTCTTGTTACTGTTTTTCATTTTTTATACCATTTTAGTTGTTCATTTTATGCCTTTTTTTGTAAATTGTATTCCTTATGAATAAAAATTGATTTGTAACTCTTGACTCTTAAGACCATCTTATTCAAGGGTCCTTTCCCCTCCTGTAGACTTAGAACTGACAGCTGGATATGGATCTTTGCATGGTCCAGGCAGCATGAGTAAATAGGGAATTTAAAGCCACCAAGCTGTACACAGGGTGATAGTGTCTTTTGTGTGGATAATGTGACTTTTTTTATGGACACACACTTTATGATGTAATCACTGACATACTGTATCCATGCTGTCATGTGTTCTGCTCATCCTAATCTATATCAGTCTACAACACCCATTCCTTATTGACTGTTTGCCCAGATATTGAGTAACACACACTCATGCCTGTAGAGCTGCAGAAAAAATGACAACTTTCACAAAGGAATATAGAATAATCCTAATCGAGAACCATGTGCCTCGGTTTTTCTTACAATACAGCATTAGTATTAAACCACAAAGATAATGACCATCAACGTCATTTTGGGAAATAGGTTTTTATAGGTGCTGTTTCATTTGATCATTCATATGCTGTGTTTTTTATTGTTGCTGATTATATTTATTTTTATCATGTAACTCAATGGATCTTTTTTTTTCAAATGTATGTCTGGGCCACTCCTGAGTGCATTTCCCTCATGATCCAAAAGAGGGAATAGCATTCCCCATTGTAGATGATTGTTAGGGACCATGTGGTTCTTCTGAGAGAGCAGCAGATGCTCTAACCTGTGAGCCATCACCACAGCTCCTGTAGGTAGCTTTTGTCCTTCCAGGGCATGTGCTATACTAGATGGACGCCATCATCTCCCATTAAGGAGAGAGATCTCAGGAGATTTGTATGTACAGGTGGTTGAGGGGTGCCTGCTCAATGTGGTAGCCTGCTAGGCATCCACACCGGGCTCTGGTGCCTCCACTGCTCATTGTGCATTCAGCATCATCCTCCAGCATCACTCAGTTTCAATTCCAAACAGAGCTTTCACTTACTATCGATGATCATATAGATTATGCACATCTGATAAAATACAGAAGAGACTAGCCTCCTTCTACAGGCCAACTTGGCATAATGAATTCTTTTGATAGAAAGCAAGATAATTATCTTAATCTATGCAGTTTAGGGAGGTCCTCAAGAGCATCCATAGTGAATGCAGACTGCAGCTGTGACCACATGTTTCTTTTGCAGAGCAGGTCTGTGCAAGCCCAGAACTTAGGTGGGATAGTTCATGTTTCACCTTTTACATGGAAATCTGTGATCGTATTGAGAAAGTATATTTTCCACGTGACTCATTTACAATTTATGGAATTAAACTGACTTACTGAGAGTGGAGGTGACTCAGAGAGATAAAGTGCAGAAGACTTATTCAGTATGTCTGCAAACAGATGCTGTCTCATTAGGGCTTTTCAATGCTCAGCAGCTGGAGAAGCAAGGGAGAGGCATTGGTGACTCTCAAGCTTAGGTCCTCTAGTCATTATAAGCTGAGCATGACACAAAAAGTCATAGGTATCACACTAGAATCTAGTAACTAGATTTAACCAACCTATCACATTAATGCTGTGTTTGGTGGTATTTTTTGCTCTCTTAGGACCTGGAAGAGGCTTGAGGTTTTCTAATCCTACTCATAATTTATTATCCTTCCCAACACTATGGGCTTTGTTCTGTTAATGCTAACAGCGGCATCCAATACCTAGGATATTGTCTACTGACATGTGTGACGTGAGACAAAACAGTCCCTGTCATCCCTCACCTGAATAAACTTCCTTAGAGGCCAGTGTAGTTGGAGGGTCCTTCTTTCCTCTCCAAGATCGAGAAACATTTCCAGTCTTCAGACAAGTGTGTCAGCCATTGTCCAGTGACTGTCTTGAGATGTCCACATTGTCAGCTGAGTGAGGGCAGGGCAGGGCAGGGCAGGGCATTGGGGCCGGGCAGGGGTTTGGGGCAGGGCACAGCAGGGCAAGGCAGGGAAGGGCAGGGCAGGGATGGGCAGGGCAGGGCAGGGGATTGGGGCAGGGCAGGGCAGGGCAGGGGACTGGGGCAGAGTCCATGAGATGTCAGTAGGCAACAGGCCAGCTGGGGCTAGTGTGGGTACAGGGCTTCTAGTGTAGGTGTGAGAGGAGGAAATTAGGAATGGTCAGATTCTGATGCAGCATATAGGCCGGAAGCAGCTTAGATCATCTCAGTGCCATATAGGGACATTGTAGACACTGATGGGCAGTGTGGGGATGGTAGGGCCCCATATAGTGCTCTCTGCAGGTGTCAGGAGAGCATACAGTGGCTCTGTCAGACTTATGACAATCAGGCAGGCACTGGGTGCAAGTGAGAATCATGGGACAAGCCCTGTGTGCAGCCTGGTTTTGGGACATTCCCAGGTGCCCCATGGACTGCAAATTAAAGGCAAAGGACACAGGGAAGCCAGCAATTCCCATGCACAGGACATAAATACCTGTAGAACTTTCTAGAATTTCCATAGACTATCTGTTACTAGTCCTCATTATAGAAGGCACCAACATTCTGCCCTCTACTTCAACTTGGTGAGACAGCTATTCTAACTCCAGCAGGAAGGCCTCAGGGAAGACAGTAAGAACTAGCAGGTAACCCCTTTTATATTGAAACAGGGTCTTCCTATGGAGCCCAGAGTGGCTGTAGGATACTAATGCTCCTGCCTCACAGTGACTAGAATTCCAATCCACCCTCAAGAGCAGTTGATTCATCACTAGATCAGACTAAGGACATGTGAGGCCCCAGGGTGCTAGGATTACCAGGGTCCTAGTAAGTTTCTCCAGCCTAAATTACAACCTGAGTCAGTGCTGCTATTTGGGACACCGCCTGATGCCCAGTGACATCACACCTTGAAACTCTTTGTCAAAAATAAGCTGTTATGGGAATGAAGTAGCCACACAATAAACACTGGTCTGGACACTCCTAGGTCAAGAATCCCCTGTTGGAAATGCCTTGGACCGCAAAATTTTAAATTCTATATCCTTCTGGCTTTTAGAACATTTATAAATACAAAAAAAGAAAGATGGGCATAGTAATTTAAGCCTGTGATCCCAGTCATGGGAAACTGAGTCAGAGTGATGGAAGACTGTAAGTTCCAGGCCAACCTGTGTTTCAAGAAAAAAAAAAGGCATGGTGAAGATTCCACTCAAGTGGAAACCAAAAGGGTTTCACATGGGCCCTGCCATCCACTGGTCACTACATCCACTCTCATCACCACAGCCACAGGCAGACACTGGGGAACATTTCCCACTGTCTCTCTTTGGGATGCAATCCACCCCATGATTCTATGTGAGGAATCCCCCAAAGGTTGCATCATGTGAGGGACCTAGAAAGTTCCAGGATTGGGAGAATTTAGGAGTTTATAATTAGGGATGATCTACAGCTGTGGCAAAGCCTTTTCCCAGCACATGGCAGCCCTAGGTTTGCCCCCAACAGTAAAAATAAAATCCCCCAAAATAATTCAAACAAAATGTCCTGAAGCCTGCGCCGTGACCAGTCTCTTCAAAAGTGCCAGGAACCTGGGTCCACATTTAGGACCCAGCACGACCTCTGTGACCCATGAGAAGGGATCTAATATGGGAATTAGTACAGTATGACTTATCCTTGTGGATACCTTTGGTGACAATAACCACCTGACCCCTGAAAACCCATCTACCTGGGGGGCTCAACACTCATGTCACCCAAAAAGCCCAGATCCTAGGGCCAGCATGGGCAGGTGGTGAAGAAAGTTTGTCTCTCATGAACATCAGTTGCCGCTCCTCACCTGACTCTATCCTCAGGAGACAATGTCACCCCAGAAAGTGTGGGTGTCAACGGCTCTTCCCAGGCCAAGGCTGGAATACTGCTTAAGATCCACAATGCACAGCAGTGCTCACTCTAGAGCTAAATGTTCTACAGCTGAAAGGGGTGGGTGCTCTGCTGGCCACGCCCCTCCCCTGCAGTATTTAGTGCACTCAGAGTGGTGCTTCAGATGTGAGGGACTTCTTGAGGCTACTCCCATGGAGAATGGCAGATTCATCAGAACGGGGCACAGGGTGAGTTCGGAGCACAGCTGGGAGGAATTTAGGGATGCCAAGCCATGACTAAGACCAGATCCTGGGCTGACAGGCAGTTGAGCTGGAGAACTGGCATCCAAAGTGTGACTGCCTAAATTCCTCTTAGACCAAAAGCCCTGGATCTGAGCTACTTTGGTGCGTGCTCCTAAGTGGGGTCCCAGACACAGCTCAGAATTGGGGCTGTGCATGGACTTTGGTGCTGGCAGCAGGTGGCTTAGCCATAAAGTGCCGAGCTTTCCCATCTGTGCCCACTCAAACTCCTCTGTTTCATTTTAGGTGTGTTTGGTATAGTTTTGAGACAGGGTATCTTGTAGCAGCCCAACTCGCTTTGAGCAACAATGTAACATAAAAATAACCTTGAGTTCAAGATCCTCCAACCCCTCTGTCCCAAGTCCTGGAATTAAGACCTCCAGCTGTGACCATTTTACTGCAGCATAGGATCCATCTGTATTAGAGTGAGCTTTGGAAATACTGGAGCTCCGACTGTTCCTTAGAATTCAGGTTTCCTTAATTCTTAGTAGGAGTTTTGTGATGATGCTGATGAGAGAGTCAGGAGTTACACCGGGAGAGGTAACAGTCCTGGCAGCCCTGAGTGCACAGTGAAAGTCAAGACAGAAGCCTGCTGATTAGCACCTGAGTGAAAGTGGGAGGATTCAGAGTTCAAGAACAGACTCAGTTACATTCCTAAGACCATATTGCAACATTTTTGTTTCATTTTTGGCTTGTTTTCTTTGAGACAAGGTGTTAATTTATAGCCCTGGCTGTCCTGGAACTCACAATGCCTCTACCTCCCAACGGATGGAATTAAAGGCATGTGCCAACATGCACTGCCACTAATTAATTTTTAATTAAACATGCTGGCACAATCCAGTAATCCCAGTGCTTAAGAGGCAGAGGCAGGCCGATATCTGGTTTCCTGACAAGTCTGATCTACAGAGAGCATGTCAGAATAGCCAGGGCCAAACAGAGAAACCCTGTCTCAAAAAATAAACAACAAAATGAATTTGTTTTAAAGAAGAGAGGAACGATTTAACAGAGAATTAGTGGCCGAGATCCAAATGATATTGGGTAGTGCAGAGTCTAGCTTCTGAGATGAAACTGGACACCATGGGGTTAGGGTGGGGATTCTCATCTTGGACTGGGAGACAGAGGGTGACTTCAGGCATGGAAGGTCAGTCAGTCATTAGTCAGGATTCTCAATCAAGAGGGTGTTGTAAGATCCAAAATGTGTGAGCAGTGTTCTGCATGAGACTAGAAGAACCCGCCTACCCATACAAAACAGCCAATGAAGAGTAATCACAAGCATACGTCTGGAGGTCCACAAGAGGTTAACGTCCACCTTAGTGTGGATTATTCAGAGCACAGGTGGAGAGGAGTAGAAGAGCTGATGGTGGCTGAGGCAGGAGAGGAGTTCGGGTGTGAATTTCAGCCAGGAAAGGAGCTTGTAGGTCGGGCAGAGCAATGAGAGGTCTAACAGCATAGCTGTTGAGATCCTTCAGATTAATTTGTCTTAAGAGCCTCATGCCATAGCCAAGGACAGGAGTAGATCTGACTATTGGGTGGGTGGGCTCACATAGCCCAACAGGTTTGGCCTTGCATCTGTGGGATTCCAAGTCTCTCCCTTTAGACACAGCCATGGTGAAGGTGTAGCAGTGAAGGTGCAGATGGCTTTGCAATGCTTGGCTTATGGTGTTGAGTACTTCATGCTCCACAGAGCTAGGGAATGTCCTAGAAGCCAGGGAGGCCGAGCCATGAGGAAGACATTTCTCCGTGAGAGAGAAATGATAACCAAAGTCACTAAGAACTTCCTGAATCACAGTGTCTGTTAACCATATATTTTATTTACTTATTTTTATGGGCCTGAGTGTTTCACCTAATAAATGCTTGTGCACCATGTGGTATGTCTGGTGCCCATGAAGTCCAGAACGATTCCACTGAACTGCAATTACAGGCTAATACGAGCCACCATGTGGGCACTGGGAACTGAACCCTGGTCTTCTGCTCTTAGCCACTAAACCATCCATCTCTTCAGCACCACCCCCAATTGTATTGTCATTAATATTTAACCATTTAGCCCTCAGTATTTGAATTAATGCAGATGTGACAAGAGTTATAGTTAACATGATGGTTCAGGTATAGACATGCAGGCATCTCATTGTATACAAAATATAAATCCTTTCTTTCTTTCTTTTTTTCTTTCTTTCTTTCTTTCTTTCTTTCTTTCTTTCTTTCTCTTTCTTTGTTTTACTCATGGAAACAGGGTTTCTTTTGTGTAGCTGACCTGGAACTAGCTCTATAGAGGGAGCTGGCCTAGAATTCACAGAGATCTGTCTGCCTCTGCCTCCCAAGTGTTAGGATCAAAGGTGTACACCACCACCACCACAAATCCTCCTGTTTTAAAGGAAAAATGTAGCCCTACATGGCAGCACCAGTTTAGTCCCAGTATAGACATTTTTCTAGAGTTCCTGAAGGGCTTGCTGCCTTCCCCTTTAGGCCTGGCTAACATGAGAGCTCCACACCTATGGGGTTTGCTTCATAAGAGTCTGGAGGATGAGGGTCACAGGCTGATGTAACTGTGTACAGCAAAGGATGCTTGGTGAAGGTCAAGTGGGTATCACAGCTCAGCAGGTAAAGGCTCTGCCACCCAGCCTCATGGCCTCAGTTTGATCATCTGGTGAAAGTAGAGAACTGAGTCCACATTGTGTCCTCTGCTCTCCATGTGCATATCATGGCACAGGAACACCACAAACTACATAAAATGTAAAATGCTGAAATGCTGAGAGAAGAGGCCTATGGTAGGCGCCTCCTACACCTGAGACTTCCAACGCCGAAAAGCAGGGGGTAGAGAGTGAGGATGCAGAGTGCACACAGGTCAGGACAAGGCCATGTTACTGAAGCCTCCATGTGTGGTGAGCAGGCTCTGGGGCACCATGAGGGACATCAGGATCTTCTGCACTTTGTAGAATTACAGGGTTCCATGTTACCTCATATGCCCACGTTTTGCCCCCTGCTGCAGGGAGAAGCCAATACCAGAAGCCTCCAGCTCCCAGCCCTGCTGGAAGGTTTGAGGAAGGTGGTCCTCTTCTTGTGGTGCCTCTAGTAGGAGTAGCCCACACTTGGGCCCAGCTCCCACTATCAGGAAAAGACAGGTGGCTCTGGTCTTTGCACAGCTCCAGTGGAATGAACAGTGCATCTCTCCTCTCTCTCTTGCAGGAAGTCTCAGCCTCTGGTGCAGGTGATGTTCCCAAGGCAAAGGAAAGGGAAGTGCAGAGTGAGGACTCCCAGGATCCTTTAAAACATTGTCTGCATTGTCTTCATTAATTTTTCTGTTTAACTTTTATTCCATGTGTATTGATCTCACTGTAGGGGTGTGCATTCCAAAGCATGAGTGTTGAAGGTAGAGGAAAAAGCCATGGGAGTCACTTTATCCTACCGTGTGGGGTCCCAGGCTCTGAACCGGGTTGTTGAGCTTGGCTACAAAGAGCTTTCATACTGAATTTCCTGCTGGCTCTGATTTCAGGGAGAGCATCTCATAGAGCCCAGATTGGCCAGTAAACTACTGATCATCCTGCCTCAAGTATTGCCATCTAGTTCATGAAAGGGTTGAGTTACTGACACGAGGAACTGGGGATGGGCAGAGGTGCATGACTGAGGCTATCTCTGCTCAGTGGCATGCCTTTGGGGACTGGTAGTTTTCATCACTGAGATGTCATTTGACTGCAGTGCTCCTCTGGAGAGAAGGAGTCTCTTTTGCCAGGGCATCAGGCTCTCCAGACAGGCCTGGAAGATGGAGGTCTAGAGGCCAGGCCTGCATTCCTCTTCAGAAGCTGCATTTACCACTCTGGACAGTGCTATAGCACAGGGTCACTTATCCAGTCCTACCCTGAGACCTGCTGATAAAGAATGTCTATCCTGGGACAATGTCTATCATCGGTTCAAGGTGTGGCCCAACCAACTTATTATAAAGGAAGATAGTAGTTGGTTGAAAAAGGCAGTAACTTTCTATGAACCATATATTAAGTTTTTATGTATACTAAAATTAACAATGGAAAGAACAGTGGTAGGAGAGGAAGCTAGAGGACAACTGCTGAAAATGCTTGCTTTTGAAAATGCTAATGAAGAGTACAGGAGAGCATTATTACCTAGAAAGGAAACTGGGGATATTAATGCTTATATGAAGGCATGGAAGAGGATATCTTTTCTGAAAATGGAAAGATGCATATTTGGCACATATTGATCCAGATAGAGTTATTAACATACATTGAAATACTCTTGAATATCCTATAGGCACTTTAGCTCAAGATGAGTTGCCTTTAGAATGGATACATATTAAATTTATCTTTAACAAAACATTAACAACATATGAGGAACAAATTTCTTTAATTATTCAGCAAGGCATACAAAGACCTGTTACACTGTGGGGATATGATTGTGCTGCTTTTGTTTTCTCATTAAGCAAAAATAAAGTGGAATATTTAATGCAGACGTCTGAAGTTTTTCAATTAGCCATGATTTCTTACACTAGAAATACTGAATTTCATTTTCCCCATAGTAAATTCTGGGATTGCTTAAGAAAACAAAAAAAATGTGATAAATACACTAATTTCTGTTGATCCATTACCATCTGCCCTTACTGTGTTTACAGATGGCTCTAAGACCAAACATCTAAGACAGATGGCTTATTGGACCAAAGATAAATTTTGGGGACAAGAATCTTCTTTTGGGTCAGTTCAACAAAATGAAGTATTAGAAGTAATTAATGTATTGCTGGATTTTACTCATGATGTAAAAATATTAAAGCCGAGTCAGCTTATGTTGTAGTAGTACAGAATATTGCGACTGCTGTTGTTTCTACATCTAAGCCGATATTAAATGTTATTCTCACATATTAAAGGACTATTGTTATTCTGAAACTCTAGAATATTTATTACAAATATTAGATTACATTCAAGATTGCCAGCATCTTTAACACATGGCAATCATATGGTAGATCAATTAGTGGCATTTGCTACCCCAGAAGAAAACAGTCATAATCATGCCAATACAGGATATTTGCATATTAAATATAAGGTTCCCTATTCTGAAGCCAAACAAATTATTGCTAATTGTCGTATTTGTGAGCCTTCACTTATAAAATGTATTCCATCTGAAATTAATCCCAGAAGAATGCAACCTAATACATCGTGGCAGATGGATGGAACCCATATTTCTGAGTTTGGTCGCCTTTCATATACACATGTAAGCATAGATAATTTTTCAAAATTTGTATGGGCTACACCATTGCCAGGAGTACGCACTGCTCATGTTATACAGCATCTATTGGAAACTTCTGCTGTTATGGGACCGCCTTCTAAAATTAAAACTGATTATGGACCAACATATATTTCTTATCAATTTAAACAATTTTGTCGGCTCTTCCAGGAAAATGGCGACTCCTGCACGTGCTCCAGAGTTGCGGCCCCCACGAAACCTGCGACCACCATGGGCCCTGCTGGGGAACCCTGCCTGCGGGGCCAGCCTCAGCCCATGCACAATGTGCTCCCTGCCCTGAGGCTTCGAGCCCCCAGTTCCTGAGGACGTGGGGCGGCAGAGTTTGGCTGAGCTGCAGGAGAGGTTGAGGCGCCAGGAGAGACTTTTGCGCAAAGAAAAATTCATTTGCAAATTGCCCGACAAAGGTAAAAAGATCTCAGACACCACTGCCAAACTGAAAGCTGCCATTTCAGAAAGTGAAGAGGTCAGAGGGAGAACTGAACTACTTCATCCTGTTAGTGTTGACTGTAAGCTAAGGCATAAAGCAACCACAAGAGTTGATACCGACATAGACAAGGCCCAGAATTCTGACCTGATGCTTGATACTTCATCATTAGTTCCTGAATGTTCGTCAGTAGACATTGAATCATCTAAAACAACCTCAGAAACTCAGGGACCTACACAGCTCACTCACAAAGGCAATGAAGAGACTTTGGAGACTGGCTGCACAGTGAGTACCAGCCCGTCTGTCCGCATCACAGCCCAGGCTCCCCCATCTTAAGTTAATGAACAACTCCCCCAGCATTCAAGTCAAGTGGAAGAGGTTTCCAGCAGCGTCGACAGTCTGTTTATCACTAAATTGCAAAAGATCACAACTGCAGACCAGACTGAACCCTCAGAAGAAAACACCAGCACTGAGAACTTTCCAGAACTGCAGAGTGAGACTCCTAAGAAGCCTCATTACATGACAGTGATAGAACTGCGAGCTAGAAACCCAGTGCCCCCTCCTCATAAGTTTAAGACCAATGTGTTACCCACACAACAGAGTGACTCACCAAGTCATTGTCAGAGGGTTCAGTCTCCTGCTTCCTCAGAAGAGCAGCTATGCAGGGCTAGGCAGCATCTTGATGATGTCACAGCAGCTCACCTTCTTCTGCTCCACCCCCTGCCTGCACAGCTGCTCTCCATAGAAGAGTCACTGGCTTTGCAGAAAGAGCAGAAGCAGAATTATGAGAAGATGCGGGCAAAGCTCGCAGCACAGAAACTAGCTGAGAGACTGAATATTACAATGCAGAGCTACAATCCAGAAGGGGAGTCTTCAGGGAGATACCGAGAAGTGAGGGATGAAGATGATGCCCAGTCCTCGGATGAATGCTGAAAATGAGCGCTGGGAGATCCCGGGAGTTGACTGTTGAGCTTACATTGTCTCATCCAACTTCCAAACAAGTACCAAGACAGTGTCAGACCTTGTTGAGGTACAGCAGTTGAAGTTACACAAAGGTAGCTACAAAATAAGAACCCAGTTTGTCTTTCAGAAGATGATCTTCACATGCTTGAACAGTTCAATATTTGAACATTGTGTTTGGCCGTATTGTGTTACAGCTTTGCAGTATATTATGCATTGGTCTGACATTTTAGTGTGAGTAGAACACATGTTTTCTTTAAGATATCTGCTTTTTCCTTCTTCGTATTCTTATCAGATAGCACTGCTTGCACCCCTTCTGGTGAAATATTTTGTTATTCCAGGCACCAAAAGTGAATTAGGAAGGCCTGGTCCCCTCACTCAAGAAATGAGGGGAGCAGTCTAAAGAATGGTACGCATGCTTGCATGGACACGTTCCTGAGACGCTGGATGTGAAATGCCGCATACAACACTTGGGAACCACCACCACTGTGTCTGCTGCTCTGTCCTCTCTTGGGGTGACTGCTGTCACCTGTGATGAGGTTAAGGAGCACTTGAAGAAGTGCTGGGTGGGGAGGGTCTTCTGACCCGGTATGGGGAGCTGCTCCTGGCTGCCCTAGGCTTGAACTCATTGCCATCTGGGATGATAGGTCCCTGTACAGGACACTCGTGATTGGTAAGGAAACCGGTGTTTTTCTAAGAGTTACAGTTGAATTGTCAGTATATTGCTTTTTTTCCTTGTTAAACCCACAGAGGTGTTTACAGGCTGCAGAAACCTCAGTCCTGTATGTGCACATTTGTGCTTTTTAAAATGATTATATGATCATTTCCAGCAAAGATAACAATGTTACCATAAGCCTTTGTCTATTATGTGGAACTTGTAAAGGAGAAATAAAATACCAATCAGAGCAAAAAAAAAAAAACCATTTTGTCAATGATATCATATTGTACATATTACTGGTATAGAATGCCATCCACAAGGACAAGCTTTTGTTGAAAGAGTTCACCATACCCTGAAATGACAAATTATAAAATTAAAAAGGAGGAAAAGAGATGACCTTACACAGCCTGAATGGAGTTGGCATACCAGTCCCAGAGTAATATTGGCATAAGCATTATTTTTTATTACTCTTCTTAATTTACCACAAGGTGAAGTTATATGCAGAGCAGATAGACACTTTATTGGACTTCTCCCTGAAGGCATGGAACAGACAATATGGATAAAAATTGCCCGAGATGCTGATTGACAGGAAGGGACTTTACTGTATGTAGGGGAGAGGATTTTGTCTCCTTACAGGATGGGAGACTATTCTGGTTACCCAGGAGACGGATCCAAGCACAGAATGATAAGAACCGCTCCCTACCCTCAGAAGAATCCAGTTAAACCAGCTACATTCTCTCCTGATGGATGTTCTCCGGAGATGAAGGAGGTGTCCTCCATTACTGAGGCCCTGGCTTCTCTTAGTGTCGCCAAACGACAACGGAGAAGGATCGATGCAGTGACAACCCCATTACCTAGGTGAGGCGATTAAGCACTGAAAGGAAAACTATGTTGTCTCCTACAGGAAAGTCCTTTACTGCTGAGCACGTATTGTTAGCAGTGTGTGCTTTACTCACGGTTTCTTCTGTTGTGGCCAATGCGAGTTATCAGGCTTATATTCCTTGTCCACCTTTATTTGAACCTGCTACTTGGCGGGGAAACAGATGTGGTTTTATACACCACCCCAAGCATTTTGTCATCTCTTTGGAATAATTTGACCTTTTGAATAGACGTGATGGAGCTTTGTATAATTTTCCTTATGCTGGATTAAAGATGCCTTTGTGTTTAGGAAAGAGACCAGGCCTACAAATGGGTTATTAAAATTGGCGATTACCAGGAAAAATTGTTACAGTCTCCAGGATTGACAGCTTGGTCTATAACCAAAATTGGAATAACATTACATTTGTTAGCGAGCCAGTATATCCTATTTGTGCTTGGTTTACTTATGTAGGCTTAAAATATCTCCCATGCAATTGGAAAT